>NW_016690268.1:1225556-1439900 GCF_001604755.1 Lepidothrix coronata | reverse complement strand
AGAATTTACAGTGAATATATTTTCTACACTGTTTTTTTTTTCTTCGCTACTTATGTTTCTAAATTTTGTGCAGTAGAGCTTTTTCCAACTTGACAGAATTTATGGTATATTTTTGAAAACATAATTAATGAGCTGTCCGTTATCTCTTCTTGAAAAGTGACACATATTTTACTTTTATAAGAAGTTAGTTTCAAAAAATTTTTGGTTATTTCAAGAATATTTCAAGAACCTCACCCTTCAGCAGCATCTAATCAATGCATAGCATAGGATCATATAGTAGAATCTTATAGAATGGCTTGGGTTGGAAGGGACCTTAAAGATCATGTAGATCCAAGTCCCCTGCCATGCACAGGGACACCTTTATCTTGACTGAGTTGCTCAAGCCCCATCCAACCTGGCCTTGAACATTTCCAGTGATAGGGCATCCACCATTTCTTCGGGCAACCTGTTCTAGTGCTTCACAACTCTCATAGTAAAGAATTTCTTCCTAATGTCTAATCTAAACCTACTCTCTTTCAGTTTGAAGCCATTTCCCCTAGTCATGTCACTACATGCCCTTGTAAAAAGTTTCTTTTGTAATCTTTCTATGAGTAAGTCTGGTGGTATCTATGACTTTAATGCCTTCTTCTGTAAAAACCCAGTTTAAACCTAACACTTACATTCTTATTCTCAGTTTACCACCTTATAGAAGGACATTGGTCCACATTCTATTTTTTTCTGTTCCTTGAATAATTTTTTCTCTTTCAGTCTCTCTCTATCGCTGGATGTAATGCATCTTCAGTGCTGCAATAAGATTACCAATGAATTTTTAGCCATTCTTTGGGTTAAAAGAATCCAGTGGATGCCCCTCTGGATGATAATGTTGGAAAACTTGACAAATAAAGGCTGAATGAACCGGATTTGTTCAGCTTACAAAAGTCAGGCTTAGGGGAGATCTCATCAGTCTTCAGTGCCTAAAGGGTAGGTCCAGAGAAGATGGTTAAACTATCTTCCCACAGAGTGGCAGAAGAAGACAAAATGGGCACAGGTTTCTTTTTGTGTATAAGAAAAAAATCACCACTTCAAAAATTAAACCCTGGAATAGGTCAGCCAAGGATGTGATGGAATCTCTCTTACTGAAAATATTCAGACTTGGCTCTGCAGAGTCCTGAAAAACCTAATCTAGGGGCTTCGATTGCAGGAAGGTCTCTGCAGGTCCCTTCCTAATGCAGACTTTTTCTGTGATTCTGTGGTTGGGCTTCAATTCATTTCACCTATCTAAAGTCAAGCTTGCAGTCTGAGTTCGTTGTAGAAAGCTTAGATTGGGATAAGTTTTGTTCTGAAGACATTTTTAACAAATTCCACAGGACCCTCCGCCTAAGACTTTCCTGTTGCTACCTGCTCATAAACAATCTGGGACTGGGTGTAAACAGTAACATGAAAAAGCACACTGGTGTTACTGTTGAGGAGAGTAAAGATAAAGATTATCCTGGAAAATCTGAGAAGGGCTTCATGATACTGAATGACTGAGCAATAAAATGGAATCGAGTCATGAATATAAGAAAAAATGAAATAAGTCCTAACATCTTTTAGGCAATGAAGTGTTCTTGAGATGACCATTGTCACTCAAACCAAGCTTTTCAGTTCATATTACCACAGGATTGGTTTAACAATCATTAGAAAACCTCACTCTGAATATTCATAATAACTAGAGAAGGAAAAGAGCACCAAAGAAAAGATGTTTATATTTATGAATAAATCTACAGTGAAATAACATCTTGGATAATGCATTGAAGAAGAAGTGATAAATGTAAGCTTTAAAATATGACACAGGTCAAAATCTAACATTCTAAAATCTTGAATTAGAAGCCAAACTGTGAGTGACATGGGGTTGTGTTAAGCATAATTGCTTATTCCAGTACAGGGAAGTAGGTGTAGAATATGAAACCAGAGGATCACATTTTATTAATTTTGTAATGTTACAATAAAGATACCTTGCTAATTCCAAGACCATATGGCAAATTTCTTAGTGTTGCCATTTTTTCAGAGAATATCTGGATGATCATCAGTTCCTTCGGTAAACTCAGCCTTTATTTCCTCTGAATCAAAGAAAATCTTTGCTCCTCTTTTATGAGGGAAGCCACAATTGCTATTAAGGTCTGAAATTCCCCTGGTATAAATGCCAGGTGTTTGAATAGACATCCTATGAGTAACATCTTTCCTGATACTTTGTCAGTAAGATGGCTTTATGTCTTTCCTTACCATGAATAAACAATCAACCTATGACCATCTTTGCTGGCCTGAATCCATCCCAATGGAACAGCTCTTAAGGAGGTGTCACACACAGTTGCACAGACAAAATTGATTTTTGCCTTTCATTTTATTGATTAATATAGAAATGTACTGCGGATATCTCATTGCATTTAAATCCTGCCACTGTGCAGAGAATTTTGAGATGCCTAACAGCATTTTCTCCCAGTGAATCTCAATACAGGAAACAAAAATGGTATGATATTTCCCCCACAGATAAATGTTTGAATCCCAAGTGATTGAATACATCAAGGTTGTCACAAATCAATGGTGTTGGTATGACTAATCTATTTATTGTTTTGACATTCCTCTTGAAAGGAAAGAGCAATTTCTCTACGCTTGTCTAGCTGCACTAACTATATTATGGGGATGAAACAGAACTAATCAATAGGATAGGGGCAACATTGTAAAAATCCTGCACTTGAGCTCCTTAATTCTTCTAAATTATCTGTTTCCTGATCTTTTAAATGATTGGCAGATCAAAAGTAAAAATTTTTGTCCAGTCTAGGGAACATCAAAGTAATATAAAAAGTTAATGTTCATCACACAAGGTCACTTGCCTGATATGCTGTAATCATCATAAATATTAATAATAACACAGAGATAGGTTTTGCAGAAAATAAAAGATCTGTTCCCACTAAAACTTTCATAGCAGGAAAAATTCCTTTAATTGAGGGTGAAAAATTAAAAAATGGAACATTTTCCACAGTAAGATTGCTGTCTGGCTGGGCTCCACATTTGTGAGGCTACCAGGCCAGTGGCCAGGGAACCATTGTGTTAATTCTCCCTCAAATTTTTGATTACCTAAAATGAACATTTTCCAGATTAAAAAAAAATCATCTAATGGCTCCAGCTCCATCCAAGGGGGATTTATGAATATGAATTAACTCTATTTCCCCATAAGACTGCTGAATGTCATAAAAACAGACTAGGACATCTAGGGAGGTATGGGGATGATTTGGGATCAATTCTCTGTAACTTTGAGTTTTAACCTGTTCTTACAATTCTAAGCATATAGTTGAACAGTCCCCCCTGATTCCCTGAACATTAAATGTGGAGACGTAGTCAGCTCTGGAGACCTCTGGGGGCAGATCCCATCCACCCAGTTTGTCTAGGGATTAAGTTTGCTGTGAATTCATTCACACTGGATCCCCTCTTAAGCAGCTGCCCCGCTAAAGCAGCAGGTTTGTGCCTCTGCATTCAAGATGCTCCACAGCTCTGTCTCACCCTCCTTACCCACCTGAGCTCCTCCTCTGTCACAGACCTGTGCTTGACACCAATTTTCATGCAATTCCTAATCTTTCTGCACATCCGCTTAATCCAGGTCCTCTACTAGAATAACAAATGTTGATGAAATTCTGCTAATTCTGTTGATGTAATTCAGCTATACCTCTGGGATACTAACACTGATTTCATTGCAACTCCTTTCATCCAAAGCAGATTGATATCATCCATATACCCCATCTTCAAATGGGGTCTCTACTCTTGTGAAACCCAGCCTGGAGTACTGCATCCAAGTCTGGGGCTCCCAATATAAGAAAGACACGGACCTGTTGGAGTGGGTCCGGGATGGGCAGTGAAGTTGAGGTTGTTCAGCCTGGAGAAGAGAAGGCTCCAGGGAGACCTTAGAGCAGCCTTCCAGTACCTAAGAGGGACTGCAAGAAGGCTGGAGAGAAAATTTTCACAAGAGTATGCGATGATAGGGCAAGCGGTGATGGCTTTAAACTGAAAGAGGGTAGGTTTAGATTAGATATTAGGAAATTTTTCCTAAGAGGAAATAAGGGTGGTGAGACACTAGAACAGGTTGTCCAGAGAAGTTGTGGATGCCCCAGCCACGGAAGTGTTCAAGGTCAGGTTGGATGGGGCCCCGAGCAACCTGGTTTAGTGGAAGGTGTCCCTGCCCATGGCAGGGACATTGGAAATAGAAGATCATTAAGGTTGCTTCCAATGCAACCCGTTCTTTGATTCTATGATAGTTTTTTTTTTAGAGAAGCGAGTTAGACAACCTGCTGTCTCAAAGATGAGTTGCACAAATGGAACTAGAAGAAGTCTGGTCTTTTGGTGATGTTTACTCAAACCATGGTTCAGAAATATTTATTTTGATTATTTCAAACATTTCTCTCTATATGGAAATATAACAGCTAATAAATTCAACTTACCCCTTGCACTAACTTCTTTGCTTAACTTTTTTGTTTATTTTCTTCTGCAAATATTGGTGTATTTGGTGTTAGTTTACACAAATATTTGTAGAGGAGTTTCCATTCACAAACAAATTATTGTGTCTGTGTTTCAGATGAATTTGTTTAGCCCAAAATTTCTTGACAGAAATACAATACATAAAAATTTTAGTAAAACATCAGTCACTTAGCTAAAAAGACACTATGTGAGAAGACAGTTCTTACTTTTCTCTTTTGTTTGATTAGAAGGAATCTCACCAATTTAAAGTGAAAGAGAGTCTTGCAAGGAAAGAATATGAAATATTTCCATGCCTCTACTATGCCTCTTACTACAAAGCTTTTCCTTCCTTCATTCCTATGGAAAGCCTAAAATATCTAATCAAGGACTGAAAATATATTTGTTGTGAACTAAGTGGCCAGGTACCAAAAAAAATGCATGTCAGATTGTCCATAACTCATACTTGTGGTTTCCTTTAGTGTAAATGGTTCAGTAGAACTGCAAATCCACCTCTATTTATAAAAGCTGTTCTTTGAAATGTAGTGAATAATGACTGCGGTCATGACATGATTGCATGCTTCTGGATAGCTGCCTGAAGGAACAAGAGACACAACAGTGTTCATGTGCCTCCCCAGGCACTTTCTCCTGTCCTTCTGCTATCCTGGATGCAATACGCAATCTGGATATCTACATGGAGTAGTGGAAAAGAGGACTTGGATGCTACGCATGGAGGAGATAACTTCCGAGAAATTCTAAATGAGAAAGCAGTGTCAGAAGACTGGCCAACTGTGCCTGCCCAGATCAGGATGCAGTCAAAAAACCTGTTAAAGCCAACTGAAAAAGGGACTTAATCTCCCCCATACCACTCAGGACAAAAGTTTGTCCTGCTCCATGCCAGCTGGTGCTCAGGAAATATATATGGACAGATGCAGGGAAGGATGGAGGTGGTTGGAAACAGAATCCCGTTTTCAAGCAGATTAATTTTCAGCAGGGTGTAATCTACTGCAGAGCAGAAAAAAAGATGCTGGGAATGCGAAGGAGCTTGCCTTACAAAGGCATCTTTTGTTAGTGTGGCTTTTACAGGTACTCAGACTAGTGTTGCCATCTGCTTCAGGTTTTTAAGTGCTTCCCACCACGCCAAGGGTTTGCAGGAAGAGGTGACTGCAGGCCTAGACAATGGACGCACTCAGAGGCACACTGTTGGGTCAGAAAGCTCTGACCAGGAAGAATGAGTACCAGACTTCCTCTGTAGCATCAAGAGCAGCTCTGGAAAGGGATGTGCATGCTGCATGGAAAAGTATTTCAGAGGGATATAGTAGGAACAGCATATTGGAGAGAGGCTGCTTTGCTGAAGTTGAAATAGGGGACTGCCATGGTGCTGGAAACTGCAGCCAAAGCAGTATTACAGTATTGTGAGTCAGCAGCAAAAGATGGGCCACAGCAAAGAATTGATAGAATGGCACCAGAGAACCATGACAACAGCTCTAAGAACAAAACTCTACCCTGTACCTGCTTCTCAGTTGGGTTCCTTCTGTGCATCTGCTATACTTCTTAGACCTCTGTTATTCTACAATAACCAATGAAAGTGCTTTGAAAGTGCTTAGGAAGTTCCACAAAAAAAACTAAAAAGAAAATATCAACAGTAAAATGACATCTTGATATGTCAAGGCGTGTCATATATGCCTTTCAGTGAATGATGGGTTTAAAAATGAATTGTTTCTGGGACAAAAAGGTGTCCATAAATCATTCTTGTTTTAAACAGTAAATGGTTTTTAGTCCTTTTTATTTTGTGGAAAAGCAGGAAAGTATAACAATAACTGCTGATTGGGAAATGCATAAAGAGTTATGTACTAGCTTGTGTTCATTCCATCTCCCTACCTTTGCATGCTTGAGAAAATGGTGAGCAGGTTGTGATAGCAGATTGATAGATTCTTCTGGATGATTAGGAAAGAAAAATCTACAATACAGGGGAAGAACAGGGCAATCTCAATCCTTTTCACAGTGAAGAACAAAACAATTACTCATGGGGACAGAGGCCGTTAAAGACATATTTATTCTGAACTTTTTTTTTTGGTTCAGTTAAAGGTAGACTTTTATCTTTATTGTCACTTATGATACATCTAAGGGTTTCTGATATGTGATTGCTTTGTAGAGTTTCATGTTGCTTGAAAGAATCTAATTTCTTAGATAAATACTGCCATTATGCAATTGTTTATCCCTTTACCATTAGGGCATAGTCTTTGATTAGTAGTGTTACAATTTGGTTACCATAGAGATTGCACTGTGTTGTGCACATTCTTGACAATCAGACAAAATACCCCTGGTTCACATTCAGCTTCATTGTTTCACACTTAGCTAGCTGGTTTACATAAACCACTTGCTCACATTTGCTCTGAACTCTTAGATATGTCATTAACAAAAAAACCCCCACGGGCTTTCAAGTGCTTTGCATTTCTTTCCTTTCTCTCAAAAGTGAACAGTGTTGTACAGGTATCTCCAATTCCATCTTACCCAAACCACTGCTTGATGGTATGGGAATTAAGCTAATGACAGCCCAGGCTGAAGCATACACCATCTTGTCTGTTCATACTGGTTTCCTGCAGTAAGCATACTTTAGAGGAAAGAAAAAAGCCTCTGATGGCAATTGCATTTTTATCTCTTGGGTCACAGATTGAAAAAATTCCCAGATATTGCTGGAAGTTTTACAGTGCATTTAATTTTGTTTCAAAATTAACAGTAATTTCCTTCACATCCCATTTTCCCCCAGATATCATGCGCAAATTGGATGCAGTCTCCAGAAAGACATTTTATTTAACAAGAGTTTAATGGAGTTTGAAGCAAGAGAATAAATAGACACTTCTTTTATTCCATATAGTGAAGTATAAGAGACCACATGTCCAAGGCTACTGAGTCACTGGGTAAAAGTGTTTGTTTTAATAACAAATTATCAGAAGACAAGTGTCTTCCACCCCTTAAGTTTTCTATAAAAGCCTTCTCTGCAGTGCACTACAAGGCATGTGGATGGCAAATATTTCTCTATTTCAGTCAAACCAGGAGAAAAGTCCCTCTGAGACAGGGAGGGCCACTCAAAGTGTCTCACATCAGGTTTGACTCCCAGAAGAGAGTTGTTAGTAATGTCAGCAGAGGAGCCAGGGCTCTACTGGAAAATGCAGCAGACGGCATACACTAGACTAGGAACAAGAACATGGAGTAGGGCTGTGTTATGGGGATAAATGTCTTGCAGCTGTTAAGTAAGGCACCTCTCTACCAAGAGCTGATGAATCCCACAGCACAGAAACAGAAGAGAGGGCTTTCCTCAAGTAGTGATCCATCTGTCTTGTAACAATTTTAAAAAGCTTAACACCTTTCTTTTAATGCTTTTCTTATTTCATGTTTCATGCTGTCCTTAATATATTATTAAGGGCACGTCATGAGATCATTCCTTCAGTTGTCATAATTTATTTTAAAGAAAAAGATCAAAGAATTATAATTGCAAAATCTGCTCTGATTCAACTGTCACTTAAAATGCACAATGAAGGCTGATGAAACAATTCCTTCTTTATAATGACTTTGGTGAAACCTATTTTCATCATTTGGTAGGGCTGTGTTTTATGTGTGCACAACCATGCACACATACACGTGTGCACACATGTACATTTACCAGTACGGATACAAATTTCATAACTGAAAGTGCGAGACACACAGATGCACATCTAGATGCAAACACCACTATCTGTTTGTTAGTTGCTAGCACCAACCTATGGCAAATAAACTCAAAAACTACAGTACATTTATGATTTTTTGCAGAAAATTCCACCTCTGTAAAAATACAGGCCTAAAAAGCCACTTGGGGTCTTTTTGTTGCTATTCACAGTTTACCTCAGATCTATTTAAGGAAGAAAATCTAATGAATTTTATTATTCCAGTCTTTTGCTAAATTTATAATAGATGAAGGACAGGACAAGACAGATTTATACACCTGAAATGCTATTGGCATATTCTGTGCATTTGCAGGACCTGATTATTTATGCTGCTTAAAACTGACCGGCACATGAGTCCAGCAAAGAAACTGAGCAGACAGCTGGGTTTTCATCCCTGGATAATTTAAGAATTTTGCAAATGCACTTTTGGCTTGTACATTATTATGATTTACAATTACTACACACAGAAAGGGGAAACACTACAGAAAATAACAAGATAAATTATTTAATGTTTTCAGCTTCATAATTTGCAAAATGGAGCAATTATCTGCTCTAGTTCCACACATTACAGGATGGGGCAGTGGGAAATCAGTCAAGTGGCAGAACATTCCCTGCCTTATAATGGAGCAGCCATAATATCTTATCAACTACCTGCTTAGGGCTGGGAGAACATGAGGTATCTGGTCCTGAATCAGAGTAGGAGTTTCAGTAGCATGGAGATTTCCATGTGAGTAGTCTTGCATGCCAGGGCTGAGCCAAATTATCCATGTGACGTTTGTGTTCACGCTGGCAAAGGCGCATGTGTATCTGTGCATATACATATGTGTGTATGAACCCAGTCCTGCACCCATAAAGCAGAGCCCCACAGAATGATCTACATTCAAACTGGCAAAACTTTAAAATGGAGATGACATCATAGAATCATAGGATACGAGGTTGGAAGGTTCCTCACGGATCATCTGGTCTAACCTTTCTTGACATTAGCACAGTCTAGACCAGATGGCTCATCATCCTGTCCAGGCAAATCTTAAAAGTGTCCAATATTGGGAAATCAACCACTTCCCTGGGGATATTATTCCCATGTCTGGTTGTTTTCATTGTGAAAAATTGTCCTCTTGTGTTCAATTAGAATCTCCCCAGGAAAAAACTGTACTCGTTATTCCTTGTCCTTTCCATGCAACTTCTTGTAAAAAGGGAGTCTCCGTATCCTCCTCGTAAATACTGCAGCATGGTGACAAGGTCTCCCCTAAGCCTTCTTTTCTCAAGGCTGAACAAACCCATGTCTCTCAGCCTTTCCTTATGTGCCACACTTCCTGTATTTGGAACATCTGTTAAAATTTATTTTTTGGACAAAATAATATTTGCCACGAAGCCGTTTTTGTCAGCACTTTTGTTACTCAATCCTGTTGGAAGCTGAACAATGGTCCAGTTGGGAGCTGAACAGTAGTCTGCTGCCCTATGCATAGCTCTCGAAAGACCATGTTGAAATGCATATAAAAATTAAGCCATAAGTCCTCACCTAACTTCTTCTGCTCACAGAGGTTTACAAAATATAGAGTTCTGCATTTTTTCCCCTTCAGTGGGTTTTCAATTAAAAAAAAATACTGTAATGTAAGAGGTGAGTTGAGCAATGATCTCTGGTGTGTATCAGTGCATGCAGAACCTTTGCAGACTGGTGTGTATTTGTCTCCAACAAAGACTGCAGAGGGAATGCAGTGGTTGTTCTATGCGATAGCGAAATATCCGAACCCTAATTATATAATACGACCTTGATTCAGAACTAGTTATAGGTCTGGTATATTGGAATAATTCCAGAAATGACTCCATTATTTTTTAGAAAAGTTCTAGACAAAATGTAATGCATCAATTCTGCCTATGATAAGCAATTTAGGGCTGTGAAAAGGCTCAGAGAGAACAGCTTCAAGCACTGATAGATTGCTTGTGTATTATCCCTACTGATTACTGAACACTGCATCTCGATAAATACTTTCACTTTGAAGATACAAGGTGCAGACTTTGATCAAAATGAATTAAATGTTTACTCTGCAACACTTTTCCAACTGCAGGCAAAGACAATGCAAGCAGGAGCTGTAGTTGTGATCCATGTGCAGTGGGAAGGAAGAATTGAACTTGAGGATCTTAAGGATATTTTTCAACCTAAACAATTCTATGATTCTATGAAGTCAAAAGGAGAACTGCGTCACCAACACGAATGTCAAACATCAGTTATAGGTGATTTTTTTCTATTTTCACTTTGAAGTCACTAGTATTATACAAATACCAATTTTCTTGCAATGCTATGATGGTGTAGGTACAGAGTAAGTAGGTTTCTTTAGTAATGAAATGAGAATTAATATCTCAAGCCAGTACAAGCTGCTTCTGGATGTTTCTCTTTGATGCAACACTCTAGGAGCTCAGCTGCAGAGGGGCATCCAAAAGGCAGGAGCCCCGGGCATTAGCTACCTCTGACTATTGCTGCCCTGTGACCTGGAAAGCAAGTGGCTTCTGGCTGGCGGTGGGATATGCTGTGCATAATGTTGGATATTTCTTCATGCTCTCCTCTCCCTCAGCGGTCTTCCCACATGCATCAGGGCTGCAAGCAGTACTGTGACTCTCCCAAGGACTACGTGCAGTGAGACCCCAGCCCTTCCTCAGCAGGTGCACTGGAATCTCTGGCTGTTTCTCATGCTTGGCTCATGACCAAGCCCCAGCAGCTCAAGCCCACCTTCCCACAACACCAGAGCAACCCTTCCTTATGTGAGGCTGTAACTCAGAGCTCAGCATTGCTACAGCAATCACCCACCACCCAGCACGGAGAAGTCGGGGGAGCCTCCTCAAGTCACCATTTGAGACTGATAGCTGACACATGGTGCCTCCATGCACACCTCTGCTGAGTCCAAACCTCTTATATCTCTTCCTCCTTCCTGTCTCATCTCTGGTTTTCTGCCCTGCTTTGATTTATTCTGCTTAAATTTAGGCATTGAATTGAAGTAAGTGAGAAACTGGAAACTTGAGAAACTTGACACTGGACTAAATCAGTGTGTGTATTAAAAAATAACTGACATCAATGACTGCATGGAGCTATTTTCCTTTTATTTTAGTGGTCATCATTTAGCAGTCATGCTTGACTGTACAAATAAACCAGTGCTATGCCTGTTTGAGCTAAGTTAGCTAGACAGAAGTGCAGTGAGAGTACTGTGAGAATGGGCTGCTCAGCAAGGCAGTGGCAGGCAGTAAGTCAGCTACCTTCTTGATTTTTCCTGTTGAATGTCATCTTTATTCATAGGCTAATCTGTTATGCAAATTGTCAAGTGAAAACTCAGTTTGAAAATAACATGTGCTCTCCTTCTTTCATCGGGTTAGTTCCCTCTTCAAAAGATGATATGTTTTCCTTTTTTTTTTAATTCAGAAGAAACAGTTGTTTCTGTGGAAGAGCTGCAGCCTCTGGGTTTCTAATAATTTCGGGTTTAACTCTCTTTGCTTCCTTTTTCTCTTCTTCTATTATCTGTTAGTTAAACATAGGATAGGTAAGAATAAAGAAATAAAAAATTTTGCAAACTAATTTGCCATGTACCACTTCGCTTTTCTGCTGTAGATTCGGCTGCTTCCTGAAATCCTTTGAAAGATACAAAATCTCTGTCTTTTTTTGGTGTTGTCTGCAACAAGAGGACAAACATCATATATGATTATCTTTAAAAGAGTGAAATCGGCCCTTCTCAGACATGTTATTAGAATGATTGTTTTTGAAGGAGGATATGAGAAGCAGAGGCTTTGACTAGAAGAAATGGAGGGATTGTAAGGGAATATAGTACAGGGATGTTTCCTTTCAAAATGGATGTACTGCAAATTGTGGAGATAATTTCTATAAAAAATATATAAAACCACTTAGAAGCCTTTTGAAGAATCTTAAATTTACTCCACAGTGAAATATAGAGGAGAGAGATAGTCAGAGCTGTAAGGGCTTTATCCAAGGTACTCAAGAACAAAGCTCTAGAATGTGCATCTGTAAAACAGCAAGATTTTTTATTCATTTTAGTTGCTGTAAAATGGCCATGGAAATTGTTCCATTGCTGACTGAAGGTAATTTTGTTTGATCATACCTACTACATGCAATTTTGATATTCTTTTCCTTAGACAATGAAATAAAGGTATAAGAAAAATGCTACAAAATGACACAAGATTATATTCTGGGAAAAATAATAAATATGGAGAAACCCAATCTCTTTAGCTCTTTTTAGTATTTGAATATTCAACCTCAACAATTTTAGCTTTGAACACATACATGAAATGCCATCTTAAGTTAGGTATCCAGTTTGCACAGAAAGTTTAGCTGTCCAGTGAAACAGTTTAGCTGCAGTGGGTGCATTTATCCTACTATTTTTGTGCAGATCAAGATTACTCTTTCTAAGCACATTCCTTTCCTGTCCTCACTTAATGTGCTTTGGTTCACTTTGCAGTGTGGACTCAGGACACACAAACGGGATCCTTTTGAATGGAAGCTGCAAGGGAAGATGTACATCAGGATCATATCCATTATATTCCCAGCATCACTGGACATTGGTGCTCAGGATCAGGGCAGAGCCCTGAAATGTGTATACTGCAGATAATCAGGTCCTCTGCACCAACTGGTTTGCTTTGAAAATCTCCCCCTATTGATCTACAATTCTGGCTGACGCAGAACATATATTCTGTACACAGAATTCGTTTTTCAGTCAGTGGGGAGACATGTCAGCAGAGGCCTGTGGAAGGACATCCCTGCCTGCCTAGCTCAGACACTATAACCAGTCTGGCAAGATTTCTTCTGAGAGATTTTTGGAGCCACATTCTTCACTGTCTAGATAAGAAATATAATTGTTTATGCTGGGAGCTAAATCAATACTTAAAGTTTGGGTGCAACTTGTGATGAAATGGAGTTCAGCTTCCTTACTGACTGAGCGCTGGCAGCTCTGCTGTTTAACTCTCTTTAACCAACTAATTATTTTGAGCACACATGTAGATTGATAGTTTTCCAAAAAATATTAATATGTTGATTTGCCTCCTAACTCTTTTTTTATGTGTACAACAGATCTATATCACTAGGGAGATTCTTCTTTCCAAATTAAAAACTCATGAACTAAAACTCCCTTTAGCATGTATTGATGATCAGAAAATAAACCCCTTTTCATAGGGTTTCAGATATTACTTTTGATTTACACTTATGTTTCATCCAAAAAGTTTTACATATGTTGCATTTTTAAAGCTGGCCTCAGATACTCTCCTATTTCTGTAGTGTCCTACTTCTCTCTCTCTCTCTCTCTCTAGGTCTCTTTCTTTTTTATATGTACATATAAATATTTTATGGAAAACAGATGGTCTGGTAAAGTTGCGATCCACTAAAAAGGCAGAAGATGAAACAGAATGGATCATATTATTCCCTAACTTATGCTCATAAAATAATTCTATTAACATCAAAGTGGGCACTTAAAGCTGTAGGATTTACCTCCACCTATTGAAGTGAGTTACCTACACACAGCCTAAATCATAATTATTGTTCTAGGATGATAACCAGAGTTAACCAGCCAAATGGTGTTTATACATGATTAAAGAGCATAAATATTGGTTGAAAGAGACATTAACTTTCTCTTCCTCAGTCTATTCATCAAGAGATGGTGACCTTTCATTCTGCGTATTGAAAGGTCTTTCAAGTTGGGGAATCTTAGGAGTGCAGATCTGTGTTGATCCTACTTCTGTCAAAGAATGATGGGGGCTTGCAGGTCAACTTTTAAGCTCCTGGCATTTCAATAAAAAATGCTCTAAGGTAATAAATGATCAAAGACCTGTTTCTTTTCTTTATAAACAGTAAGTGTATCTCTTTGTTGGTTGTAATCTGAGGAGCTACCCTGAAGGTAATGTGGTTTCTCTTTTCTCTGTGCAATGCCAACTGGACGCTCCACTAAAAAACTGGAGAAATTTGAAAATTTGATGTGAGACAAGGGCCTCTGAAATTAGGGCACATCACAAAAATAATCACTGTAATAAATGAAGTCACTACTTATTTCACGGTCTACTCAAATGTTACTTAAATTTGAATTTTCTATCAACTGACCCTGCAGAAGTCCATCAGCAAGTGCTGATTCAGGGAAAGAATGATCACTGTTATTTTACGGAAATAACTTCTACCATACCCTTATTTCAGCACAGAGACGAATGAAAATAGCCTTTCCAAATGAACTATGTTGAGTATAGCATTAAGAGCTGAATAAACTCCTTTTCATCCTTTTAAACTTTTGGGTGAAAAAAGTTTTTTAACTCTTGTGGGCTTTTCATACTTAAGTTGGTTTTCTCTTTTAGTGGGGAAAAATGTAACTCTTAAAATGAGGGAACTAATGTTATCTGTTTGTTTTCTGAGGTATCTGTTGAGCTGGCAAAGTGTACATTGCCAAAACTCTCTGTTTGTTTGTTCAATACGTATCAACTCAGTTCAGATTTTGAAAATATATATATGGTGTCTATTTCAGATTTTGATTCAGATGTGCCGTTAATTTACAACAGTACTGACCATATACCTGTCAAACAGTTGATACCACACTTTAATTTGGCTGCAAGTTAAGTTTTGCAGTCTTAGGCAGCAGCATTTTTTCTAATGTAAAATTCCAACCTTTAAAATAGGTGACTATATGGTATTATGTTCATATGTTATTTTATAATTAAAACAAAGTCTCTCTGATGAAAAAGTAAGCTGCAAGAGCTTTAAATTTGTTTTTAAGAGAAAAAAAAGTAGTGTTTACAGTGTTTTGAATCTGATTCACTTCATGCTGATTATTTGAATGCATTGCACTAGTGTTCCTCAGACTTTTACAACCTAGAAGTGTATAAAACTTCTAAAGTCAGGGTAATTTTTCTGCAAAATATGGATTTTTGTGTCATTAAAAAATGCTTTACAAGCTCTCTTAGGTACCATTGCTGGAAAAAGTCCTGTTGTTAATCTTAGTGCCAATGACAACATATTTAGAAACTCCCAAGACTGACTTCCAGAACGGAGATTGTAAATGCAGATATATATTGGATGATGTGATGGGAATTAGTAACACGTTTGTGCGCATGTACACCCCGGTTGGAAACTTATTTTATTTTAGTTGGAATGCAAAGAAATGAATAGGGAGAAATTCTCCTGGTTCCTGTTTTAATTTAAATTGAGGTCTAAACTAAACATTGACTTATGAAAGAGGTTTTTGAAGGATGAATGGAGTAGTCAGTTCTCTGTAAAAAAGAGGATAATTTGAAAAAAAGCTGCTCTGTCCAATCAAAGGAATCTGCCTGCTCTGGAGATATTTTTCTGTCTTTAAAATGATGCTGTTTGAAGCTCTTCAGCACAGACTTATTTGAACTGCTTGGCTCTACTTCCTCTCTGTGTATTCACCCATAAGCAAAAATACTAATTTTTATAAGCATGCAATCATGTTTTTCTACTGAAACATTTGCATGTGAAGGGTTTTGACTCTTTCACTTTGAAAAACATTTTTAAAAGTTCTTTTTAATGAAAAGAAGCTAGCAAGTACTCTTTGTTAGAACCAGCACTTTATGAAAAGGATAGGCCAACTTTACTTGAAAAAGCAATGGTGAATTTATAGTAATAAATCGTGACTTTTTTTGGCAAAAAGATTTCTTATAGTGTCCAAATGATAAGTAGCATAATGGGATAACACCTAGAACATAGGAGAAGTGACAAGTTTTGAACTAATATTGGAAAAAGGCAGAAAGGAGGTGAAGCAAAGGGCTGTTCTGAATGGCTGGAGAGGAAAAGGAGAAACAGTTCTGGGCAGACTGTATGAAAAGAGATTTTTAATACTGGGTATGAATCTAGTGAGCAGTTTAGATAGCTTGAATAGGATTTGCTAAGGTTTGAAAATAAGGAAAACAATTCTAATGAGAGATTCAGTGGGAGTCACTTTTGACTGTGACGAGTAGTAAAGCAATAAGAGAAAAACAATTTTCAAGGGTGAGTGCTCCAACTTGCGTACATTTACCTCACAAACAAAGCAGCTGCAACTGCAGATATACTCTCAGAATTAAATCTGCCTCTATTGAAACAAATAGATAAATTCCTGTTGTTTTCAAGAAAGCCAGTGTTTCATTTCCAGATAATGTACGTGTGTAATAAAAGCAAAAGGATGGTTACCCATAGATCACAACCATACAGGCCTATTTTTATTTATTTTGTGATCTTGGGTTTTATGCCAGACAATATAAGACAACTTGTAAAATATACTGCAAAAAAAAAAAAAAGTTTACCAGAATGTTCTTTATCCTGCAGCCCCTGCATGTTTTATGACATTAAAAACTACTAGCTAAAATAATGAAATAATATATTTTGTTTATCTTGCACTTTAATTATCACTAGCCACTTAAAAATCCTTTCACTACAAATGTTAAATAACATAACAGTATGCATTTTATAAGAGCAAGATAAGCAAAAACCAAAGATAAATGATGACACTGAGTACAGCTTTTTAATTACTAAATGTCTTTTAAGCTGTCCTTTGTTTCTTTTAATGGAAAGTTCATAATAAAAACAAATCAAAAAGTAAGATTAAAAAATGCATTGCATCTAATACATGTAAAATGTATTGCTACTATAATTTCCTTACACAGTATTTTTTTCTATGATTTAAAAAACTCCAACAAACACTTTAGGTGAAAGGACAAACTCTATAGACTCATACATATTAAAATAATAATACTTTCTTATATTTCTTTCCAGATGTGGGCTTAAAAGCTTTTTGAAATATTCTTTTTTTTAATGGCAAAACTGAAGCAGAGAATTTACTTTACTACTTTAAAAAATTGTGAGGTTTTTTGAAAATCTTCTTTCCCTGTCTCTTAAATTGCCAAGTAAAACATACACATTTTGAAAGTCTTAGTCTACCCATTCTGTTCACATTGAAGTTACTTATCTCAGTGATTAGCTACTTCATATTTGACCAAATATAACTGTTACATTCAGAGGGCACTAGTGCTAATTATAGGAGAACAGAAGGCAACAAATTTGGTTTTAATAGTATCTGGATAATTGAAAGTTAAATGTCCAATAAATGTCATAGACTGGATAAACCAAACCTTTATGTAAAGTAAAGGTATATTTTCTTTGAGGAAATAATTCCCATTCCAACATCAGTGTGCTTGGCTACCTGGGATATCTCCTCTTTCATATTTTCTTTGCAGATGTCATGTTCAATGGCAGATGAAATATGATCACCTTAAAAAATATTTTCAGATTCTTTCCTGATTGTTACAGAGCTTGCTTTTCTACAGGAACTCTTGAGGTAACTTGGACCAACAAATTATTCATCAAGTTTTCCTTTTATGTAATTGCTTTAACTTGTAATGGTAGTCTTTTTGACCTTCTTGAGGCTTTGAAGACCACACATTGAATGAATAAAAAAACTAATCTTTCTTCCACTAGCTGTAAATCAGATGTATTTTTTGAGCATTTTACTTCTGTACCAAAAAAAAAAAAGTAATATTAAAAATAAAACCAAATTCTTTAGATACAGAAAAAAACTATGAACTAAAATAACAAAGAACAAGATCTGCGAAATGAACATATGAATTTCATAATGTGAGATTTATAACCCTTTGTTTAGTGTCTTACTTCTCAGCCTAGATCCTGTCTGATGTGTTTAAATTTATACTGACAGTCATGGTGTGGTCTTTACATGTGTATAAAGACATTGACAAATAAGCAAAAAAAAAAAATCCTGTTTAATTTATGTAATAGTAAGAAAAAGTAAAAAGTCTTTCATTCCTGGTGCCCATGAAAATGAAAGTCATGTAGTTTTGCTTAGAGGGAGATCTAGGATACCCTCACAGGTCTGATGGACAAAACGAGGACAGGATATGCCATATAGTGCCATGTTAACACAGGTATGCAGCTCCCAGATTGGCAAGCACTCCAGTTGGCCCTCACCCGTTGGAGTAGTCATGTCTATGGATGGTCTTTTGTTGCATAGGTTCTGCTCAGCCAAAGCATTTCACAGTTTATTGTGTAGTGCTCCCTCACTGAGGTATATGCTTGTGCTTCCTGTCTCCTTTCCAGAGACATACATACCATTTAAAAACACACACAAATCTCTAATTCTTGTGATTGCAATGTAAACCTGGCCTGAAATCAAAATCTTTCTCAGGTTCTATATCTTGCTTCTGTAATTTTGGGATTGCATCCCATGTCTGTATACCAGGATAAACCTCAGAGTTGCATTTAGCCCCTCTCCGGTTTACACGTAAAAGAAATCAAAGATGTGGTCATGGTGCCTTATTACTGGTTCCCAGTCTGGATGACCAAAGATCTGAGCCATCTGTTTGCACTAGTATGGTATGGATTTGTTGAAGGGCTGATCCATACTATGAAGCTCTTGTGCAGTTACCAGTGCATCTGTATGCCACTGAAACTACCAAGAGTGTCCTTAGAGAGAAGAAAGAACATCTATTTTGCAAAAGGTATTTCAGCCAAATACCTAGAAAATAGAACTTGGCAGTCTAATTAATTTCAATGGTTGCTAATAGAATACTACATTTTAATCTTAACATGGCTGTCCATTTCACGGCACAAAGTCCAGAAAGAAATAAGAAACAGAAGTACATGAAGCTCTGTATTGCTTACTTGCTTTGGAAATTCTCTGGTGTACTAGCAGGGGATGCTGACAAAATTGGTTGGCTGTGTTTCGTTTCATTTTTGTCATTTTCAGACTCAGTTTTCAGACTCATTTGAGAGCCACTCATAAAACAGATAATTTAAAAGCTCTCCTCAGTGTACTGCGCTCTTGACCTGCACCAGACTTCACTCTTCACTTCTACACTTGTTACATAGTAGTTTTATGATCCACACTAACATTCACAAGAGCACAGGTTGACACTGCTAAGTCATGTCTGCATGGACAATTGAATTTTGACCCCAGGTTTCTAGAGATGAAGAGTTAAAGCACATTCCTCAGCTCCATTTGTGACTTCCTACCCTCTCCTTCTGACATAATTTTGAAAAGCTGGGTAACTCTAAGTGAAACCATTAATGCTGAATTCCAGCCAGACTAAATCAATGTGTAATTAATATTTTATAGGTTTAGTTCACAAGTTGGTAATGCCATATGGTTCTTCAAAGTAGTAGGCTGTGGGGGCTTATTCAGCACCTGAACATAAGGATTTACATTGTTGTTTCCTACTATTATTAATGGAAGAAGCCACATCTATTCAAATAATATTGAAGTAGAAAATGAGATGGGATATAATGGAAGAGAGTTATTAAGTTTCATGCAAGTGAAAGCTGATACAAAAATATTGTTTATCGCTGCATACAAGACATACAGAATTGCTACAATGATTTATGTAGTATTAAATAAATAAGTAGGTGGTTTAAATTTTGTGGATGCTTAAGGAGTTTTAGGAGCTGTAAATTGCTGTATCAGGTCAGACACAGGTTTACATAATTTACTAATCTCTGGCAGTGGTTAATAGATGCCTAGAAAGCATGGAAGAGCAGGTCAGGCACATACTGACATGCCCTTGAAAAGGCATGCTGCTAGAGGAGCATCTTTGTATTTGAAAGCCCTTATCTGATTTTACTTTAGGGTGTCTGCTTAATCCCTTCTCTAAATTCATGTAAACTTCTCGGGGAGCTGCACCACCTGGCACTAAAGTCTGAGGCTTAACCATGCCACGTGTAGAGGAGCACCTCCTTCTGCTGATTTTCAATCTGGTATCTGTTGACTTAATCATATATTTCTCACCTCTTGTACTATGAGGGACAGGAAATAAATTCTCTGTGCACATTCCCCTTGCTTCTTGGGGTTTTATAGGTCACTGCAGTATCTCCCTGGAGGTGTCTCTATTCTATTCCAAGATGAAATGTACTGGTCCACAGAGTAATCTGTAGTGTGGGAAAATTCCTATTTCTTTGTTCACCCTCTTTGCTCTGTCCTGTATCACTTTTAGTTTTACTCAAGGTTTTTCAAGATGTGGAAGCCAAAGCTTTACAGAGTATTTAACATCAGCTATTATCAGAGTTTAGATGCTTCAGAATACAGTGTGTAGAGACACAGTGTAGTTAATTTTCTTTTGCATTTTGGTAGCATTATGGACCTTAAGGCCAATTAATGTGAGTAGCTGCAGTTTGCATCTAAAGCTTTTTGCTGCCTGTGTGGTGAATTATATGTTTCATAAAACACATCACACCTTAAGTGTGGTTCCATATTTTATACTGTTGATGTTTTATTTAACTACATACTATCCAAAAGATTTTCTCCTACGTGGAAGAACACTTAGCTCTGGCTGTTTATACCCTGAAAAGATGTTGTTATCTGGGTTCATAAGAGGAAGATAACAGACTCAGTCAGGAAATGTATGGCTATTACTGAGATATTTGTTTTCAGAAGATCTCTCATGTGACATTGGAAAACAAAAATCTCCTATTTTTGGGGTCATCCTTTAATATGAAAAGATGATAAAAACACAACTATATTTGATTCTGTCTGGTGTTTAAATCTAGGAACATTTAGAGTCTGAATGCTCTAAAGGATCCCAGTGATTATACTACTACAGAGACAGCAAGAATACAATCAATTTGGATAAATAGCTTCTTGTGGCATATAACAGTCCTATTTTGTTCAACGGGATGCTGAGAGATTCTTTTGCAAGTGATATAGTACTTTATGTTTCACTTTAAGTTTTTTTCTGTCCAGATCTTGTCTCATCTCATCTGCAACATCATCCTGAGACTGCACAGGAGAAGAAGAAAACACAAAATTATCTGTGTCTAATAAAAACAGTGCATGTAGGTTCACCTCTTCCATGTAAATTTAAGTGATCTTCCATTTTACAGGAGCGATATTCACCAGATGTGAATTATACCACTTTCTCTACAGTTACAGAAGCTTTCTGTTCAGATTGATTTTGATGTATACATGTTTCAGTGCCATGTACGCTCATCGACACCTTGCTTTCCCTCTGTCTCCTTGGGCATATATTATATAGACCATTTAGACTAAAAAACTTGATTTAAGCACCAGGGAGTGGTATCAGCACTCAGCACAGATTCCTAGTTCTTTCAGCTGATCTGAGAGCATTGGCAATTGCATAAGTGATTAAAGCACAGAAAATGTTCAGCCTGCTGGCATGGGGAGAAGGAACTGGGGGGATGCATGCCACAGCCGAGGTGACTGATGTCCCAGGCTTTGAACTGACTGATGGAAGAAACAGGTAGCAGCTATTTTTATTAACAGTTCTACAAATGATGTTAGCAATGATGAACAAGTTTTATACTCATATCTGCTAAAAATTAATAAAAACGTGGAGGTCTGGGTTAGAGATGCTACACCAAAATTGTCATATAATAAAAAAAGTGGCATTGAATTTTCAAAGTAAAAGTGTTTCAATATGCGTATGCATCTTACACTCCTATTTATTATCCATATAAAATGAACCTTAAAATGCCATTAAATTATGCTCAGTGGTATCAGACACAATTATGATTAAGTGAGATTGATTTACTGCCCAAGTCCCTCAGATTCAAATGCTTCACATTACCATATTTATTTACTTACATTGAGCATTTATCTACTTGTTTTTAACATACAGCAACAGAAAAGTCAGAATATAAACTTATGTTCCCTTAGTTTATCTACTAGTATAATTTAATTCTCATAATAGCTGTTTCTCATTCTCTTTTTCAAAACTAGTCATTATAGATGATGTTCCACCCTCCAAGCAGAGGCCACCATGAAGTGCAATATTCAGATGCTAGTCTCACTTGGATTGTGTTCATAAGTACTTGAATCATAGGGCTTGAATCAAGCTTATCTCCAAATTATCAGGTTGCTCTCCGGAAACTGAGATTCCTACCTCTATGACAGGATGATTTGTCACTGTTGGTAATTGCTAGGATAATTTTACCAATACATTTCTTTTCGTGGATGCCTTATTTCTAAGTAATATCTGAATTTCTCCTGCTTTGTGAGTTATGCTCTTTCTACAATCACAGGATAACTAGGCTTCTACATTTCACTATAGAAGAAAATGCTACGCTTCATTACCAGTCTCCAATAAGTAAGTGATATTGTTTTTGCATTAATTTCTAAGAGGCAGTGAGATGTATCTGTATTTAATTAAAAAAAGAGAAAGAACAATAAAACTTTTCAGACTTGACTCTTTCATGTAATATAGCCCTCTTTTACCATTCCAGTGACTATGCAGAATGAACAGTGGCTTTAAACAGCTCTCCTAGAGTACAATAATGGAAGATAATGTTATTATCCCTGTCCCTCCTAAGACCCTGTGTTACATGAAAAGTCCTCATCAAGTCAGCAAGAGGTGTTTTTTCTCTGTCCTATGCTTGAGTAAATCACACAGAACCTGTGAAATGTTTAGGGGTCTTAAATAGCTCTGAATCACACTTGGGCTAGAAGTGTAACAAAGAAGGTCCAAGGGTGGTCCAACTTATGCTCTGGCTCCTTGAAAAAGAAGGAATGGTAAATCTGGGTAACTGAATATTGCATTTTGCAAATTTTCAGGATTTTGCATTGATAAAAGTAATACTTAAGACCAAAATGCTGTAGAAGTTATTTCAACAGACCCTACTGGGATGTCTGAAATCTTTCTTTCGAATTCAGCATTCATGTTCTCCTCATGATGAACAGACAGTCTGTATAACGAGACTGAAGGATACCCTATAACCTCACTGTCAGTGAAGCTCTGCGGGTTGACTTCAGACTGGCACACTCACACCTGGTAAGGTGGATGGACTCATGCTGCATGCAATTAGCACATACATTCTCATTTATCATTATCTCCTTAAACCCCATTCCTTATTTTTTATTAATCAAGTATGAGGAGACTTTCTCAAAGATGAAAATTTTCTCTATGTTTTTTTCCCTACAGACAAAAATAAGCCCCCAACTTGTTTTTAAATTCAGGAGAAATACGGCACTTCTAAAACACAAATAAGCTCTCTGTGGTATTTTGTATCATGGAAACAGTGACAGTACATAAGCAAAAGAAGAGAACACATTCATTTTACTCAAAAAACATCTACTTTCTTCTCCAACTGAGCCTGGACAGATTTGAAGAGACACAAAAGCACTGCACGTTCAGCAGTGCTTAGGTATTGTTTGTTTATCCCTATTGCCATTTGAAGGGTTTCCCATATTTAATATAAAATTTTACTCTAGATCACCCTAGAAAAACCCTTACTTACTCTGATTTTTCCTGATCTATATGCATACATATATGTATGTAAAAAAATCAGCACATTTTTATTACATATATTTAATATTTTTATATGTTTTTGAATGAGACACAAACACATGCACACAAGATGGTGGAGATTAAGCTTTTTCATGATTCTTACTGAAGCACATCTAACAGTTAATATTTTGGGACTTTATCTGCCTCTAAAAAATCTAATATAAATGCTTCTATAACAAAAATGGCCAACATATCCCAAATCTTATTCTTTCCTTCTCTGAAAGAAGACATCTGGGACACTGGTGTCACTGCAGAATTCACTGCCTGTATTGGAACTTTGCTCATAAATCTCATCATTAATGTTTTTGTTTGACAGTGGGTTTTTTTAAATTTTTATTTCTTTTTAATGAGACTTCAGGAGAAATTTTCATTTTAAAGACAATATTAAAATATTAATTGAATTAATATTCAGGGTTATAGGTTCAGAGCAAACTTTCCTAAGTATCTTGCCAGATATTTCTAATATATTTGTGTCATTGCAGAAAAATTCTGAAATAATTCAGAATCTATAAGGTCCATGCAAACAATTAACCAAAATTCCTCTTTCCTTTCTTTCCCTACAGAGATCCACGTACATATGTATTTTTATACTCACTTTCTTCTGTGAAGAGCCATTTTCAAACAGTGGGACTCAGAATTCAGGCTATGGGGATTTAAACTCTCCTGAATTTCCTAGGCATGTGGTACACAGAGGAAATTTTTACCCACCCAGGCAGTCTTCACTGATTTCACTTGTCATGCTAAGCCCTTAGAACATTGTGAAAACAGGGCTGTTAAAGACAAATATTGACAATAATTTGTTGCATTGTATAATTTATCTTAGTATATCAGACTTGAGCAGAATCAGCACAGAGTGAGGTTAGCACAGCCTAGCTGTACCAAAAAAAACACCAAGAAAACTATAAAAATAAAACTTCTGTGAGAATTCTTGTAGTCATTTCTGCAACCACACACATTTTGACAGTCTTGGTAGCAAGAAAGAGAATCTCTCTTTAAATGAAGTTATATAGAATCATTTAGGTTGGCAAAGATATCTAAGATCATCAAGTCCAACTATTAGGTCAGCAAGGCCAAGTCCATCACTAAACCATGTCCCCGAGAGTCACATCTACATGTATTTTAAACGCGGAGTTTTCCCCAGGGATGGTGACTTACCACTTGCCTGGGCCACTGTTCCAATGCTTGATGACCCTTTCAGTGAAGAATTTTTTCCTAATATCCAATCTAAACCTCCTCTAGTGCAACTTGAGGCCATTTCCTCTCATCCTACTGCTTGTTGCCTGGGAGAAGAGACCGACCTCCACCTTGCTACAACCTTCTTTCAGGTAGTTGTAGAGAGCTACAAGGTCACTCCCGAGCCTCCTTTTCTCCAGGCTAAACAAGTCCAGCTCCCTCAGCTGCTCCTCATAACGCTTGTGTTCCAAACCCTTCACCAATTTCATTGCCCTTCTCTGGACGTGGTCCAGGCACCTCAATGTCCTTGTAGTGAGGGATCTAAAACTGGATACAGGATTCAAGGTGTGGCCTCACCAGTGCTAAGTACAG
Source organism: Lepidothrix coronata (assembly GCF_001604755.1). Classification (NCBI taxonomy): domain Eukaryota; kingdom Metazoa; phylum Chordata; class Aves; order Passeriformes; family Pipridae; genus Lepidothrix; species Lepidothrix coronata. The sequence continues at coordinate 1,414,920 of NW_016690268.1, read as the reverse complement.
AGGGATGATCATTGCCCTGGTCCTGCTGACCACACTGTTATTGGTACAGGCCAGGATGCCATTGGCCTTCTTGGCCACCTGGGCACACTGCTGGCTCATGTTTAGCTGGCTGTCACACAGCACCCCCAGGTCCTTTTCTGCTGGGGAGATTTTTCAGCCATTCTGCCCCCAACCTGTAGCACTGTGTGGGCTTGTTGTGACCCATGGGCAGGACCTGTCACTTTGCCTTGTTGGATCTCATACAATTGGCTTTGGCCCACTGATCCAGCCTGTCCAGATCCCTCTGCAGAGCCTTCCTGCCCTCAAGCAGCTCAACACTCCCACCCCAACTTGTTGTCATATGAAAATTGACTGAGGGTGCCCTCGATCCCCTCATCCAGATAATTAATGAAGATATTAAACAGAACTAGCTCAAATGCTGAACACCCCCAGTGACTGGCAGCTAGCTGGATATAACTACATTCATCATCACTCTCTGGGCCTGACCATCCAGAGAGTTTTTCACCAGTGAACACCTGTTCAAGCCATGGGCAGCCAGTTTCTCCAGGAGAATGCTCTGGGAAACAGTGTGAAAGGCATTACTAAAGTCACACAGAGAATCGCGCACAGAATCAACCAGGTTGGAAAAGACCACTGAGATAATCGAGTCCAACCCATGACCCAACACTACTCTGTCAACTAGACCATCTAGACATCCAGGTAGACAACATCCACAGCTTTTCCCTCATCCACTAGGTGGGTCACCTTGCCATAGAAGGAGATTGGGTAGGTCAAGCAGGACCTGCCCTTCACAAACCCATGCTGCCTGGGCCTGACCCCTGGTTGTTGAGCACATGCCATCCAATGGCACCCAAGATGATGTGTTCCATGATTGTCCCTGGCACTGGTTATTTTAGGGCTATACCTTGTTATTGTTAACAAGTTAAAGAATAGATGTTAAGTAGGCAGAAAATTTTCTTTCATATTAGTAAAGTAATAATCCCAAATAACATACAAAAAGTCACATTTTTTTTCCTACAAGCAGTTTAGCAAATTTCCTTGCTTTGTTCACACATTACGTATAGCTAAGTCAGAACTGACACAAAATCAAAACATTTCCGACTTTTGTTTAGCATCTTGGTAGAACACAAGGAAATCACCTTTTCAGAGCAGCACTTGACATGCAGCCTGCATGGAATCCACATACCTTCGTTAAACGTAAAGCAGTATGGAATGAATACAACAATCATGCTGTTCCTCTTTCCATTTTCCAAAAGTGGTGCCTTATTGCATAAATGATATTATTGCCCAAGTGTTTCAAGAAGTTTAATTAAATGTATCACTTCCAATAAATTCCTTGGGCAAAAGGACTACCATAGGGGCACTTAAAGAATGTGAACATTAATTGCATTTGAGATTAGCCTTGTCGAATTGAATTCTTGCACACTGATACCCTTTTTACTTATGCCATAAATATCTGGCATTTATACATCCAGCTATTGGCAGGTTTACTGTAAAGTAATATTCCCACTAGACTGCAAGCCTACACAGGAAAAAGTTCCCAGTAACAAAACTACCTACTTATAAATGACCAGTGAGCCAGACAGAACTTCTCTTTTGATATCCTTTACGAATTAGGCATTTCTGTTCAATATCATTCCATTAACAACCTCTGCATTAGAGAATTGTAGATTAAAAAAACCCCCTATAGTTATATAAACCACCAAAATTTCTGGGGAAAAAAACCACTAACACTACCAGAAAAAAACACCCCACAACAAAAAAGAAAACCAAAGCAAAGACACCTAATGAAAAAATCCAATTTGCTGATAAATTAATTAAATTCCCTATTGACCCAACCCTGACTGAACATGCCCCACGTGGGAGAGACTGAAAGGCAAATTTGCTAATTAATGTTAGTGCAGAGATTGGAACAATTAAAAAATAGAAGAACATCCCTCTTTTGCTCAGTGAGTTGCAAGCATGGTAACTAGATCTTTACATTTGCAAAAGCTATTGTGAATTAAACAATTCCATTACACAAGTAATAATATTGCAGTCCCATTGTGGAGGGAAATGTAAAACACGTAAGGAATAGCTGTTCTTTCTGGGTTTATATGTAATTGTGTCCCAATATCTTGAGTACCATGGGAAAACCTTAATGATTAGTACTACTGTGGCACTTCAAATAGTTTAAAAGATTATCATGCCTGAACAACTTTTCTAGGCATATTCTAATAGAGACTTAACTATTTGTAATTCATTATTTATTGTAATTTTTTTTCAGTGAATATAGTTGTAAAATAGAAAATTGGATAAACTCACCTGTATGGGATTACAGACTAATGAGAGATGTGAAGGCTCCAGATGAATCAAATTAAAAGTGGCTGAATTCCCTTTTTCAGTGCTTACTTTCACCACTGCTAATTTTTACAATGAGTAGATGAAGACTGCATATGTGGTGGTAACTTGCCTGACTCCTTCCTAGTTTTAATAGATCTGCTTTAAAAATTAATTCTGGATGAAGTAAGCTTCTTAGCCTACACAAGGGAATCTCGTAATATCAGTTATAATTTTATCGAGTTTATTGGTTTCTACATGAAAGAAAAAATAGTGCAAAAGATATTTGCCAGTTCCTGATGTTTTTACCATTTTTATAAATAACTTCTTTAGGATTATTTATCATGTATTTCTATTTTTCCACCATGCTAACTCTTAATTACTGATCAATATGACTCTAAATATAAAGCTACTCAAATGGTAGACTATAAGGAGCCATAATGGTCTACTGGATAACTAATGTGTGTTTTAACAAGTCCATAACCATGTATTTGCTATAGGAGATACTTTGCAATGGCTCCAAAGGAGCTATTACAAGCTATTGACTTTGAGCACATTCCTACCCATCTAATTATGTATTAATGTTACTGCTGTTACTGTCACAACAGAGAGAAAATTGAAACGAGACAAAAAGTTAAGAAGTGAAGTAAATGCAAATTTATCTAGCATTGAAAATTCTAAATTAAATGTTTCTCTTCTGCTGTTTACATGTTTCTTAGTAAAAAACATAAAACTGGTGAGCAGCTGAAAGGAAGAGGGATGCCTATTAGAGCTTTCTAACACTCAGTGGATTCAGTTTCCAGTAAGTTAGACAGTTGTTTTGTTTCGTTCTGTATTCCTGAACAGAGACATCCCACAAATTTCTCTTTTTAATATCGAGCTGAGTGAAAGGAACAAGTTTGGTTTCCTTTTGCATCTGTACTGTTGCACTGATTTTCAGCCTAAATCTTTATCGAGAAGGGAGATCCATTGCTTTTGATTTATCTGGGTTCGATTTTCAGTTACGTAAGGAAATGTGAAGAAGAAAAATTTCATTTATTCAATTTTACAATGAAGAATTTTCACAGCTTCAGTCCTGGCATCATGTAAAAAGCAAAGAAATAGAAGAAGCAGTAATTAAATCTTCTAAAAGGGAAACAAAGCTAAAATGAAGGAACCAGATGAGCTAAGTATCTTTCCATCTCCCCAAAAGACAGCAAGTCCTTGAGCTACACTCCCAGCTTTTCTGCATTAAGGGGTTTCACTGTATTCACATTTACAGAAATGACAACTACTGTCTGAGGCTGATAGTGGAAAAGACAGTGGATGTATCTGATAGTGTGACAAAAGACAAGCCAGGGACAGTAGCATTTTGGAAGACAGCCAGCTTCTAAGCCCTTCTCTACCACATTAAGATTCTCACAAGGAGTCTTGTAACTTTGTGTATGATGATGAGGCAATCCATATGTGGACATCTTACTTTTCTAACAGCTAGCAGACCTAACTAATAAAGTGGGCCAAAAGCAGAGTATTTTCCTAAATTCCTGTTGAAAACCTTATCAGAAGCCTGAAATGCAGAGTGCAAAATACTTTTTCCTTTAAATAAAAAAATCACCCAAATATCTAATTCTTTTTTCAGTAGTTTGTGCAGTCTTCAGCACCTCTAAATCAAGACCTTTTCCCTAAAACATGCAACTGTCCTCATGCTCCAGGAGAGGGAATGGAAAATAAAATTTTTCAGCAAAATTGCTCCTGGACATGATTTCCTATGGCCTCTGACCAAAGACTTCCTAAATTGAAATGAATCACCCTGACAGTTACAAAAAACTAAGCAATAGGACTTAGAAATGGCCACAGAATACATAAGCCACATAATTCTAAACATTAACCAGAATCTTAGATGGATTCCATTTCACCTAACTTCAGGCATCTGTAATGTTTAGAGCTGAGCTAAACAATTAATCTAGGCAGTGTCTGCTGTCATTTGACAGAAACAGAATTTTGAAAGCACAATTCATTTGACTTATTTTAGGCATTTTTACCAGAATAATCTACATTATAATATAAATATTAAAAATAAGCCTAATGTGCCCAGCTTAGATGTGTAGTAATCCACATTTAGTTTGATCAGTCCCCTTTCTTAAAACAAAGTTTAAGGAGTACAGCTTATATATCTGAAAGAACTACACAAAGGAACACATAAGACAGAGAGCTTTTCAAGTCTCCTTTAACAGCATCTCCCTTAATTACACTAAAAGTTACAGCCCACAGATTGTATTTTAAACTGAAACACACCCAAGCAAACGTCCAGAGAAGCCTGACTTTCCCTCAAATTTGAGAGATTTAGTGAACCAATGCTCCACAAGTAATTTCTTACTTCACAAGTTACTAGGAGCTGTTAGACCGAATGATATTTAAATTTGAAGGGATATGTGGAGGTCATTAGGGCTAACTTTGAGGATTGATTCAATTTCGAAAGTAGCTCAGGTTCTTAAGGGCCAAGTCCAACTGAGGGATTAATATCTCCAAGAATCCACAGCCTTTTTGGGACACCTGTTCAAGTAAAAAGTCCATTGCATCTGCAAACATTACAAACTATGGTGGAAAAGCAACAAGACTGCTGTTAGCAACAACACTCTGCAATCCTTCATTTAATAGGTAGCATTCTACATGAGAAAGAAGTAGAGGAAGCATGTATGTACACTATCTAGAGAGAAGCCCAACCATCTGATAATATTTCTTTGGCAGAGTTTAGTAAGCTGTCCAGTTTGATTCAGTGAGATAATACAATTAGTTTTTCCAGTTTTATTCTTTAAAGGAAAAAGAGATAAAAAAAGAGAAAAGAGTTCTTTAAAGAAACCTAAGGACAGGAGATGCTATAGTCTTTTTTGATAATTTTGCAAAAACAATCTACTAAACAATGGGTGTTATGAATGCTCAGTTATGGATAACTGACAACAAGTAGCTAGTGATAGCTAACAGCTCAGGTAGATATAATCTCTGTTCCTGATGTCCCCAGATCAGTTTTAAACAACCCTGACTACTATAGCTATATATGATCTTCATTTCATAGAAGAAGAATGTGCTGTAAATGAAAGAACAGGAATGAATGAGGAAATATGGTATAGCTGCATAGCTGGAACAGCCTCAGAGAAATTACAGACATTGCAGGTATCAAATCACTGGCAGAATTAATTACCTAATGAAATGTCATTTCTCAGTTCCCTCCTTCTACACTGTAATACTGCATGCCCTTGAACTGCCACCTGTACTCACTCACAAGTCTTTATTGTTGGAAAAAAAAAGGAATGAGACACACAAACATGTATTTTCTATTATATATGCTATGGGCAATTCCAAATTATGCCAAATAGAATGGGGTTGCAAAAATGCTGCAAAAGCAACATTGACATATATATATATATATATATATATATAATATATATATATATATATATATATATATAATATATATATATATATATATATATACAATTCAGGAGCAGGAATTGTTTTTGCAGTATCATCAAAGCTATAGCCAAGTTAGTGGGCATAGATATAGTCATATCTATATTCTGTATGGTAGAATGGTTCAGTGCTTTCTGCTGTATATTCTGAAGGGGAAATTAGGGCAGTTAGGCATGGATGTTCTAGGGATGATAATATCACAGCAAACAAATCAAACCAAAAGGATTCGGCCCTCATTAAGACAGATGAACCTTGTAACTACTCCTTTCAGAAGAGTTAAATAAAGACACCAAATAGCGGTCGATGTCCATATGCATCATTTCTTCTCTCCTTTCAGTTCATAAGAAGCAATTCGAACAGTTACAGCTTTATGGTGATTAGATGCTTTAGGCAGAGGTGAACAGTCCTACCTAAGCTAAAGCTGGTGACCTCCATTACATAGGAATGTGTGTGCTGAGAATATTGCTAAAGCTGTCCAGGTTACCCAGGACCACCAGCAAATGGATAGTAAATGGCAAAATGAATATCCAGTCAGAACTTCAAACTTTCTGTCTGAAGCAGTAGGAACTCAAAAACCCAAAGGAATTTGGAATAAAGCAGTAGCAACTGAACTCAATAAGGGTTCAGGAAAACTATTCAAGAAGTAAGTAGAAGTCCTTACAAAACAAATATTAAGACTGCAATGACAGACTTATTTTTCAAATCCTTTCTCCTAATGCAAATCAAAGAACTCTATAAGATACTTGCCTTCATATTCCTCCTTTCAAGCTCTGACATATTTTCTGATCAAGTAAAACTCCACACTGACAAGGATGGTGTTAGGTGTCATAAGTCAGTAAAGCAATTTATCAGAATTGAATTTATAGTAAATCGGGGTTGCATGGTGTCCTGTTCTTCCAGATCACCAGGATATCAGTAACAGTATTGCCACTGAATGAAAAAGTGCTGAGCTATATATAAATGATATATTTCCCAGAGCTTATATGAAAGTCATAACACCTTTGCTAGAGGAACTGCTAGGTTAAAAAATGGTCCGTTCATGGTTGTCATATTCTTTGTGAAAAATAATTGTCTGATGAGTCAAAATGGCCTTTTATGATTACCCTTCATCTAATTTTGTATGTTTTCAAAGAAATACTCCTAGTCACTAGCAGTATTGTCTAAACACAAAGCTGCATCATGCTGCTGTCTGGTACACAGAATCCAAAGGCTTTGCTTTTAGAGTCAGCATGCACGAGGAAGAGGATTTTCACAGTTGCTTTCAGTTGTATTTCTTAAGAGATGTGGCTTTGCTTTTTTATTATTGCTTTAAAACAACTACATCTTTTGTACATTAATGTGAATATGGAACTGTACCTTAGACTAGGGTTTCACTGTATTTTTCCCCTCCTACACTGAAATGTTGAGCAGTGCTTCATTTGCCAAAAAACAGATGCTTCTTCCTGTTCCTCTTGTAGCCAAATGTTTGATGCGGATGGGGTTTTGCATCTGTTATACCAGTTATGGGAATTGCAGGAACTCATTAGCACTCAAGCCCTATGTCAGTAGACTTCCTTTGGGAAATAGAGGGAAATGAGTACCCCACAAATACTCCACAGCAGGAGGTTTCATCGCTTCAAAAATATCAAGACAGGTATCTATAGTTCTGTAGCTATTTCTGTAAGCATTTCTGAAATACCTACTTTTTCTCCATAAATTTGCTTATATTATTTGCTGCCAATGAACAAGTCTGATCTTTGACTTCACTGGGAACAGAAATATCAGAATATAATTATCAGTATATTTATAATTAGCTGACTTTTTAAGGACTGGATTTACTTTGACATAAGTAATCCGTGTATGCAGATATATAAAAAACAAACTTTGCAGGCTGCTGTTCAAAGTTACACCGTAGGTATTGGCAAAGCTTTACTTAGATTTTTTTTGTTTTTATTGGCATCTTCACAGGACACCACCTTGTTGGCATAAAAATACACTCCTCCTTGATAAGGGTAGCTGGTTGTTGCAATGGATATTGTCCAGGAATTACCTGAAATTGAATATTTGTTGTAACTTTATCACTTTTTTTCAGGACAGACATTTTTAACTAGCATGGAAAAATGAGAAAAGGAATATATTTGTTTTCTTTAGTTTTCTCCAGAATTTATTTAGGGCACAAAGGTGCTGCCATTTGGATCCTTTAAAGTATAAATAACACATTTGCTCCCTTTTATGCTGAATAAACAGACCAAGCTCCTATGAAATGTCAGATATATTCTTAGGAACTGAGATATTTCTCATAAAGGATCAGAAAAAGTAAGCATTTTTTTAAAATTTATAATTAGCAGCTTTGCCTTTCCAGTCAATCCTATTCTTCTAAATGTTAACATCCTAGAAGTCCTCTTCTGTTCCCTTTGAGCTCTGTTGCTTGAAACATATAAGACAATTTTTTCTTTTTCATTTGGCTGCCATATCCCCAGGGAAAGAGGAATTAGTCTGTCATTTATTGAGTGTGTTTGAGAACAGTTGCCCAACCACCACCTCTTAAAAACCAGTTGGCCAGCTATGCCACACCAAGTACGGATTGCCAGTGGGTACTATGAAAAGTATGTATGTTCCCTGTTCTAAGATGAAAGACATTGCAAAGCACTTATATACACTGTTGAGAATGAATAGAACCACTGAGGATTGAATGGTTATTTTCATATACATAGATATATAAGTGAGTGATTGTGTAAAGCAGCTCAGTTGAGCAGAGAAGGTTGTTCAATAATAAACTCAAGAATTATCTTCAGAACTTCTGTTGTTAAATGAGTGACAGTATTTGTCCAGGTTGTTTTTGGTTTAATAGCTGTGGTAAGAAAGCTGCTTTGTTCCAGTCCTTGTAGTAAGTTTCTTCACTTATCCCAACCCAAGAAGCCACAAGAAAATGACTGGATATCATTTATACCACAGCCTATGAGAACAGAGGCTTGTTTAATTTCCAAAACCATCCCGCTTCATGTATTATTCCTGCAATTTAATGTAATGACTTTTTAAATGTTTCACTTGGATTCACTTCAGTGAATGTCCTTTACCCTCCCTCCCTCCAGTTTCCTGCTTAGACATTGCAGCTTATTGAGAATTTACATGGTTGAAATTAATTCTACTCCATCAACTCTCAACTATTTGTGAGTGGTTTAGAAGTTGTGGGTTAGCTGAACGGCAGATGCAGGGACATCAAGCTGGCTCCTTGCAGAGCCGAGTCTGGTCTGGTAAAAATTGTATGCTACTATACAGTGCTGTGGGAAGGTGTCTTTACAGTTTCCAGGGTCAGGTTGGCCCAGAAATAGTTCAGACACTTTACAGAGCCTAGAATAATATCACCTGGTCTCCTTGCACTATGCAGAGTCAACCAAACAACTCGGCATAGAGCTGTCCAAGTCTGCAATGGCTGCCTTGGAAAGGAAGTATAGAGTTTGACAGGCACTGCATTATACCTCATAGAGCTTTCTCCATGCCTCCGTGCTGCTTTCCTGGCCCAAGGGATTATTGCTAAGGGGCAGAATGCACAGACGCAGCATGGGTCTGTTGCCGTGCCTGAGCTGATACACACGGCTAGAGTGGGAGTCTGGGACAGAGACAACGGAATGGCTCTGCTAAAGTCAGCTTGTTGGCTCCACCAGACAGGATAGTCATCGACTGTCTTTTGTCTCACGCCTGCTCAGTTCTTTTGTATATCCCAGGTATCCTTATCCTCCTTACCAGCGGACAGGTGATGATGAATTCCTTCCTGAAACAAGACAGGTTTTGGGAATACTTATCAACTAATGTTTGAGGAAGAAATGCTTGTTCTGAGTGAAAACCTAATTTCTGGTTAAAACATATTTATTTGCTTAATGGAAGTATTCTTCTGGTATAGGAATAATAGTTTTTTTTAAAACTGCTTTTAATCATGTTACAAATTTCCATGCCATCTGACGTGGAATAGAATGAAATAGAATGGAATAGAATTGAACAGAATAGAAAAGAATAGAATATTTCAATTGGAAGGCACCTGCAATGAATGTTTAGTCATTCTGCCTAACCATTTCAGGGCTGACCAAAAGTTAAATATTAAGGGCATTGTCCAAATGCCTCCTAAACACCAACCAGCATGTTGTGCAGGAATGTTTTAACCTTCCTTCTGATTTCAACTGTGGAAATTTCCTAAAGAAACAACATTTTGAAAAAGAAATTTTGTGGAGAGACAGGGCACTTTGATTTTCCTGCTAAAGGTATTAGAGTGGGTACTTGCTTACAGGCACTGCTCAGTCATATGCCTGTCCCTTCAGAGGTGGGCACTGCAGCACTCATTTTCCCAGGAGGTGCTCGCCTCTAGGACTAAGGAGGCTGGTACCTCCAGCTAGCATTCCTGTCTGTGTAGCAGGTACCTACCTAGAAGCACTTAGGGGTCTGATTTTCCTCAGACTCTTGGGCTTTTGACATAATACATGGGAGACTGGAAGTACTGAGAATGACAGATCCTTGCTAAGGGTCCAGCCGTTAGGACATTGATACAGCATTTAATTGGGCCAGGGATCTGGCTTAGCTCCCAACTGGGCCTCTTGAACTTCTGTGCTGAGAAACTTCTTCTCAGGCCTTGCTTTTCTAATGTTGTCTGTTTTCTGATAGAGTGTTCTGGGTACTGAAATGTTGAGAGTGCATTCAAAACCACCAGTTTATTCAAAACTAGGTTTGCAAAAATTAGTAAATGTTGGGTCCTGCATGAGTGCTGAGAAAGCCAAATGACAGAGGTGGAGGGGTAAGTTTATATGAAACAAAGCCTAACCTGTATTTAATTTTCTTTTACTGTAATATAAGCTGCATACCCAGGGGAATAAGAAGCTTTGGGAGTCTTATCCTATAATGATGAATTTTAGGTATTTCTGAATACAACACTGATCTCCCTATATATTTTTTTGAGAACCTCAAATGTGCTGTGTGACATTATTTCTCTTCACACACCTATATGTGACCTTAGAAAATGTCTCTTTAAGATGGTATCTTATCTTCCAAACCTTTTTCTTTTGAGAAAATTTTCTAATGCATTCATTCATGATATGTATAGCAGACTTCTTGCTTTGTTGTGGGCATATCTTTTCTTTGGAGCAAAACTTATACTCCTTGAAACTGATGCATGCTAGTGCAAAGAAAAGAACTGTAGCAGCATTTTCCATTCCTGACAATTTCAGATTTCTGGAATTATCTGTTTTAGAGTAAAGGAGATTCAGGGAAACCCCAAAATTAAGAAATGCCTTTGTGGCTGATTTTTCAGCCTTTTTCTTCCAGCTGTCAGCAGACTCTCTAGAAGACTGCCAGGGTGTAAATTGCAGAATCTCTTATTCCTTTCAGCACAGATTTTCCGCAGCTGTGAAAATATGTAGCACCTCAGAGCAGTGAAGTATTAATATGGGAAAATCTGCTAGGAGAAACTAATTCAGAGAGAATTTATGGAACTTCATTTTTTTACAAATAATTTTTGTGAATGATTATTAGGCAGAAGAGAATCCCAGGGCAATGACTGTTGTATTCCTTTTCATTCAGAATGACAATCTTATTGTTCTCTTTTTCAATATGGTAGGAATATATTTTCTCTTGGTATTACAATGCCCTTTTCTAAGGAAGCAGCAGTAAACTTTATCTGAGGCATGTTAATGAAGTCTTTTGACAGAAGACAGACTTCACAGGAAATTCAGCTCTCAATTACAACGGCATGAAGAGCTATACAGCCTTTTTTAACTTTGCAAAATTTTTTTGCTAAATTTTGCTTTCTAAAAATATAAAACTATAAAAAATATGGAAAAAACCCCTTCCCATGTGTGGAGTTCAGTTTGGCTGTCAGGCTTCGCTCACAACATAGCACTAATGATTCTTCTTTCTCCAAATGTCCTATTAAAAATTGTGCGATACCCCATTAGAACAACTTATAAATGATATGCTTCACCACCTTCCTTTGAAAAAAGGGGATGAGTGAGGAGACTGTCAGAGAGCTTAAGGAGCATATTGGAAGTGTTCCTCTCTGCAGCGATGAGTAAGTATTTCCATCTTCCACAGAAGAAGCTCCAAATAGCTTTAGCCTATTCCAACTACTGTAAATAGATTGAGTGCACAGAATGAAGTTGTCTAGAACCAGTGGAGACAAATTGCAGACTTTAGAAGACAAAAGAATCTAGTTTCCATCCCCACTTTGAGCTGAGAATCAATGAAGAGATGTGCTATCTCAAGGAGCATTTTGCTGCATGGTATTTATCCCTCAGCTGCCTGGAAGTGGGCTTCAGTCACACATTGGCTGGAAAGGAAGTTCCTTTGCTCCTTTGCCTTTAGGTGATATCTGACCTACAGTCATTGCAGATACACCTAAAAATATTTTAAATTTTTGGCAGTTTGCAGCAGCAGGGAGCCCCCAGTTCATGCTAACTGACAGAATATTTTACTTTTCTTGATGGGTGGCTTTTCCCAGGCTATCCTGATCTGTGCTACCTAAGTTAAACCAGTGTCTTAGATAACAGATATTAAGGAGCTTAGTTAATTCCAAATTACCTGCAGACACTGTGCTTCAAATTTACTGTTTGTTTATCTCTCTTGAAGAGAAAAGGGAGTAAAAGCAGTTTTTTGATGTTAACATATTTCTTAAAAAACTTCTCCAAATAATAAACAACAAAGGACTGGAAGAGATGTGGGTCACTGGGAACTGATATTTCAAGACTGTTATGATATAAAGCTTTTCATAAAATTATGAGGCTTCACCTTAAAAGCAATTAATTTTATCCTCCTTATTGGAGTGAGAGGAATTCCAGAATCTCACTGCTCTAATTTCGCAACATCTTTATTTAACTCCCAGAAAAAAAATATTGTGTCATCATCCTCCAACTTTAATTTCTATTTTCTTTCCTTATGCTTGTTTCTCAGAAAATGTACTGACTGGGTCTGTCTGAGATGGAGTCAATCTTCCTCAAAGTAGCCCATATGGTGATGTGTTTTGGATTTGAGACTAAAACAGTGCTGGTAACATGCCAGCATTTTGGCTATTGCTCAACAGTGCCTGCACAGCACTCACCTCTCTCTGTTTCTCAAGCTGCCTCCCCAGCAAGGAGGCTGGAGACAAGCAAGAGGCTGGGAAGGGGCACAGCTGGGACATCTGACCCCAACTTGCCAGACGGATACTTCAGGCTATATAATGTAAGGCTCAGCAACAAAAGCTCAAGGAAATGAGGAGAAAGAGAGTGACATTCATGATTACGGTTTTTGTCTTCATAAGTAACCATTACCTGTGTTGACCATCAGCTTTCCTGGAAATGGCTAATCATTTGCCTTCTGGTGTAAAGTAATAAGTGAATATCTTATTTTCCATTGCTCTGCATGCAGCTTTGCTTCACCTATTAAACTGTTTTTATATTTGCCCACAGTTTTTCAGCTTTCCTTCCAATTCTCTGCCCCACCATGCTGGATTGAGTGACTGGGTGGTTGCTTAGCTGTTGGCCAGGATAAACCCACTACCAAGATAGAGAACAATCACATTTTTTTACTCTCTTCCAGGCCTTATTTTTCTAGCTCTTCTTAGACCTGGAACATATTCAGCCATTCTCTATAAATTCCATTTTGGACCCTTTTTCCTGACCACAAACTGCCTTCTATTTATTTATTTATTTAGTTAGTTAGTTAGATGGTTTTAATTTTTCTCTAGTGAGAATATTTCTACTGATACACCCTAGGGTGTAGTTTCCTTTTTCATTGCACTATGGTGCATCCCACTTAGGCACATCAAGTTTCTGACTGCTACTTCTTGTAACTGTGAATAATACTAAGTATTTTTTCTCTGAGCAACGCAGCTCAAAAAAAAAGGAAAATGTTGATTGTGTACGTCATCAGAGGTGTGTTCACACTACTAAAAAGTCAAATAGTAATTTACCACTATTATGTATTATACTACTATTATGTATTATACTAGTATACACTGAAGGAAAACATTTGCACTTGCTCACACAGTCTGAAAGACCTGTACAGTAAGGTCAGGATTAAAATATCTGAAACATCAGTGGTACTTTGGAGAGAGTAAAGTATGAACTCTTAAACTGTGTGCTTCAGATTTTGAACTATGTCACATTTTGTGAAAAACATTAAGCTTAGAGTGGATTATACAAGTCTTAGAAGGGAAAAGTGTCATGTGGCTTTTATGAACCATTATGCATTAAAAGATGAACAAAGACACTGCTAAGGCAGAGTTCATCTCATCTAATGTAAATATATTAAACACTAAGGTAAACCTATTTTTGGTCAGATTAAAGCTGCCTTATTTTTTCTTTTTAGGGATACAGGGTTACTTTGTTTCCAAGATACAACTATGATTCAGCTCAAAGTTTAGACATGTATATCTGTAGACATTTACACCGCAGTCATTTAAATCAAGTTGTCTGAAACTGAAGCTGAATACTGCTCTTAATGTTAGGTGATATGAATACTTCTTTTGGGTTATTTTGCCATTTGGGAAGGGTTTTCTAAATATCCTCCATTTCCACCTTGTTTTTTTTTTTTTCAAAGTTTCATTGGATAGTTTAATAAACTTAATTCAGTTTCTTTTCAGATCTGAATCTGACTTTTGTGACATATTAACATGAAGTGGCAAAGAAAGGACTAAGAGGATCAGATTCAAAATGAAAGCATAAACTAAATTCCCTCTCCTTCTTCTAAATTCCCTCTCCTTCTTCCTCCAGCTAAGGAGATTTCTGAGTGATTGCTTCCTGGAACATAAATTTTTCTTACTCTGTACTTGGCTTTTTAATTACTTTTTATCAGGAATGAACAGAATTTCTGTCAAGCCCAGATATTTTTTTACTTGGTTAAAAAAAAAAGAAAGAGGGTTATATACTTGGGAAAATTACAGAAAGACAGTTTATGGCTGTAGCAAGTGAGAACTATTGGTGTAAAATGATTATCAATTACTCATTTTCATCCAGCTATCTCACTGGATCCATTCTACCTACTATATTGCAGTGCATTTATCAACTTAATTCACGCAGTAATTTGATTTTCTCATTTCATTATTCTGTATAGAGACCAATTGTTTTTGTAATTATGGTAATAAACTATATTTAGATATGATTTAACTTCCCACTATTTTAGGCGTCTCAGTTAAGTGTGTGAGCTGTGATCCTTTTTGGTCTTCCCAGTACAGAATGTTCCCTTTACATTTAAAGGAAGAAGAAATGGGGTTATCTAGGAAATTCAGACATAAAGAGGCCTCAGTGAAGAACTTTAATCAAGCAGGTTGGGTTTTGTCCATGGTCCGTACCATAGAGAGAGAGAGATACCTGATTCACTGTTTTAAAGGAAAACAATGCCAGATTTGCCAGAACCTTACTAGGATTTAACATGCTTCTTGAAATTTAGCTTAAATTTTCCTAAGTTTTTTGTGCGTCTGCTAGCTTGAAAACTTTGGAAGATTCTGAGCTTTCACGAGTTCTCCTGATGTTAGTCAAAGTTACATACAAAGCAGGTATACGGCGTAACTCTGAGGATTTGGGTTATTTCAGTGTAATTTTCTACTGTTATTTTTCTGAGCAGTGGTTGGGTCCAAACTAGGATAGAAATCAATGATAGCAAGAGGTCAATCTCCTAATAATTTACCCACTACCTACAGAAGCATCTATAAATTGGCTGTTTAAATGGCTGAATTTACAAGAGACATTAAAACTGATTTTAAGATTTTCATATAGTCCCTTGCAGTATGCTAATGAAGTGTTGTAAAAAGCAAATATCAGAGGTACAGTCCTCTGGTAGGACAGTTTCTGCTCTGAATCCAAAACAGTTTTAACAGTTTTTGTTCCTTCTTTCATAATCTTACACATAATCTCTCTCTCTCTAATTATTTTGGTCTTTGTCTTCTTCTGATTACTTCAAAATTCAAGACGTATTTTCTTTTTTACCTTGAGTATGTATATATTTTTTTCATAGAAAATGTATTCTTAAAATTTGTTAAATATGCTGTGAACTTCATCCCTGACCTTTTGTTTTCAGCTGTATTCGTTTTATACAGTGCCTTGGTAATTGCTATAATGTATATTTTCGGATTTAGGCTTCTTTGTTCATCAACATTAGCCTTTATTTCTGGTGTATTTTTAGCTAGATTACATGCATAACCCTTGGGCATACATTAATTTATCTTTGAATGTTTTCCATTTCCCTCTGTGTCCTTTATCTCTATTGATTTATCCTACTTGATTTCATCCTGTGCTTTTACATTCTTTTGAAACTCAGTCTTTGAAATTTAACATCCTTTTTTTTCCTTTTGTGGTTTTACCTGTGTCCTAATTACCACCCTAATTAGGTTATGAACACAATTGCAAAGAGTCCTACTCACTTCTGCAATCCTGTTATATTTACCACACACAGACCTAGCCAAAGATTGATTTTTTTCCTCTAAATTGTTCCTTTTTCCCTACTGGATATAGAGTATAATGCTGTGCTTTAACCACAGAATTAATAAATCTCTTGATTTATTTATCTTATGTAATGAGTCTAAATTTACTAATTCAGAACTTTAGCACTTCGCTGTAGGTAATTTTTTCAAATGAAGACTATAAATTCGTTTAGTTTTGCTTCTTTTTCCTCTAGTCTCATTTCAAAATACAATAAATAACCTCTACTGTCACATTTTCAAATATAAAGTATGTTTATACTTTTCTTAAGAAACAGATTACAACCATATCTCCCTTTACAAATTTCTAGTTATTGGGGTTTGTTTTAAATTTGTCTTACATTTTTATTCAAAATTTGCTCTTTGTTCCAAATGACACCTGCAGGAAATTTTTCTCCTTTCCTCCTCAACTTCCTAATTTATTTCAGTTTCTTATAGCAATCCTTTGTAGACTTTCACAGCATTCATCTGATCAATCTTTAATTAATTTTATAATATGCCTTTTTTATTTGTATGTGTGTGAAATTCTTTGCCATGTTAACAATGCCATTGTAACTGTGATGTACAGAAAAAAATTAATATTGTTCAGGAATGTACTGGGATATTGTACAGCTTTAGGGTAATGAATATTCAAGTTGCAGTCACTTTTGCCACCATACCATTAGGTAAATCCAAATACTTGATGCTTCTATGCAGATTTATCATAGAATCATAGAATGGTTTGGGCTGGAAGGAAGATCATCTAGTCAGGCATAGCTAGAGCAAAAACCTCTGCAGTGATTCTTCTTCATATTTGTTTCTGTCTCCCCATTTAAGCAACTTTCCCTTGCTTTCAGTAGATGGTTTCCACAAGCATACTCTTCTTGAGTTCAGCTACTTCCTACTGTTATTTCTGGCTAATGCATTGAACCTGCCCAATTTTCAGTTCTTTCACCTACTATATGTTTGAGGACCAGAAAGCATTTAAAGAGACTGAAGATTTTCTAATTTCATATCTCCATCATATTCATGACCATATGACACCATATATCCAGAAAATTATTCTGTTTTTAGAAAATTATCCTATTGCTTTCTAGCCTTCTAGACTTTCTAGACTGCTTTCTAGTCTGCTTTCTAGACTGCTTTCTAGCTATCAAAACCTATAGATTCTGAGATAATTGGTCAAATTACCTTCCTCCCATGGACACCAGCTTTAACCTCACAGGTAATGATGCAGTAACCTCAAAACAGTTCAACAGAAACTTCATTGCCAACTTTATTTTTCAACAACATAGTATTTAAGTTGAGAAAATGCTGGGAATTATTTGAAATCTTGTAGTCTCTTAATTTCAAACCCCAATCTAGTCCTCTAGTGTAAAACATTAATATTTGTTCTTTTCAGTGACAGCCTTGTTGTCTTTATTTTCCATTAGTAACCACTGCAATTGGACTGGGGGCTGTGTGTGTGTGTGACTATGGCTACTTGATCTCTTACAGTAAGGTGGGATAACACTGGGAGGTGGACAGGGAAGAAAGCAGTATGATTCATGTGTGACTTCTTCCCTGAAATCCTGCTCACAAAATTTGGATACATCATCTGTCCACACTACCGCACAAGGCAGCTCCCCCCACTTATGCTCCCAGAGCCTAGGTGCAGCAGTTTCTGCGTCACTTTCTAAAACATTTAAATCTCTTTGATTGCATGTGAGTTAGACTGAAAACCACCCACCTTGCAAGCATTTTTTGCACGACTTTGTGATCCACATAGTGGTTTTTCTGCTATGCATTTATGCTTATTTCTAGCAGGTTTTAACTTTACCTCTTCAGGTTTCTCTCCCCACAGAGCTCCTCTTTCACACATCGATAGGTGGTTGAGAGTTTCTGTGTATGGCTTGGCATCTATTAAGATCTTTTTTCCTCAGTGTCTTCCCTCTTTTGCTCTTGCTCTGTCCTATCTCACTAGCTCTAAACCCAGGTATTATTGATCTTATTCTTGCTGTGCTCATCTTTTCCATATACCCTTGCTATAAAATGCTTGTTCTAGGCACCAGGCAATGTGATAACTCAGTTCATAAGCTCAAAAAAAGAGACTCCCATCAGATACTTCAGTTAATGTAGATACCGTATGTATCCACATTTCTCTTTAACTGTCTGCCTTTAGAAATCAGCATATCCTGCCCTAGTTGCAAACTTTTCGTTTTACTAAGTCTAACGATATATAGTTTGTCACATTTTACAACCCACCAGGTTGAAGTAAAAGAGGATGAACACAATATGAAGCAATCAAAGGCCTGTGAAGAGGGCCCTCGTCACACCCAGTCAGACCCCTGGTGTAATCCAATTAAATTGAACAGTTTGCAGGAAAACCCAGAGGATTAAAGACACTTACCCAAGCAAACCCATTTCCTACCACTTGAGGGGTATAGCTCTGAAAACATGCATCTGATTAAGTTCCTAAAATGGCAATTAAGGCTAAAAGGTTAGAGAAAGATAATAAAGCATTATAGGGATTTGGTGAACTCCATAGCCCTATACCTCCCTCTTCCCCCCAGCCAATGCCAGCTGTTTCCTAATTAACCCAATGGTAGCAACGTGTCCACAAGAGGATATCTGCTGATTAGCCAAAGAACTCCCTCTTGCTCAATGCTATTAGGTTTGTGCCTCTCAACTCCCTGTTTTACAAAAGTCTGAAGCCATCACCAAAGTTATGTCTGTGCAATATGCAGCTACAGCAGCTGTATAGAAGCAAAGCTGAACAAATTCCACTAAAGCAATCAGCTCATGCTGAGCTTTAATATTTATGCATCTGAGACCAAGGCAATGCAGTGAAATCATCAATATTCTCATTTCTACCTTTTTCTCAGCTTGCATCCTTTCTTCTCATCTCCCACCAGTCTTTCTCCAACACTGGAGTGTCAGTCAGACTCTGCCCTTAGGGAGCAGCCCCAAGGTGTCTGGGCACAACTAGGAGAACCTCAGCAGTCTGTCGTCACCTCATCCTGACCAGAATGAGTTGTCAGGAAATCACTTGTAGATAAAACTTTTGCAGACACAAGCACTCACCTGCCTTTCCATTGATTTTAGAATCACAGAATCATGGAATAGTTTGGGTTGGAAGGAACCTTACAGATGATGTAGTTCCAAGTCCCACCCCATGGGTAGGGACACCTTCCAGTAGACCAGGTTTCTCAAAGCCCTATCCAACCTGGCCTTGAACATTTTCAGTGAGGGAGCATTTTTGTAGGCTAGGGTTTAGACTTAGATTCATTTAGGGGAGTAGTCAATGGAGGGAATATTGCAGAGAAACTGGTACTCTGGAAAACCATTTAGCAAAGCAAGATCTGAACTGCCCACTGGAAGCACATGCAGTATGCCTTGAATCATTAGACTCTTCACTACAGTTAGCGAGGCAACTCAGTTTCAGAACATAGGCATTAAAGCTGGTGTATTAATGTACCTTCGAAGACTTAGGTAAAGAAAATTGAAATAATCTTCTGTGTGAAAGGGAGAGAAATGGATTTGCCTTGCCTGGGTATGGTGAGAGGCATACTGGTAAGTCTAGCAATAAGATTAATTTTGCCTCTCTTAATAGTCTTTATTTCTGCATGTTTCATGGCTTAAAAGGCAATTTGCTTATGGTTTAGTAGAAGAGAACAAAATCTTCAAAAATTTCTTCTTATTATTACTAGAATATCTAAGCATACGTTTTCTGTTGAGCTGACATTGACAAGTGATCTTTTATCTACAGTTTAAATAGTGAATTTGAAAGAGCATTTCTTTACCCTGTTAAGTAAGGTGAGACATACAAAGAAAGCTACTTTGATTGTGTGGGTGCTACAGACCTAGTAAGTAAAAAGCTAAAAGATGGAACTATAGCTGTTCAGTCAGTGCATTTATAGAGCTCAAATTTAAATATTTCCTTTATGAGTCATTCGAGCAGGGAAGATGGTAAACTTGTTGAATTAAACTTACAGAGGCATTTGACTTGATGTGACATGACACTTTAATTAACAAATTAAAATTATTTCAAAGGTCTGCACGGGATATTTAAAAATTATAAAAGATTGTTACATGATAGGTCTCAAAATGTGAATGTAGATTGAAATCGTTCTTGTTCATCATCAAATCCTTTCAGTGCACTCCCTCAGGGGCTGGTTCTTGGACTCAAATACATCATGTATTTATCCAAGATCTTTAAGAAGCAGTAAAATTATTACTGGTATTGTGTGATGAAGACCCAGGGACAGGGTGAATGCTAAAATGGGAAGAGGCAAACTTCCAGACGAAGCAGTTTGGAACTTGTCACATAAGCAAGTAAGAGTCACAGGGAGGAGGTGTTGTGGCATATCCCACAGTCTTGACCTCCCAAGGTCAAGGTACCTGCTCTGTCACCTGGAGAGCCTTTTCGTTCACTGAAAGCCAAGCAGCAGAAAGGGAAAATCATTTTTCCTCTTTACCTGCACAGTTAGGGTGTAAACCAGCTAGAAACAGAGTAAAGGTCCTAAAAGATGTGGTTTAAAGTATTTTGTGTTTCCTCAACATCTCTTTGGAGGCTGGAATATTTTTTTTTCTTTTCACAACTTTTGTCCCCTAAAGAAGAGTAATTGGAATGAAAAGCAGTGCTGGCCTAAAATAGAAGGGAAAGGATGTATAGCTTTTCTCTGTGGGAGCAGCTTACTTAGTTTCAAACGTGGATATTTTCAAAATACTGTAATGGACTCATGTAAGGGCTTATGGCAGAACATTACTTATGTGTTTTGTGGTTTTCTGATATTTGCAGTTGTGTGATTAACATAGAAATAAATCATAAGACTATGAGTCTAAATCAGCAAGGCTCAGTTTATGTGAATATCAACACTTAAGACTAGTGTTCAGCATGTGGTTGTTTTGTCTTCTCAGTAGTATGTAACACTTCTCAAAAATCCCCACAACATCTTTAATGAGAAAGCATTGTGGGATGCCATGTTTTTCAGATTCTTGTATTTGTCAATTTTCCTTTAATCTCAACAAAATCAATAAAGTTCTATATCTCATAAGACTTTTGTTATTATTTAAAACTAAGTCCATAAATTACAGGAAGTTAAAGACCAAAAGGAAACCTGATGAAAGTTGCAGTTGGAAGTATCTTTCAGTGTTCAAAACCAAAGAGATATCAATTAATGTGCATGTCATTCTTTTATTTCTAAATTGCTCTGCCATTATTTCCTTTCCAGTGTTTAGGAAGTCTTTAGGGAACATGCTCAAAAATAAAAGCAATTTGTCAGGAATGCTGTAAGAAAGACAGTATGGTACTGAAAACACAGCAGACACCATTATTAGAAACATGACTTCTACTGTAAAGACTTTAGTTCAACTTTACCATAGCATAAAAGATGTGTTAAACTTTCCTTAATTGTCTATGAGAGCAAAGAAAGATTCTGATCTCTGGAAACTCAAACTGCCTAGTCAAGCCATTCTGTCTGCCTCTGGATGCTCTGCAGGGATCAGATGACCAGGAAGCAGCGCTGCTCACTTTCACACCTCTGTGGATTTGGACATTGTCACTGCTACTGGAATGTCTGCCCACTTAGAGCTGGGTTGGGGAACACACACTGCCAACTAATATGGGATGTACATCTGCCTTATGGAAAAGGCATGCCTTCAGTGTCAGTTGAAACCAGACCACAAAACCAGACCACAAAGCCCATGCTAAGGGCAAACTGATATAATTTGCACGTGTGTCAGTTCAGAAGCATGTGTGAAATGAGGAGGCTCAGAGGTGACCTTATCACTCTCCACAACTACCTGAAAGGAGGTTGTAACCAGGTGGGGGGTCAGTCTCTTCACCCAGGCAAGCAGTGACAGCACAAGAGGACATAGTCTAAGCTGTGCCAGGGGAGGTTTAAGTTGGACGTTAGGAAGAAATTCTTCACAGAAAGGGTGATTGGATATTGGAATGGATTGCCCAGGGAGGTGGTGGAGTCACTGTCCCTGGAGAAGTTTAAAGACAATGCCATGGTCTACTTGACATGGCATTTGGTCATTGGTTGGACTTGATGATCTTAGAGGTCTTTTCCAACATAATTGATTCTGTGATTCTGTGAAATCAGTGTAATCGAGAGAAATATGTAATTAACATATGGGCCACATCCCTTTCTTCTCTTACTACCAGATCCTCAGGAAATACTTCAGGTCAACTATGAAATCAGCGGATTTCCTTTTCTTTCATCATTAAAGACTGCTCTTTTTCTTTTTCAGCAGAAAACAGCTCTCAGGTGACATTTCAGATGTTCTCAGGACTTGCACAGTGCTGCTGCAGAGAAAGCTTTACCATTGCCAATACTGAGAGCATGGTCAGGTTAAAGCTGGATTAGTATACTTGAAAATTATGACTGCAGCAAAGCTGTATTATTTGCAAGAGGTTCATAATTTTATTCTCAGGATTAAAAAAAAACCAAACCCAAAGCAAAGAAAGTACCAAAAAAATGACTCCAAACCTGATTAACATTTTTCTCTTAAGGAAAAATGTACACATGCTTTGCTAGAGTGACAAATGTAAGTGTGAAATTAATAGAGCAAAATTCCACAGTCACATATACGTAAAACATTAGTTCTGTCTTAAGGTCAATATTTACTTAGAAGCCTAGTTAATAGTTTTATCTTTGGTAGTTTACTTTTAAGATAAAACCTGGTTACAGCAGCCTTCCAAACATTACTTACAATATATCGATACATCTGTGTCAGATATAACTAGATTCTAAAAAGCTTTCAAAAATATTTAAAATCTGCCCTTTGGATGCCAGACCCTATTTGTCCAAGAAATTTAATGTTTCACATATTTGAAGAGCTTAGAATATGTACTGCATTAACATGAACTTTGACTCAGGTCACCATCTACCTAATTATTCCTTATAATGATCACATAATAGACTGATATAAAGGCTCTGCAAAGCTTAATAGCTCCCTTTAAATTTGTTTTCTTAGATGGAAAATGAGTGTGTAAAAATCCAGTCTATAAAACAGTATCAGAACTGACTTCTTTCAAAAGACAAAATGAAAAGCTATACTGAAGTAAGGTATTTTGCAATTTAGACACTTTGATCTTAAAGTTCTTGATCAACTGAAAGTGCTTGTTTCTGATGTATATGAGTACAATTGCTTAGTATTTCAGTTTTAAGTTGAATAGAATTACTTGTATGTTCAAATATCCTCAAGACTGAATCCATCTCTCGTGAAATGGAGACCAAGCAGAGATTGGTAAATGAAGATATATTTCAGTAACAAATTTCTTTTTTAATTACTGACTTTTTTTATAGAAAGGAAGTCCCAAAGCTCTAAGAAATACCACTAAGGATCAGTGTTCTAGAGTCTATTTAGATGGCAAATCAACACTTTTTGCTCTGACATCAGAGATTATTTAAGATGCGTTACCCTAGGGATTACTATCTGTCTTTAGCAATTGGATATATTTTAAAGTTAGATAAATCTATTATGAAGTGTAAATTCACATAGTTCAGAATCAGGATGCAGAAGATGATAACAAAGTGCTGCTTTAAGAGATGATCCATAGGAATCCTAGTATCAACAGGCAGGTGTCACATTTGTATGCATTTCTCATACCCTGCTTGGATCTCAAATGGGTAGCTGCCAAGTAGAATAAATTTGCTTTCTTTCTCATCTAAGACCTTCTTCTTGTTGGTAAATAATATATTTTCATCAGGAAAGCATGAATATGTAAAACCCCTGAAAAAGATAAAATACATATTTATATAATCACTCATAGCCAGGCCATGTTACTGCAATAAATTATACTGTTTGGTGTAATAGTGAGAATAAAATGATGATCATAATGAACAGAGAGGATATCATTATTACTGTTCTCAATGTTCTGGCACCATGACCATATTATTCTCATTTCAGTCATATTTTTGTCAAGGCAGATGTTGTAAAAATCATAAAACTGATGATGCATCTTGCATTTCAGAATGAACTCCAGACAAAAACAAGACCTGTGCAGGGGGCACTAAAGCCAGCAGATGACCACTCTGCTTTCCCCTTTGAATGCTGGGCTGTTGCTAACAACCTGGTTTGCAGGTCTCAACTGCTTTAGTGTTAACAGTGTCATTGTAGTGACTGGAGTGATACCTCCCAGTGTCACGGAAGGACTGAGGATACCCTGTATTTGCAGATGACTGGATCAACAATGAAACCTTGCATTCTTCTTTCGGATCTTTGATTAGATTACTTCAACATTTTTCCAGGCTGTGTTAAAGACAACTTTATTTTTACTCTTATTTTTCTTACTTATTTACTCCTCTTACTATTTATAAAAACCCCACATTCGACTGCTAACCAAGAAGAGAAGTAGCATGATGGTTAGCAGTTAACAGACAAGAGAAGCATAGAAAAGGTTCATCCCACACTGACATCACCCACCTGAAACTGGTCATTGAGTGAAAGACAGAGACTTCCAAGAGCAGAGTCATGACTCCTAGACTTCCCCAAAGACTCATTCATACAGATACTCTCACTAGGTTTGCTTTATTGAGAATCAAAGACAATCATGGTCTTGACTCAAGAGCCTTGAATTAGGTGAAACACTATGTTCATGAAAACTTCATAATTTTAGTGTTAGTGATTATAATTCAGATGTGGATTAGCATTAAATTTAGCAAAAGAGTATCTTACAAGAATGTTTCAGTTTGCAAATTACTCAATTCACTAACCATGGGGAGATGCAAGTATCTCCAGAGATACTGGTCCAAGGTCTGCTCCAACCAAGCATACAGTGAAGAACAGGAATACAATCAATTGTGAGACACAAATGTCAAAGCTAGAAGTGTGGATCAACCTCTGAAAATTTTCAGTGAACAGTAGATATTTGACTATCTGCATAAATTGTTCCTGATATTATAGTTGTATATATTGGTCCAACATGAGACAAGAATGCCACTTGGCTAAGTGACTTATAAGCACATTGCCAAAAAAAACCTTTGTCATGAGAACCTAAAAATCTACATACAATCTATCTGCAGTGTTCGGAACATCCAAACTTCATATACCAAGAATACCCACACATCTTCCTGAACTACTGTTAGATGGGAGTAGCTGTGAGTATGTATCTATGAGAAATTATTTCAGAAATTTGTTATGCATATAATAGTGTGTCCAAAAAGTATTCAAGGTATTTACCAAGCACACAAGGCTTCATACCTTTCTACTTGCTACACGATTGGAATGTAGGTCTTATATTTCTTGAGGCAGGGATTGTGTCTTTATCCTCTTGATCTGCATATGAAATTGCATCAGTAGATGTTATATGGTCTGACTGCAAATATGGTTGCTTTAATACCTCACAAGCAGGGAAAGCAAAAAAAGGGAGAAAATATAGCAATCACTGAGCATCTAACATTTATCCTATCTTATCTTGTGAACTGATAGCATCATGAGACGTCTTCTGACTGTTATCCTCAGGCATAATTCCATCACTAATTATTTTTCTTATTACCAATACTTGCAATTAAAGTCTTTGTAATTAGAACACCATGTTTTTATAAAACAATTTGCATTTAGTTAATTTCTCATTACTTTATTTATTATCTTTTTTTTCGCTCCCTCCCACAAATCAGAGTGAGATGATCTCAGAATGTGTTTTCAGAAAAGTTTAACTGGTGCTTCACTTGAAACCAGTTAAGAACCACTGACTGCAAACCATCCAGAACTTCTTGTGCATGTCTCTATGACATTAGTGAAAACATTCCAAACTCACTCTTCAACAGTGTGACCCCACCCCATTCCTTTTCTTTTGTCAGGATATGGAAAAGCAACTATTGCGGGAAGAGTGAAGGACAACAGTAGATAAACAGGAACAAATTAAATCTTGCCAAGAAGTGAATAGGAATTGCATTAAAAAAACCCCACTAAGCTATCCATTTGACATACCATTTGTAGTAAGCTGCAAAAAGACAAGGGAACAGCTTATGAGGATCATCTTAAGCTGTAAATTTGTATCTGGATTCAAATGTCTGAAAGAACAGGGACATTTGTCCTTATAGGTTTAGATCAAATAAAGGAGAAAGGTATACAGAACTAATTTCTGAAAGTTATTCAGCTGGTGCTGAATGCTGACGTGCTGACTTATTATGGTGGCAGGACCTCCAGTAGCTATCTTCGGAAACCTTCCTGTTGTGCTTACGGGTCCACAACGACATCAACAATTTTCTTGAATCCTGTTGATGCCATCTGTTGAGTGCAGAGGTCCACTACATTGTAGCTGCCCATGCCATCTGCTTTGCACTTCTAACCTGCTCCATGTGACATGTCGGGTGGGCAGATAGCAGGCTAGCTCACTGAACTGCACTGTGTGAGTATTTCTTAGCTTCCTTATTCAATACGCTTTCCCATCTCAGTTTTATGAATTGCCTCAGAAGGTTGCAGTCAACCGGTGAATCCCAGCAGTGACCACTGAGCATTTTAGAGTAATTGTTTTAGGACAAGTCATAACTCCTGGGATTTACTATGAATTGAATTGGTGTTATTTATTGAAATAGGTTTATTCGAGAGCGTAGGTCATGTACTGACTTAGGCACTGTGCATTTCATGCAGTGTTAAGCAGTGGCCTTACTTTGGTTTTGATTTGACTTGCACTGTCTTAACAGGAAGTAATTTTTTGCAAAATGACAGCATACATGTAGAATTTATCTTCTGTGTCTAGTTGGCATCTAAACTCCACTCAGATTTTACTAAAATTTGTTAGTCCTCCTGGCTCATGTTGTAAATTTATTTCACTTGGATTCATAAAAATCCATCAAGGCTCAGTGTACCTGTTCATCATGTCACTCTTTGCAGCTCTTCACAAACCATATACACTTTCAATACACAGCTGAACCTTTTCCAGTACCTTACTACTGCAAAGTGGTGGCTCTTCACAGGTTTTTTTTACTCTAACAGTCTTTTCATTTGATGATAGAAATTTATCTTCCACATATACTGTCAGTTTTATTACATTTAGCAATAATGTACCATCTGATGACTTTCAGTAACAAATTACCAGAGTTCTGACTGTGCAACGCACTGGGTTTCTGATCATCCAGATGAATAGTCACTGTCTGCACCCAAAGTACCTCCAGGTTCTGTGTACAGAAAATCAAACACAGCCTGGAGACTTTGAATTCAGTGCAGACACATCGTCAACCTAAACGAAGACTAGCCTCATTTGGGACGTTCAGGCAAGAGCTTATCTGTGCACATATAGTATAGACCAGACTGGCAGCACATGCACAGATGGTTTTATGGACACTTTGGATTCCTACCTTTTTCTTCATTATAATATTGGCATGTATAGACTTTTCTTATTATGGGAAAATACAGAATATAGCTGTCACATAAATCTCCCCTGTCTCCAGCTGCAAAGGATATTGAAGAAGATTTTTTAGGGCAATTTTATATTGCAATACTAGAAAAAAAATCCTGGTTATAACAACCGTCTATTTGGTGCTATGCATATTAACAGCTTACTCATTCTGGTAAGATTAACTTTAATAGTCTAAAATTGGTGTCCAATATAAAATCATTATTTAAGTTTTCTCTCTGAAGAAAATGGAGGAACAGAGGAGCAAATAGTTCCAGAGGATGATCCGTCTTACTAGTTTTACGCACCCATCCATCTCCATTTACTATGAAGGTATCCCAGGTAGTCACCCTAGACTAAACATCCAGGTTTTAGATGGCTGATGAAGTTTAAGGAGATGAATCCTTCTCTAGGTGGTGCCTATCTTTGTTCAGGTCTGAGGCACAGAATGAAGAAACTAGAATCTGCCATTCAAACAGTGGGTTAGACAAAGGCCAGAGCTCCTTCTCTTGGGATATTTATTGCCCCAAGAGTACCTGGTCTGGAGCAAAAGTCAGACCATTGGATGGCTCTGCAGGTGCTGTCAAAAGATGCTACGTATCTGAAAGCTCAGGTTCTCTTTCATAAGCACTGTGCAGCTGCAGTGCCTGTGCTCTTTTTCACAAAAGTAGTCTGAGTTCCCTCTTACAAGCTATGTGGGAAATATGATGACTGACCTGTAAAGTTAATCAACTTTGCCAGTGATACCTGAAAACTACCACCTTGTATTAAATTTGTTCTTGAGAGGGAACTGCATTAGAAATTTTCCTCACTTGTATGGTTAAAAAAATCCTGCTATGAAGTGTAAACTATTACTTGCTGACCATCATGAAATAGCTTTCTCTTCATTCTCTACTGTAATAGCAACTATACCTTTTAAGGAGATGGAAGTTAAGTAGACCGCTTTGTGCGTTTATTTCTGAAATGTCTAGCAAAGGCCTATGCCATGGGAAAGTTTAAACACTATGTGGAGTAAACAAACAGAAAGGATATGGGTAAGTTTTATTTTTCTCCCTCTGAGATACTTTAATGGTAGCAGAAATACCTTCATTTTGAGCAAGATTTTACTTGTCATTCAAGGGCTATTTGATTGAACAGGTCAAAAACCTGTTGAAAAAACCATTAATTTCAGGCTTTTTATAGAAACACCTAACTTCAAATGAAAAGGCTTTCCTTAGTACATAAAAAACTGCCAAAACAACCAATACTCTAAGTTATTGGAAAAAATAAGCAATTTCCACAGCTAAGACAAGAAGACTGACAGCTTACAATCTTTCAGAGGCCAAATGTCAGATTATCCCCTTTCAGGGGATCCATTCTCTTCGCATTAACTTATTGTTCTGTTTTTGCTGAATTGGGAAATTTGAAGAGACTCACTGCTTTTTTCTCTCAGGTCTTGCTCAGGAGGCTGTAGCTCCAAACTCCACCATCCAGAACCTACCACCTTCTTGGTCTTAGGTATGAATCAGTGATTTCTGCAATAGGCAGCAGCAGTATGAAATGGGAGGAAATTTTTATCTTTCCATGTAGAGTTGCTCTTTTTGCAGCCAATTCATTGGGGTGCATTGCTTATTCAGATGTGAATAGATGAGCACATTTAAAGCCAGATGCCAGACACCTGTGCCTGTGCAATACACCTGTCTCTGCTGCAGAAACAAAGATAATGGGAAAAACTACCAAAACCAGGAGCTTTTGCACTGGAAATACAACTCTGATGAAAAGTACTAACTGAGTTGACTTTGGCTCTAGGAGGTCTAGTGGTACACTATAAATTGCACATAGTTCAGTTATGAGAAAGTAAATTTGCAAGAGATTTCAAGGAAAAGAAGTACTCACTGTTATCTGTGTGCTTGCAGGAGAAAATCTGCAAGTTCTGTGGTAGGTGAGGAGGTAAAAGGTGTAGAGAGGAAAGATCCAGTTCTGGTCTTGCACTATTGTAAAGTGGAAAAGGGCATCATAGTCAGATTTGCAAATCTGTTTGCAAATAATGGCCAATAGGGAGGCAACTGAGTGAGTCTGGTATCTTGCAAATTATGCTATATAAGCTTTTGAAGACCTGGTGGTTTCTACACTTACTCAGTAGAAAGAGAGTTATGCAGGCATTAGTGCAGCTCAGACAGCAGCATAAGGGACACAGGTTGAAAAGATGCTAGTTCCTGACAGAAACTAGATTACCCTTATTTCACATAGTCATCTTCAAAAAACTCACCTTTTTGTCCTCTTTTTTCTGTTTCCCTGGTCAACCAGGGCAACTCAGAAAGGTGATTTGAACCAAATGAATAATGAGAGCCAGGCAGGGAGAGAAGTGAAGGCAGAAGCACCTTCTGTGGCAATCCTCTCAGGAGAAAAATAACACTGAAGGGGTGGTAAAAAGCTAATAGTAGTGAAGTTATCCTGTGACTGGATACAAATTGAATGATTTTTGACAGCAGGGAGCTGGTGAGGCGTTGGGCAAATGCCCTGCCATTACACTGCAGGAACAGGGTAGGGATATGCTATGCTTCTCCCCTCAGCTAAACAAATGTCAGTTATGATCAAACCTGAGTGAGAAAATGTTCGCATATCAGGAAGCAAAGAGGTGAATGAACCAAGACACGAGCTAGTTTCCAGGTACAATTCCTCTCAATAAGGAGGGAGAGAAAGAAATGCTGAGTGAATATCTCCTGAAGGAGATGGCAGCAGCTGCCTCTGTCATGGGGGGAGAGGAGTCAGACAAAGAATAGAAATAGGAAAGCTGGTACAGGCTTGAAATTTGTACTAATATGTGAGACACAGTGAGAGAAAAACTATAAAAATATTTATGCTGCCAGACCTATGGCCGTTGGGAAAGTGCATCTCTTGGCCACTGCTTGTAATGAAATAGCAAATGAAACCAGCAGTGTCTATGTGCACTGCTGTTAATGGGTGATACTCAAAAACTTAGTCCACTTGCAATTACTACTCCCAGAGTAGTCACTAATCTGTACTATTTTCACTCCAGTCAGACCCAAGACACAGGCACTCATTGGTTTTCTATTTCTCAAGTACCTAAAAAAACACAGGCAAGCCAAAGCAATAATTTAGTTTATTATATGGCAAAGGTAGACTAGTCACTTGGGTCCTCCCTAATCACCAACCTTGGCAGTATTTATCTCATTTCTGAGATATAAAAGATTGGATTCAAGCTATCAAAAATGTAGCACCATAGATCTTTGGGGAAAACAGATGCAGGAAGCCTTAATTTTCTTAAGTGCTGAGCTAAATGACCTTAGATAACAGAGAAGGTGCGGTGGGTAAACATTTTCCTTGGTCAGGGATGACAGTCTTGTGCTTCACACTGAACTGTTCCTGTCTTTTTGCATCCTGTCATCTGCCACGGTCCATTAAATGTGTACCCACCTGCCCTGCACAGACTCTTTTCCTTCAGGCAGCACTCTCATCATACTTCATCCTCAGTGGAGAAACTTGATGTGCAAGGCCAGGCTCCAGGATAAGGGCAATAGATTACTGAACAAACTCAAACCTACAAACTGCTGCTGCATTGATTTAGCATATATGTATATATCTATCCATCTGTTACATGTATGCTAATTATGTAATAATGCACACAGACTTATGTTTCTTCATTGAACTATAACATACATATTTCATTTTAAAAAAGTGAATTCACGGCTAAAGTGTATTTGAGAGACAGAAATATGTTTGATATATTACACATGTATGAAAACCCTATAATGCCCTAATCAATCTCATGTAATCTCACAGCTGGCCACGTCTCAAGCAGAAAGCTGGACTAGACCTCCCGAAGTCCTTCCCAATCTGGGTGATGCTGTGAAACCAGACAGAAGACAGTAGCATTCTTAAGTTGTTCTTATCTTTTGATACCTCATTAATTTGGCAAGGATACATTATAATTTCTGCTTTTCAAATTTATTATCTTTGTCACTGCCTGTCTTTGAATCAATCAAACAGCATCTCAAGTGAAAATGAACAAAACCGCACTCAGACAATCAAGCATGTCAGCATTCTCATCCCAGAGACATAAAATTAACTTGAGTGAATAGTTTTTTAAGTAATTTCAGTGTTCACTCAAGAGAGTAAGTTTACTTGAGGACCCTTTTATTGTATTTAGAAGTATCTCAGACTGTTCAACTCTCTGGGAACACAGTTCTTAGGCGGAGGCGTTTGAAGCTTTTTGAGCTTGGGCCTGGATCCACCTCATAGAAAGTTAGGTACCTAATTAAGGGCAAAATTGAGTTTGGCTGCCTGCATATCAAAAGGGTTGGGAAGTAGCTCAGCTTGAGGTAGTAATATGGAGATGCTTCTTTCCTGACAGAGAGTGCCGTCAGAATCACCAGCGTATCTGCTTACCATAGATCTGACCTGGAGGTGGGTATTTTTTAATGTAACACAACTAAGAGTAAGTAAATTTCCTCCTGAGCCAGTGAAGTAAATTTAGAAAGAAATTGTGAGTACATCATAAAATAACATTGAATTAGTATGTTCATTTCACGGGCAGTTAACCTTTATATCTCTTTAATAATTGATTGCTTTAATACTTTGTTAATATTATTAGTTTCATTAGTTTATGATCTTTTTTTCTTACCTTTGGTCTTTTATTACATTAGGTCTATAAATTTTCATAGAATTGATTAGTCACAAAAATGAAGTTGTTATGCTCTAATACCTTTCTGTCTTTCATGGAAGAAAAACACTTTTAATTTTGTTATGTATCTCTCTTCACAAGGATAATTGAAATACAGTGATTACTAATTAAATTAGTATAGCTATGCTAGCTCTGCCAAAATTTTATGATTTATAGTTTTGGTGAAAAACAAGGGTAAAACTAAGCTATTTTTTATAGTTATGTTATTAATTGATAAGGCTGTATTTTAATCTTTCCAGTAATGGTTCATGACCTCAAGTATCTCAAATTATGTTACATAATCGTGTAGGAAGAAAGAAAACTTGATGCCGTATAAAATATAATGTTCTAGACAAGAAAAGAGCAGGTCAAGCAATTCTTACTACATGGTTGCATCACAACTTAAAAGTGAGTGAAACCCTGAAATGTATCTGTAGGAAGCATTAGCTAGTTCATTCAGTTTCCTAACTAAAATGTGAATTTATAAGCATTTTGAGCTGTGAATGAAATAAAATTTTCACATAAAAAGAAAGACATGCTGAGATCAGCAACCAGATCTATTCAATGGATTCTTTTCTTGTTTGTTGCTGAACTTTTTCCTATCATACAAGAAGTTCTGACTGACTTAGTTAAATTTTGTTAACTGCCTTGATCATTTAACATTGCTACTGTTGAATATTGCTCTCAAAGTGCAAATGAGCTTGATCCAACACCTACTAAATTGAATGGAAATGTTCCCAGTGGCTCTAGCTGACACTGGAGCAATTCCATGGTTTGTATCATTTCTTAAGACATTTTGTTGCTCATGATTTCAGAATTCCTTTGGTAAGACTCACACCTTTCTACTGCATTAAGTTTGTATTCCAAAATTCTGTCATTACTAAAGAGTTCTACTAAAAACCTGTAGAAACTTTGAAGACTAATAATACAATAGTCTTTAAAATATGTTTGTACGGCAGATCTAAATCTAGAACAATCTGGTAACAATGAAATTTCAGAGCACATTCTTTCTTACTGACCTTTTCAGCTTCAGTGGACAGTTTTCAAATCATCTTACATGAGTAGTCACTCAACTTGCTACAACATCTGGGTTCAGACAAATCGTGACTTGTCTGCACATTACTAGTCTACTAGAATCATAGAATATCCTGAGTTGGAAGGCACCCACAAGGATTATTGAAGTCCATCTCATGGTCCTGCACAAGACAGCCCCACCTCACATCACACTACATGCATAATATTGCTTTATTGATCATCAGAGAATGGTCACCACAGTCATATTAACTAGATTTAATTTCTTTTGTATATAGTATCATTTTGATGTTGTTTTTTCTATTCTAATAACCCAGTGAACGAGATGTTTCTTGTAATGGAGTTTCCTGGCAAAAAAATCTATCATGTAAATGCACCCAGTCCAAGGTAATTTGTGCTAATGACCAGTAAATATATTTGAAATATGACTGGTCTAATTGCCAAAATTAAGCCTATTTCTTCCATATGTCAGTAAAGGTAGCTGCTCCAAGAAAGTCAGAATCTGAATGTAATATAATTTAGATAAATGTTAATTTAGAGAAATTTCTATACCATTAGAGGAGAAAAAGCCTTAAATGTAAATATTAAGATGTTTAGACAGTGGCCAATATAGTGCACAGTAGCTGCCAGCATATGCTGTGATTAGGAAAGACTCAAATTCATACTCACAGAATAATGTTTCACTCAGGGAGCTTAAGCAGCAAGTCAACTCAGACGAGCTAAACTGTTTTACATGAAGCTTTACTTTTTCATTCAGATTAAAGGAGACATTAAACATTTCCAGACGTTATTCATGAGAAGATTCCTGTTTAAATTTAACGTTTATCTCATTGAGATTACTGATGCAATTTGTCATGAACTGATTGTAAAGCGAATGTGGAGTACTGGTGGGCAAAACCAAATTGATTTCATCTGCACTAGCTTTCCTTTTGTGACACTTCACTGCCTTCAGTAGACTCACTTCTTGCCCATAAATACGGGATCAAAATCAGACCCAGAGATAGAGTCTGTATTTCATTTGCTAATTTTCAAGAAATAGGCTCACAGACTATTGAACTCATTTACATAGTAGTAAAACTATCAAATACCCAGTCTTAGAGGTATAGACTTGCTTTTTTCTCATCTCTATACACATATAGAATAGGGTTGTGGTTTTTTTAAATAAATGTCATATATGTTTCAGTTTATCCTATACGTTCTAGGATGAATGCCTATACTTAGACCATAGTGTTTTCTGAAAAATAAGTAAGAAAAAAAAAAAGGGAAAACTTTTTTTAAAAAAAAATATAAAGATTTTGCTGTTAGTTTGGAAAACTCTGTATTTATTCTCATCTGATTCATTCTTAGGAACAACTAGGGCTTGCTAAACCTAAACAATGACTTGGGAACAAGGCAGCTGTTGTCATTGGGAGCTGATTGCAAATGACAGAGAAAATGAGAAGATACTGGAGGAAGCTGGACTCCTCTGCACTAGAAATACATCTATTATGGCTGGGTGTAGGGAAAGGGTGACTGTTTGGCGTATGAAAAATTCCCTTTCAAAATCACATACTGCTTTGTTTGAAGATGTAGCTTTCAGGCACTATTTTAATCAGTTGTTGATACCTAGGAGAAAGGGCTTATATGTTGAGGAATATATGTGGTGCAAGTAGCTCGGTTTGCAAGATGCCAATTGAGATGAAGATGAGCTCTGGGTGGGAGCTGGAGATGAGGCTGTGAACTGCCAACCCTTTGGTTAAGAGAAGGCATGAAGATGGGTGATACCAACCTGGCGAATGAACATTGAGAGACGCAGCAGAAGCTGAAGACTTGGGAAGATGAGCAAGAGTTTCATGCACTTGGACTGTGAGGTGATAAAAGCCCACGGCGTCCTTTGTTTGGGGTCCCTCCTTGGAGGCACCAGCTTGGGCTGTTTCTGTGTTACTGCACTGTGAATAAACAGCTTTATGGAACCACAGAATCACAGAATATGTCGATTTGGAAGGGAGTCACAAGGATTACTGAGTCATCTGTGACTCTGCTACGGGAAAGCTGGTCTGGCTGTGCAAGGGGGTTGTGTAGGGAGTCAAGCATGGCACCTGTAGCCCCCCTGTGAAGGGACTTTGGTCCCAGCAGTGAAAGTCTCTGGCCTTGGGAGTGTGACTGCCAGAGAGTCTTGTGAATGGTCAGACTGGGAAGCTTCCTTAACATAAAGGTATCTGCACAGTTGGACCACTAAACACAGACAGTGAATGGGATGGAAACCTAGCTAAAAGTGTTAGGACTGCACAGTTACATATATGGGTTTGTAGGTAATCAAATATCCCCAGAATTCTTGTGCTAGATCACCAGGTCCAAAACCATTAACTATCTAGGTGCTGCCATGAACACAGAGACAGCACACTGAGCCCTAACATGTGAGTGAAGCCTAACAATACAGTTAAGTTCATGTTGGTAGCTTTTTCTTAAAAAAACCCATGAAAAATCTCAAACAAAAAACTCCCCCAAAATCAGAAAATAACCCTTAAGTAAAAAATAAATTTAACTCACGACTATTTCTAAACTTTGGCTGCCATTGCTTACAACTTAAATTGCCTCAGCATTTTAAGTAGCACTTACTACGTTCCCTGTCTATAAGAGTACTTCCATACAGTTGGTAACATCATCCTTAGAACAGGATATATGGCTCATGTTGTTGATTACATTTTCTTGGACGATCATGTATACACATAAAAGACCATAATATAGTCTCTCAATGAGATGGATGCAGTTCCCATTTTGAGCTGGTGTTTTTAAAAACATTTCTGTTTCTCATACTGTTACAGATATCTCAGTAAATAGGTCAGTTAGTTTTAGTTGCTAAGTGCTAGTCAGCTCAGCTAAATCTTTTGTACCTTTTACAGATTAAAATGCTGTGTTCTATGTGCTAGCTACAGCACCTATTGCTTAATATTGTATAAAACACTGGTAGGCTGACCTTCCATCAGGTTGCAAAGCATTGCTGGATTCCTAGGCATTTGTAACTGGAGAAGAACCAAAACAGGGCTAGATTTACTCACCAGTGTGAGGTTCTACGCAATGATACTGCTGCTTTTGGTGTTTTAGATTGTCATGATATGGTAAAAAGTAAATTAAGTCAAGTGTGCCTAAGAAATACAGGCAGTTGTCCTTTTTGAAATGTGTGTGATGGATTTCCTAGTGTGACTAAGTGCCATGAGGCTATTGAGTCTTGACGTTTCTAGTAGCATGTATAAATGTAAGAAAATGGGCCTTTTTGGAAAATATTGAGATACATGTATAAAATCAAAATAAATTATCCAGGTTGGCTTTGTATCAAAAGCCTTCTGAAGAAGACACTTAAAACAACTTAATTATGAAATCAGAAAGGTCAAAGGATATCTTGTAATAATATTTTAAGTCTTCACTGGTAATTTGTGACATATTGTACAAATCTTCTCTGCTGCGCTGTACATATACATGTATGTTCTATAACATGTGGAATAAACCAGCTTTTGCTAGGAATGTATCAACCGGGGATTTCTGAGATATCATAGTTTTGTATCTAAGCGAATCATTTCTGCTTTCCAAAGAAAAGTGTTCACTTTAGTGTTTGCTAGTGTTCACTAATCATCAAGTCTAATGCTCCGCTTTTGGAGCATAATTATCAAAGCCAGTAGAAAACAGTCCAACTATTTGAACTACTATTTGTACCAATTTATGTATGGATGTTTGTGATAGTTTTCACCCTAGGCCTTCCTGGAGACCAGCTTGTAACCAGGAAGGAACTAGGAAGGTGACCCAGGAAGTATTCCATGCTATTCCTTTACATAACCTGGGGTATAAATAAGGCATAGATAAGAGAGCTCGCTCTATTCCTTTCCGGCGAGGTTCGAGAACGATGGGTCCCTGTC
Organism: Lepidothrix coronata; assembly: GCF_001604755.1. Taxonomy (NCBI): domain Eukaryota; kingdom Metazoa; phylum Chordata; class Aves; order Passeriformes; family Pipridae; genus Lepidothrix; species Lepidothrix coronata. The sequence goes on along the minus strand of NW_016690268.1, from coordinate 1,377,847 downwards.
TTGGTCTTGCTTATCTGGAGCTGAGGCCTACAGTGACTGCTGTTGTCTGCCACGTGTGAGGGGAGAGCGCTGGGCCGCGTCCAGCCGTCCTGCTTCTCTCAAGGGAAGTGGTGAGATTTTGCCAGTTTTTTATTTTGCTGGTTACCAGATTTTTTTTAGATTGGGCATACCTGTTTTGCTTCTGTCCCTTTTCATCCTTTTTTGTCCTTTTTTCCCTTCTCCCTTCCCCTCTTCTCTTTAGGAGGCTATTTGGGGTTTCTGGGGTTATAGGTATATAGTATTTCTCATGGTATATAACTGTTTTATATGTAAAATATATTTTTGCTATAGCTTTGGCTGTTTGGTTTTTTTTCTCCCCTCTCTGGGAAGCAAGGCTCTGTTGTCGAGTGTTGGAGATTTGGTGGGAAGCCAGCTCCAAACTTGCACAATGTTATTTTACGATTCTGTGGTTTTGTGATTCAGTTGGTAGAAGATAAGAAGCTCTGAACTGATACAGAGACATTTGCCTAAGTTAAGACATCCTTCTATGTTGTGATAGGACCTTCCCTATGAAAACCTCTTCATTTTATAAATCACACTTAAATAAGTATGAGATTGTTAAAGCAGAAAATAAACTCTAACAAGACTCTCATTATTCAGTACACTGAAGTATTTATTATCCTAAGGGACATTAAAGGCCACAGTAATGTTTTATTGGTCACAACAGGTTTTCCTGATAATAAAGAATAAATTTTTCCATTATATCACTTTACAACAAGCACTGAAGAGCAGCTAAACTGTGGTAACTTAAATCGAGATCCCTGTTGTCCTGACTGTGTTATTGCTCATGATAGGCAGTTATCTGATAGAGGTGTATTCAGCTGGAAAGGCATTTCTCGAGCCACTGAATCCTTTCCTGTTGTCCTGTGCCCCCCCCCAGCCCTGATTAAGATAACACTGTAATATAACATCAACTCCATGTACCTTCCAAACCACAATATCACAGTCTTCCAAACACCTTATTATAAATCTATAAATCTATACAGTAGGAGACAGCAGAAGCCACAAGCTATAATGAGCCATAGGGGAACTCAAGGTCATCACCGACAGCTGAGGGGCCTTCAGTATGAGAGACTTTGTTAGCTGACAACAGAGGATTTGGGATAATGCATCCCCTAGAGAAGGCAAGAAAGGAGATGAGTTCTCATTCTGTGATATAATCTTCTGTCCTCAGTTTGTTAACCTTAAAATTGGAAATAAGGTAAGGTGGCTTCAGACCAGGATAGCTGTGAAAGGATACACGGCAGTGGGCTGTGAGCAGACAGCTGAGCTCCACCAGCTGGAAGCCAGTCAGAAAGTAACTGCCCTGGAAAACTTATTCCTTGACAGACTGCAAATTAATTAAATAGTAATGTTGTGATCCAGTTAAACTTTGTCCCTTGCATTCTGTCCAGATACCCATGTGCCGGGACAACAAATTCGAGAAACCAGAAGAGCTGATTGTCTAAGTAGAAATAATATTAAAAAAAAGTATAAACAGAAAAGATGTCAGCACTATGTTTCAGCTGAAAAAGGAATAGAAAAGGAGTATAAAGCAAGTTCTACATAATGACTTCTCAAAGGAGAATTAGTAGGAACCATAAAAGCAAATTATAAACTTCCAGTCGACCCTGAACTTGTGCAGGATCTTCTGCTACTCCAGCTGGATCCCTACAAATCTATGGGGTCTGAAGGGATTCATTCAAGAATCTTCGTCTCAAGAATTCAGAGAGGTCTCAGCTGAGTGGAAGCTGGCAAACATTGCCCAAATTTTCAAGAAGGGCAAGAACGAGGACCCCTGAAATTACAGGCCTGTCAGTCTCACTTCAGTTCCTGGTAAAGTTATGGAGAAGATTATTCTGGGAGGTATTGAAAAACACCTGAAACACAATACAGTCATTGGTCACAGCAAGCACAACTTCATGAGAGGAAAGTCCTGCTTATCAAACCTGATTTCCTTTTATGACAAGGTAACCCACCTAGTTGATCAAGGGAAGCCAGTTGATGTAATCTTTTGGGATTTCAGTAAAGCTTTCGATACTGTCTCAGATTGTTCTGGACAAAATGTCCAGCACACAGCTGGAAAAACACATCATGTGGTGGGTGAGCAATTGGCTCATGGGTCATGCACAGAGGGTAATAGGAAATGGGGTGCCATCAGACCGGTGACCTGTCACTAGTGGGGTTATACAGGGCTCCATCTTAGGCTCTGTGCTCTTCAACATCTTCATTAATGACCTGGACACAGGACTGGAAAGGATGCTAAGCAAGTTTTCAGATGATACAAAACTGGGAGGAGCTGTTGACTCTCTCGAAGGCAGGGAAGCCCTGCAGAGAGACCTCAATAAATTAGAGGACTAGTCAATCACCAACCATATGCAGTTCAACAAGGGGAAGTGCTGGATTTTGCACCTGGGATGGGGCAACCCTGGATGTTTGTACAGAATGAGGAATGAGACGCTGGAAAGCAGTGCCACAAAAAGGGACCTGGGGTCCTGGTTGATGGCAAGTTGAGTATGAGTCAGCAGTGCCCTGGCAACCAGGAGGGCCAACTGTGTCCTGGGGGGCATCAGGTAAAGCATCACCAGCCGGTTGAGGGAGGGGATTGTCCTGTTCTGCTCTGCACTGGGGCGGCCTCACCTTGAATATTGTCTGCAGTTTTGGGCACTGCAATATGAGAAAGATATTAAGCTCTTAGAGAGTGTCCAAAGGAGGGCAACAAAGGTGGTGAAGAACCTTGAGGGGAAGCCGTATAAGGAGTGGCTGAGGGCACCTGGTCTGTTCAGCCTGGAGGAGACTGAGGGGAGACCTCATTGCAGTCTGCAACTTCCTCGTGAGGAGAAATGAAGGGGCAGGCACTGATCTCTTCTCTCTGGTGACCAGTGACAGGATCCAAGGGAATGGTCTGAAGTGTGTTATTAGAAAATATTAGAAAAAAGTTCTTTATGCAGAGGGTGGCTGGGCACTGGAACAGGCTCCCCAGGGCGGTGGTCACAGCACCAAGCCTGACAGAGTTCACAAAGCGTTTGGATGATACATTCAGGCACACAAGGATGTGCCTGACACTCTCACGGGTGGTCCTGTGCAGGGCCAAGAGTTGGACTCGATGATCCTTGTGAGTCTCTTCCAGTTCAGCATATTCTGTGATTCTGTGAACTACTGCACTCACCTGATGTGACTGTCCAAACACTTTAGCATGCATTTGAGAGCATTGTGTCCACCTACAGTTTGCAACATTCCTTTTATAGACTTTTATGTTAATGCATTCACATTTTCCTTCAGGATTTTTTTTCTTTATTATTAGTGCCAGTATCAAGTTTCAAGAACTTTATTTTGCTTGAAAAAAAGGTGCTTGTGTCTCATGGTTTAATCCATCGGGCTGCTAAAGACCACATGGCTGCTCACTCACCTCTCCCCCCAGGCAGGAGGTGGAAATAGCTGGGAAAATAAAATAAAATAAAAAGCAAAATTTGTAGGTCGAGATAAAGACAATTTAATAGGACAGAAATGGGAGGGAAAATAATATGAACTAATACTACAAAAGAAGTGAGGCACAATGCAACGCTGACCAGCTGCTGACTGATGACCAGCCAGTTTCGGAGCAGCTGTCACTGGCCAGCTTTCCCCCTAGTTTATGTACTGACCATGACACTATGTGATATGGAATATCCCTTTGGTCAGTTTTGATCAGCTGTTCTGGCTGTGTCCCCTGCCAGCTTCTTGTGCACACCCAGCCTGCTCACTGGTGGGGTGCTGTGAGAAGCTGAAAAGTCCTACACTCTGTGTAAGCACTGCTCAGCAACTAAAACATCCCTGTGTTATCAACATTATTACCATCTTAAATCCAAAACACAGCACTACACCAGCTGCTAGGAAGAAAATTAACTCCGTCCCAGCTGAAACCAGGACATTGTCTCAGCTCGGGCAAGAGTGGATGTGACTTTCAAGAATATCCATATTAAAGTAGTCGTCAGCTGCTTTCTGTCACTTTAACTTTACAGTGTGTGCTCTGGAATAAAAAGATACACACAAAAAACCCCTTTTGAAGGACAAGTCCTTCTTACTCTGTAATGAAAAGTCATTAAAACAGCCTGCAGTAAGCACTGGGAAAAAAGAGATCATCAATGCGGAAAAACAGAATCATATTTCAATGATTTTCCCAAATCTGGATGACTCAAAGCAAAGGCCAAGCCTCACTGAGGCTAACAGCACACCTTCTCTTAATTTCAGACAGGGAGGAATTTGGATATATATCTGAGCTTTCATATTCTCTGGGGAAGAAGTGTGCAGGGGAGTACAAAAGGTGACCAACAAATAAAGTCTACTATTTAGATCCTGGAAAACAACAGCAGCAACTTTACAGAGGGTGTTAAGCTAGGGCTCCTGGGAGATCCTTTCAATTTTAACACTTATTTTGGGGAATAAATCACTTGGGACCTGATTTTGAAAGTCATATGTATTTAGTCAGCCAGGTGAGGACCCTGGTTCATGGAGTAGTTGCACACACCAATAGAACTATGCTGGTGTGAATATTTGCCTTAACAGAGATCTTAATTCACTAAAGTAGCAGGAATTTAATGTCACTTAAGATCAGGACCCTCTTTTCACAACAGTTAAACAGTTATATCTACTTTGATTCACAAAGGATTGAGAATGAAGCTTACTTTTTTCCAGCACTCTGTGATTTTGTTTATATTAAAAAGTATTTGTTCATCAGAAAGTGAACATATCTCTCTGTACTTTGGATTTATTGTAGGGGCTGAAAGGCACAAGCACTCTAATGGAAATTATTTTACTAAGGTCATTCAGCCTTTTGGGTACCAGCAGAATGTCTTATGCGTGTGAGTCTCTGAAGAATAAAATAAGGGGGGAAAGCAAAAAAAAAAAAAAAAATAGAATTGAAGTACAGTTAAAAGCATTTTGCAAATCTAGATTCTGTACTTAGCATGGTTCCAACAAAAGGGATATATAATAGATATAGTCAAAAAAAGATGGAGTGGTTTATCCCAAGGGTATAAAGATTTATAGTCTCCTAAATATCTCACTACACATTCTGATTTTGATGAGGCACTATTAAACACTACAGCAGATGAAGACTTCTATCAATACATGTGTTAATCTAGCCCTTGGTATGTCTGAAGAATTCCCGTGGAGACAGAAATGCTCAAACTCACAGAGAACAATTATGAACGTTTAAACCGGATGTTAAAGATTTCTGAAGTTGTCTGGTATCACACAATAAAGTTGAAATAGAAAATTTAAATAACAGTTTGGCAGAATACTATCTTTCATAATCGTACATTCTGGGAGAAAGTTTCCAGCAGGATGCTGAACTGAATTTCAATGATGGCAAAAAGCATAGAAGATAGACTCTTCCACAGGTGGACAGTGGTGGTTTTTTTGTCTTATTAATTAGTAATGACAAAATAATTCACCTTTAGTTTATATAGTTATTTAACTTACAGAAGAAAGAACCCTTGACTGTCTGCACAAGAATTAAAGTCTTTTTCTCTGAATGTTAAGGTGTGCCCATATATACATATCTACTGTATCTGTGCTCAGTAACCATACTTACATCATATAGCATGTAATATAAACATAATCTGTTCAATTATCATGACCTGATCAATGGGTACACAGTTTCTCTGGGGAAATTCAGGAACACACTGTAAACCGATCTCAAGCAAGTAAGTATAAAAGTTTCTTGCCACATCAGCTCATCACATATGGATGGATAGTTTACAGAAGAAAACCTGAGTATTTTAGAGAGACTTCATGTTTTATCGAAAATATCCTTTCTCTCTTTTAAGTTAGAAGCTGGAGTGCAATTTTCAGTCTAGTAGCACATGAATCAACAGCAGAAAAGAACGCATTATTTAAAATTCCCACTCTTATCAATACAAATGAAAGTGGTATTTCTTGTCAGTGAAAATATAGAAAATCTAGAGTCTATTGCATATTCCTATTTTAAAATTATCAGAATCTTTCTTGAATGGTTTCAAACCCAGTAGATATGAAGAGGCAGAAAGGAAACCAGGCTGGTAACCATAGCAGATCTCTCAAAATACTTAATTTCACTGAAACAGCTCTAGCATTGATGATATCTTTCTTTACATTGTTAGTCTGTACCATTGAGGCACACTCTTGGATGCCTTAGGTGGAATTTACTTATATGTACATTTCTACAACATAGACATGTTAATGTCAGTTAGTGACTGTAGCTAAATTCCTAATGCTTTCAACAGAGATTGCAGGTGGGATTCAGCTCTTCCTTCTAAAACACTAAGCACTGAATATCAGGTGTGAGTTACACAGCTCAGACTTCTTTCATGACTGATGACAGAAAGAAAGATGCTTCCTAAAATGGATTCACCTGACCTATCTCAAATCTCTATCTCAAGAAGAATTTAACAACACTCTGAAGCTACTTGTTTATCTCCATTGATGGGAAAGACAAATGACTACTTCAAACATAATGATCTGCCTTCGAGACGAATAGGTTATAAAGGATGATTCCTTTCTGATATAACAATCTGTAGGTACTAAAGACCTTTAGCAGTACCTGCAGGGCTTCCTTCCATCCTTTGGGACTGGTTTCCAAAACATCCACAAACACAAACTGCTGTAAAATAGCTAATTAGGAATACAGGCATCTGACAGTGTTCAGTGAACTACCTCTAAGTGATCCAATATTTTGTACTGAATCCCAAGAGAAAGACCACTGCTCTGCCTGACACTGATGATATATTTTTTAAAATATATCTTTAAATAATTTTGTGCCGCATTTTGAAAACTAAATGATCGTTGCATAGAACAGTTTTGTTTTCAGAATCGTGTTCTCTCACTGAGAGGCTGCTCTAGCTTCATGGCTCAGGCAGTGTGCTGCAGTGAACAGCCAGTGAGCATGGCGAATGCTGATGGAGCCTGGTCAAGGAGACCCTTTGGCAAGCAAGAGCCTGCTTGCCCATAAGCTTTATAAGACGGACAGCTTGCAGACTGAGTTGGGGAGCGTTGATGTAAATTGTCCATAGAGGCATAGCCCTGCTAAATCTACACAGATAGATGATTTTTCACTCTGGCAATAGCTGTCTTTCTGCAATAGCTGTCTTTCTGTGGAGTAGAAGCACTTTCTAGTGATGTTATTCATGTGGAAATTTCTTGACCTCCTACTTCTGTGCAGAGTTACCAGAGAAAAGAGAAGGAGAATCATATCAAACTATGAAAAGGCCCAGGCTGTTTGGGGAACACACTGTTAGATTACCAAACCCTTATATTTCTCTGTTGATTTCAGATAAGAAAATAAAGTTCCATACTGCACATGAATAAACATGTTACCATGAATTCCCTTTTTCAAAAAAAATAACATCCATGGTAATCCTAAAACAGGATTCACTAGTTGGAATTTAGCGTTGCATTGAAGCACAAAGACAGTTTACTAAACTTGTCAGCAATAGCTATTTTTTTTGCTTCTCTGTAGCGAACATTTTAATGTAAAGTTAACTTACTACTCACAGCCATAGAAAGAAGCTCTTTATTATTTGAATTTTTAGAGCCTTACCATAAATTGGTAGAGGTGAATTTTACACTAACACTAATAAAAATAAAATGGAAAACCTCTAAAGTGAGGCAATCCAGAAAAAATATGCACTGTTATCACAGATCTCAAATGCAACTACAGATAATTTTAAACACATTGTAAGCTTCTCTTAAGTATTTACATTTTAGGGAGCTCTAAATCTTATTGCAGCTACAGAGTAATTTTGCTTTGAACATTTGTGTAGGTAAACCTAGTGCTGCTCATTATGATATTTATTGAAGCTGGATTGTTTTATAATTTGTAACTCATTAATTCTGTATATAATTTGAAATAAACAAGGAGTTTCTTGCGTAGCTATTTAACTCCACAGCAATCATATTACTGTACAATACCAGCTATCAACAGTTGTTTCATGAGTAGCAGAACTAATGAGGTCCAGCGTGCCTATCAGTTACTTTCTTGCACTTCTCTATATACCAGTGTACTTTGCTGCTGTATTGCATACCCTCAGTTTCTGTCTCCTTTTCCCACCACTACCTGTCTGATGAATTTAATTGAAATTGGTCAATGGATCCAGGTACCTCTGAGGGCTGACTCTGATCTGATAATATCACAGTAAAGACCCTCAAGGGAATAAGATGTCACTAGAATAAAACCAATGTTTGTAGGGTTTATTTTTAAAGTTTTAATTATGTAGCGAAAAAAACAAAGTAGAAAGTCAGAATCGGATCATAGAATGACAGAAATGCAGAACAGCCCTGTCTGAAAGGGTCCCTGAAAGATCATCCGGTCCAACCTTTCAGGGGAACGGGGGCCTAGATGCAATTGTCTAGTATCATCTCCAACTATGTCTTGAAAACCTTCCCGGTGAGATTGTTCCAATCATTGATTGTTCTCAGCATAAAAAATTTCTTTCTTGTATCAAGATAAAACCTCTTTCTCTGCAACTTGTTCCTACTGCTCCTTGTCTTCCCCATGTGGCTACTTATGAAGAGAAAGCGTCTGTTCTCTTTCAGGTGAAGGTTTTGGTTTAAGGTCATTTTTAAATGTGTGAAGTTGTTATTCATTATCATTAATTTATTGCATAGTTTTTAGTTTGTTTTCAAGTTGAAGGAAAAACTCCTCTTGGATTAGATTTTTGACAGACATTTATCCAATTGAGTGAGCGAGTTAGAGATACTATATCCTGATTTTCACTTGATTCTTTGAGATCTGAGTAAAATGTGCATAGTCACTGAAATATGAGGGCCCTTAATTCCTTATGTAATAAAATTCTACTTTTTCCATACCTGTTACATCTTGTCTTACACAGAAGTTGATATATAGGCTGACATATTAGTTCCACATATTAATACTTCTTTTATTTTGAAGACTTGCTTTCTTAGGCCACCTCATTATTTTCAAGATATCCCCAAATATTCCTTAATTAATATGGTTTTTTTTTAAGTCAGCAGGCCTCTTCGATTTGTGTTCGGTGGCTTGGGACTATGAACCGGTCCTGTCAGCTTTGAACCTGTTCAAGTATTAGCCTTTTGACTATTCAATCTTTACACAAACATAATTTGATTTGCAAACTGCATAAGAGAAATCAAACCCACAAATGAATGGAAACAGAAGTAAAATTTTGGGGACCATAAATAATACAAAGAAGCAAAAAATAATTCCAATATAAGGAATAACTTAAAACATTTTTTATTTTTAATAATAATGTTATTTATCACAGGAGTAATTTGAATGCTGGTGGACATCAACACTACACCGTACAAAAAAAAAAAAAACCAGAAAAAAATGACAATCCAGGCTTCGTGGCTACTAATCTCTACAGAGGTTTGATAAAGAAAATGTTGGTGAAGATAGAAAGGGATAAATCATGCAGTCCAACAAACAAATGCAGTATTTTGAAAGGAATATTGATTTTATTAATTTCTTTTAGGAACATTATGGAGTGAGGAGAGTATATACAAGTAGACTTCAGATACAGAGAGGGTACAAAGAGATAAAAAAAAATAAGAGTCCAACAAAAAGAATCTGAGGGAGAGCCGAAGAGAAATTGAGATAAATATAATGCAGGAGGCTGAGTAAAAAACCCTCTCAGCAGAAAACATCCAAGGACACAGTCATATATATGTGCCACTTTTCTATGCCTAGTACATGAAATAGGTAGCATTTTCAGTCACTGGTGGTGGGTGCATGACACAGCTCCGAGATCAGGCTTCTCTGGTGTGGATTTGTAATGTAGCCAGGGCAGATGTACAAAATGCAAACAAGAAAGCATTCCCAGATGCCTTAATATGTTTCCTGGGGTTCAGTGTTCAATCCATTGATTGTCTCATCTCTGCCCCATTAAATCTTCATTGGTGAGGCAACCAGTTGCTTACCAATATGGTTTAGTTAATTAGAGATGTCAAGATAGGCGGCAGCCTGAGTTTGAGGGATATGGGCCAGGAGAAGAGTAGATTCAGAACCCTGAAGTTTAAGAGACTGAGCTTTAAATTGTTTAAGAAATCAGTGGGTGCACCTTCCTGGGAATTTGCCTTCAGAATAAAGGAGCTGAACAGAGTTGTCATCTCTTTAAGGATATTTTTCTTAGAGCACAAGAGCTCTTGATTCCCACATGGAGGAAATCAGAAAAAGAGGGCAGGAGACCAGCAGAGCTGAGTAAGGATCTCTTGGTCAAACTAAAATGTAAGAAGTAAATACATAGGCAGCAGAACCTGGGACATGTCTCCTGGGAAGAAAATAGATGTGTATGGATGGGATCAAAAAAGTTAAGGCACAGTTGGAGCTGAATTTGGCAAGGGATGTGAAGACTAATAAAGGGTTATGCAGGTACCTTGGGCAGAAAAGTAAGATTAAAGAAAATATACCCCCTTCAATAAATAAGAACTAGTGATGATCAGTGTGTAGAAGGCTGAGATGCTCAATATTTTTTTGCCTCTGTTTTCAATGGTAATCTCTTTTCATACATCTCTCAGTCCCTGAACCTCAAGGCAGAGACTGGAGAAATGAAATCAGGTTCAAAGATATCTGAGGAACCTGAACATATATAAGTCCACGGGACCAGATAAGACACATCCCAGAGTCCTGAGGGAATTGTCTTATGTAGTTGCTGAGCCACTCTCCATCACATTGGAAAAGTGGCAATCAAGCAAAGTCCCAGTGACTGGAAAAAGGAAAAAATCACACCTATTAAAAAAAAAAGGTAAAAAGGAGGACCTTGGGAACTGCCAATCAGTCAGCCTCACGTCTGTGCCCCATAAGATTGTGGAGCTGGTCCTCCTAGAACATATATCAAAGCATGGAAGACAGGGAAATGATTAGAAACAGCTGACATGGCTTCACCAAGGACCAGTTGTGGCTATAATCTAGTGGCCTTCCACAGTGGAGCGATCGTATCAGTGGACAAGGAAAGATTCCATAGATGTCATCAATCTGGAATTTTGTAGGGTCTTTGTTGCAGTCAACCACTACATTCTGACCTTCCAGTTGGAGAACTACAGGTTTGATAGACGATTGTTAGATTGCAGAGGGACTTGGACAGGCTAGAGAGATGGGCTGAGACCAATGGCATGAGGTTTAATGAGACCAAGTGCCAGGTCCTACAGTTTGGCCATAACAACCTCATGCAGGGGGAAGAGTGGCTGGAAAGTAGTCCAGTGGAAAATGACCTGGGAGTGCTGATAAACAGCAGCTGAACATGAGCCAGCAGTGTGCCCAGGTGACCAAGAAAGCCAGTGGCATCTTGGCATGTATCAAGAATAGCGTAGGCAGCAGGACCAGGAAAGTGGTCATCCCCCTGTGCTTGGCACTGGTGAAACTGCACCTTAAGTACTGTGTTCAGTTCTGGGCCCCTCACTTTAAAAAGGACATACAGATAATGGAGCCTTTCCAGAGAAGGGCAACAAGGCTTGTGAAAGGTCTAGAAACATGTCTTATGAGGAACAGCTGAGGGAGCTGGGTTTGTTTAGTCTTGAGAAGAGGAGGCTCAGGGGGAACCTCATTGGTCTCTACAGCTACCTGAAAAGAGGTTGTAGTGAGGCAGGGGCCGATCTCTTCTACTGCGCCTGCAGTGAGAGCACCAGAGGAAATGGCCTTAAGCTGAGACAGGGGAGATTCAGATTAGATATTAGAAAAAATTTTTCCACTGTTAGGCTGGTCAGGCATTGGAATAGGTTTCCCAGGGAGGTGGTAGAGTCACCATCCTTGGAAGCGTTTGAGAAGCATGTTGATCCGGTGCTGGGTGATGTGGCTTAGTGGTCTAGGTATTACAGTGGCAGTACTGGGTTGATGGTTGGACTTGATGATTTTAAAGGTCTCTTCTGACCTTGATGATTCTATCATTCTATGATTCTATGTTTAAGGAATCAGCTGGATGGCCATGTTCAAGGAGTTACAATCAATGGCTCATTGTACAAGTGAAAACCAATAATGAGTGGTGTCTCTCAAGGGTCTGTGGTGGGATCAACACTGATGGCACAGGCAGTAGGACTGAGTGCACCCTCAGCAAGTTTGCAGATGACACCAAGATGAGTGGTGCAGCTGATACATTGAAGGGAAGGAACAGCATCCAGATGGACCTCGACAGGTGTAAGAGGTTCAACAAGGTGAAATGCAAGATCCTGCACCTGGGTTGAGGCAATTCCAAATATGGATAAAGACTGGAGTATGAATGGATTGAGAATAGCCTTCAGAAGAAGGACTTGGGGATACTTGGGGATGAAAAATTTAACATGAGCCAGCAACGTGTGCATGCAGCCCAGAAAAACAATCATATCCTGGGCTGCATAAAAAGTGTGGCTAGCAGGTCAAGGAAGGGTGATACTCCTCCTCTACTTTTCTCTTGCAAGACCCCCATGTGGAGTACCAAGGTTTTTTTCCCACTGTTTTACTTAATCAGAAAATGTAGTTCCATAAAAAAAAAATTCCTGAGAAGAATCAGTTTGAGCAAATTCATGAAAGTGATTACTTAGATCAAGGGCAATTCTTTTTTTTTTTTGGCTTATAATTGCAGAGGAAAAGACAATTAATGTCCTGGTCATTACAGCACTCTGACAGTCTCTGGTAGGCCCAGGTTTAGCTCTCTGTCCTACTTTGTTATTTTGAGTTCTGCTCCTTTGCTCTCCTCTCCCTCTCACAGTTTCTTATACTCCTTATTACATCATCTGTTATGTACAAAACCCTGAAATTTACTTCAGTGTAAAATTAGAAGCATTTTAGAAAATTTGAAGTACTTTTAGAATACATTAGACTATTTAGTTGCATAGGAGAAATATTGTCCACCTAATTCTAATGCTGAAAATAGATGAATGAATCATAAAGAGTATGAATAATCACGACTTTGTGTATTACCAAAAACTAATATCTTTAGTGGCACTGACATATCTTGGATTAAACAAAGGTATAAATATAGATTCAGTGGGTTACCAAGCTTGATTAGACAGGTAACTATGAACTATAACGTCAAAATGACATGGCATGAAGTAATGAATAGTCAATAAAGCTTTTGAATATATTGTTTTCCAAGCAACAAAATAGAAGTGCTGCTGCTTTGTGTCTTTCTTTTATTTCAAATGTCTTTTCATAAATTACATATCATGGATATCAGAGCAAAGGCTAATGGTAGGAACCAACCTAAAATACTTTATATGAAGAAAGCACAATAGCTCACAAGTCAAGAAAGAGAACTGTAGGGCATGGAACATAAAGACATTAAATTGCACAATTAACATGAGAAATAAGCTGTAGATTCTCATTAGCAAAGACTTTGGAATGCTCTTGACTGAAGGTCATTATTTACTGTCATAGATTCAATCCAATTTCAGCAAAATCACACAGTGCTAACGAAACCTGGGGTCACAGCTGCCTGACAAGAGAATCATTATTATCTTGGTACTTTAATTAAAGGAAAGAATGATAAGGTTGCTAAATATTAAGTTAGTAATCTGAATTTTCTTTTGGAATCTGACACAACTGCTAGCATGTAAATCTGGTTTGAAAAAGGGTAATATGCAAATTAGAAAATGTAAAGCATGACTCACATTTGAATCATAGAATTATAGAATCATAGAATTATCAAGGTTGGAAGAGATCTTTAAGATCATCAAGTCCAGCCATCAACCCAGTACTACCACTGTAATACCTAGACCACTAAGCCACATCACCCAGCACTGGATCAACATGCCTCTTAAACACCTTCATGGATGGTGACTGTACCACCTCCCTGGGAAACCTATTCCAATGCCTGACCAGCCTAACAGTGGAAAAATTTTTTCTAATATCTAATCTGAATCTCCCCTGTCTCAGCTTAAGGCCATTTCCTCTGGTGCTCTCACTGCAGGCGCAGTAGAAGAGATCGGCCCCTGCCTCACTACAACCTCTTTTCAGGTAGCTGTAGAGACCAATGAGGTTCCCCCTGAGCCTCCTCTTCTCAAGACTAAACAAACCCAGCTCCCTCAGCTGTTCCTCATAAGACATGTTTCTAGACCTTTCACAAGCCTTGTTGTCCTTCTCTGGAAAGGCTCCATTATCTGTATGTCCTTTTTAAAGTGAGGGGCCCAGAACTGAACACAGTACTTAAGGTGCAGTTTCACCAGTGCCAAGCACAGGGGGATGACCACTTTCCTGGTCCTGCTGCCTACGCTATTCTTGATACATGCCAAGATGCCACTGGCTTTCTTGGTCACCTGGGCACACTGCTGACTTGGCGGGGATGGGCAGGTATAAATAATAGTCAGTATAATTTGAATTAAAAAAATGCAGGGTAAAACTTATAGTATATATTGACGTTCAGAGAAGACAAGGGATTAAGTTAAAAGAGAAACATCATGCTTTCCTCTTTCACAAATCACTTTTTGAATGAATTTTTACATCACAGTGAATTTTTTTTTCCTAAATATGTTGCTTCTGTTTACATAATTTCCAAGTAAAAACTACAATGCAGAACAAAAGTGCCAGCAAAGTGTGGCAATTTTGGATGCTTGAGTCTCATTTAAGAAAAATACCTCAAATTATAATAAAGGTATCTCTACAGACTGGGAGGAGAAAGAATGGAGTATAGATCACAACAGGGGGCAGTCTCTGTTTCTTTTGAATTTTAAAGTGCCTTTCTGAAACTCAGAGACTCTCTGTGACTAACAAATGTAATTCAAGATGGTCCCAAGTTCATTCCTACTAAATTTATGAAGTGAATTGTAGCCAGTCTGTAGGAACCTACTGAATTTAGGAATAGAGCCTGGAAACACGTGTCTCTCTAGGGGTGACTTATTTAAAAAAGACTCCTATCTCTCTGTTCAGAAGCCTCAATAGGTGTTGAATTCTGCATAAATAAATTGGTATCTTTGAGATTATGTCTGATGTCTGCTGCATAGCTTGGAAAATACAGATTTGCTAGGCACAACAGGGGTTTGCATTTGTTAATCAAAACTGCAAAACTGCAAGGCAAGGTAAAATCTTTGAAGTTTGATTATCCTCAATTTTTGCTTCCTAAGGAAGTCTCTGATTAATTGCTATATTTGTTATTTAGCATAATTGGTCCAAATTCAAATGCCAGATCACTGCAACGATCTACTTATGGTGAGTAAAAGTGAAACATCATTTCCGAGTAAAGAGGTTGTTAAGCTTCTCCAACTGGATACACTAGCTGACAGGAAAAAAACCTAACCCTTTAAAACCAAAAGGCAATTGAGCACAGTATACTGGAATTGGGGAAAGCAGCACTCTAAAACAAGATTAAGAACAGTGATTAATTTTGTATGTAACTTCTCGATTATTTATACTAAAGTTGGTACTCTCTTAAAATTATAGTTGCCCTCCTCCTGGAGAGTACAGGGGAGAAATTTTTTGCTTTGAATAGTCAACATTAATCATAAAACCCAAAGATTTCTGTATTCAGTAATGATGGTCAGAATCCACAAACCAAAGTGAAATATAATTAATTATAAGAAAATGAAAATGCTTTGACATACTTGTATGAAAGAATGTATCTATTACTTTCCTTTTGCAAAGATGCATTCTTTTATGCAAAAGCATTCTATGTAAAAGAGGTGCTGTTTTTGTTTTGTGACACCTTGAGACTTATTGCCTAATGGCATTATGTATGTAGACCTGCATAATCAAATACATATAGAATAATCAAATACATATAGAAATTAGAGCACTGGAAGCTGGACTACTTTAACACCACCCCTTCAATTCCAAAAAACAAACAAAAAAGTGGTCTAAAAACACTTGAGAAATTACAATTCTAGCATTTCATCAACATTTTCCACGATGTCATTGCCATCTATTTCTTATTCTTCTTTGACAAAATAGTCAATCGCTCACTTTTTTATGAATCCAACCAATCGATATGGGACTACCTGAGCTACTGTCTTGTCTCAGTAGAAGTCACTGGGAAAAGTTCCTTTGATTCAGTAGTGTCAGGATTTTACTCATGATTATTAAGCAAAATGATGTTCAGATTATTTCATGACACTGCACTATAACTATTAATGCTGCTTTTCAATATGCTTCTGCCCTGGGATACAAAGAACAGGGGAGCAGTGTTTCCTTTGCAGCAAGAAGCAAGGGATTAGTCATGAAGAAGGCAGATGCAGAAGAGGAAAAGGAAGAAGACTCACTTTGGTGGCAAATGAAGAGGACCCAAGAGCAAAGATCAAATGTTGGCCTGGAAAGTCAGGATGAGGCTGCAAAGTGGGTGAATTAGATGCCTCTCCTTTCTCAGTTTGCTCATTGTATAAACAATTTGACACAAGCCATTTAGTTTGTAAAGAATAATCAGTTCTCAGAATTAACACTGGATCCTTGGTCTTAGTAAAAATGCAAACAAGTGGCATGAACTGGAATGGGGAGCCATAGTCCTATTCTCATACATTCCTGGAACAGCACTGAGCTATCCCTTGCTACAGTAATTCCCCTGTGTGTATTGGATTTGCATGACAGGTTTTGATAATGGGGGTCTGCAGGGATGGCTTCTGTGAGAAACTGCCAGAAGCTTCCCCTCTGTACAACAGTGCCAATGCCAGCCAGTTCCAAGGAAGATCTGCGACCTGCCAAGACTGAGCCCATCACTGATGGTGGTAGTGCCTCTGGGATAACATGTTTAAGAAGTAGGAAAATTTACTGTGCAAGAGTGATGGCAGCCAGAGAGAAGAGTGAGAATATATCAGAGAAACAGCCCTGCAGGCACCAGGTTCAAGGAAGAAGGGAAGGGAGGAGGTGCTCCAAGTGCAGATTCCCCTGCATCCTGTAGTGCAGACCATGGTGAGGCAGCTGTCCCGCTGCAGCCCATGGGGGTCCGCAGTGGAGCAGAGTCCACTTGCAGCACATAGAGGAATTCACACTGGAGCGGGTGGATGCCCAAATTTCTGTGACCCTGTGGGAAGCCCGTGCTGGAACAGGCTCCTGGCAGGACCTGTGGCTCCATGGAGAGAGGAGCCCATGCTGGAGGAGGTTTGCTGTCAGGACTCATGATCCTGTGGAGGACCCATGCAGGAACAGCCTGTTCCCAAAGAACTGCACCCCATGGAAGGGTCCCACACTACAGCAGTTGTGAAGAACTGCAGCCAATGGGAAGGACTCATGTTGGAGCAGTTTATGGAGGACTGTCTTCCATGAGAGGGACCGCAAGCTGAAGCAGGAAAAGAGTATAAGGAGTCCTCCCCCTGAGGAGGAAATAGCAGCACAGACAACATGTGAAGAACTGACTGCATTCCCGGTTCCCCATACCCATCAAGAAATTTTCTGTACATCATTTTGAAAGGATCCCTTTCATAGGTCTCAGGAGACCCTGTTCTGCAAACCCTTACCTCAGCACAATGCCTTTGACACACATAGCTCTATTGGTAGTGATATGACAGCTTGTTTGAGCAAGGGTTTCTGGATCCCATCACTGAGATTTCTATCAGGGAACAGGTAAATCTATAAGAAATATTTGAAAAATCTCTCAAGCACTTCCAGCACATATTACTGAGACACAGGAAAGATTTATTTAACATGCTTGAAAATCTGAGAGCTTTTTTTTCTTTCAAAAAAGTTGTGATAGCAATTTAAAAATTAAATAACTCTCATGCCCCAGAATGTTTATTACTGAATTATCCTTTTAGGATTTTGCTGGATCGTGCTGTGCTATTTTTCTCTCTAAGAAGCAATTTCTTAAAGATTTCACCATTACATTCCTGCTGTAACAAAAATGTGTTTACTTTTTACAACTTGAAAAATGTATGTATGTGCAGAACACCTACACATGTAGTGTTTTTCTTCTGGGGCAGAGATTTGGAGTACAGAGAAGGAACTCACTACTTTCTTCCTAGCATGAAATATTTACAGATTGGTTCTGTAAAGAGCAACAACCTTTCTCTAGGAAACAGAAGATTGCTGCTTTCTTGAACTCTGTCTGCAGGTCTCACTCTTTAGTTCAAACTGCTCCACTTGCAGCACCTGTGATATGTGCCTGTGCACCCCCACCTTTCTTTCCTTGCTGCTACATGCTTATTCTTCACTCTGATTGAAGCCTGCCCATAACGCTGCAGGGAGAGGGGGAGGCCAGTCATCCTCCTGAGGAAGACCCATATTTGAAGTGAAGTGTGGTTCTCGGTGGAGGATTGCTCAGGTGGGCAGGCACCTCTGGAGATGCCCTTGTCCAAGACCAGTCTCAATGAAGGGTCAGCTGCAGCAGGCTGACCAGCACCTTGCCCTGTTAGGTTTTGAATATATCTCCATGGATAGAGACTACCTCTCTGGACAAACTGTACCAGTGTTTTACTATCCTCACAGTAGATTATTTCGTTTTTATTCTTAAATGACTATTTGGGCTTGTCCTTATTTCATCTCACTGTCTCGCTGGGCACCAGTGCGAAGAGCCTGGCTCCAATTTCTTTACTCCCTCCCCATTAGGGATTTATACACATTGATGAGTTCTCCCAGAACTTTCTCCAGGCTGAACAGGCCCAGTTTTCTCAACCTCTCCTCCTATGACATGTCCTAGTCACTTAACCATCTTAGTGTCCCTTTGCTGGACTTGCCTCCAGTATGTTCATGTCTCCTGTACTCTGCATTGCAGTCCTAGTACATGGTAGCACTGAGTGGAGCTGACCCGCACATGGAACAGCACAGACCCACCATGAGCTGCCTCACTGACAGACCACTGGGGAGAGATGTTAGACCAATCCCTTCTCCTGGCTTATTTCCCTGGAGCAGCAGCCAGGGCAAGGATCCCACACACTATGCCTCTGATGAGCGTAAGCAATCAATCTGACTGTCTTGCAGTGCCTGCGGTTTTCTCTCAGATTTTTTTTAAAGCACAAATGGCAGCATTGCTATATTGTTCCAAATAGCAAAGGATCTGAACTTCCAAAGCTGCCAAGTTCTAATCAGAATCCAAACTACTTATCTTCAGACACTGCTCACTTCGAACACATTTTTTCGTTTGTTTGACTTGGGTCACTGGCACATAATCTTAATTTCAAGTCAAAGGCAGTAAACTTTTATTCATCACATTCAATGCTCATCCTGACCTAAGTAACTCAAATTCTGAAGATTGATGTATTACACAAATTTAGTGTGAGTTTTATTAGGCATTTCTCAACACTATATATCTTCAACTACTCTGAGAAATATTCACACTCTCTGAAGATATGGTAATTTGCCCTTCTGCACAGGCATCCTTGCTGCAGATGTTGTGAGACTGACAAGTGCTTCTCAGTATATTCCCTCAAGATCCTGTAAGTTTAAACTGAATCTCAAAGATAATTTCCAGTCTTCTAATTCATATATACTGAGTTCTGTTAACTACACCATTTTATGCTCAGCACTCAAAATATGTTTTGTGATATTTTACAGATACAACATCTAAAAAGGCACAGGAAATACTGGAAACAGCCAGTGGCCAAAATACCCTGGGGAACTGATGTGCAGAAAGCTCTTGCATCCTTTTATCTTGGATAAATACTTTCAGATTTCTTTGCTTTGATGATTTGAGAATCTGCCAATGTACAAGTTATGAGATCTAGTCAATTGTATAATAGTATTGTAAAAAGTCTGCGTTTTTTTTATTTCAATCTATGTATATGGAATTTTGTGATTTTTTGAAAAGTTCTGTACTACTTACCAGATTAGGCACAATGATGAGTCATTAACATTGTGATCACCCTGTCTACACAGAAGGCATGCTCAGGAGGCCAGTTGAAGATAGAAAAGCAGGTTTTTTTACCTCTCCTATTCTTCTATAGAAGAGAACAAAAGGAAAAAAACCCAAACTTTCTTTTCAGGGCAGCAAGATAAAGCAACAAAGCAGGGAACAAAAAATTATTCACAGAAGGGGAAAAAAGTGCTATAAGGAGTCTTCTGGCCAAAGCAGAGAATCTGTGGTTCATTGTCTACCAGTCACTGCCATGGAAATCTTCTGGTCTGGGGTGGCTCTGGGAGAGATGCTCTGAGGCAGCACAGGAACACAGTACCTGAGCTCATCCAGCAATACACAAGCAAAGTTTCTTGCTTCATCCAGGCTTTCTTATCACTCACCCTGTCATGCAAAAAACAGATCTGAATGTCCACTGATCTATGCGTGGACAGCTATGTAAAGCAAGCATGAAAGACACATGAGTTTTCATGCACATCGGATTTCGACTGGCTTTGCCCATGTGTCAACAAAGAGGGCAGAAAAATCAGGCTGTGCAAGCTCCTAATGTGCAGTCATAAGAGTGGCTCCTGCCCCTTTTCACTTCAGCCTCCAATTCAAATAAGTCACCTCCATCCTTGGGTGAGAAGCAGAATATCCCACCCAACTAAGTGCTGCCCCAGATAACGTGCAATCTGCAAGGCCAAAACCAAAAAGCATCACCAACAGTGCAAACACATTTGTAGAAGTTCTTAGCACTGCTCACTGCTTCACATAGTCCCCTGCTGTTTCTATACAGGTTTTATTAAAATTGACTTAATTTCATATGGTAGACACAAGAATAATTTCCAATTATTATATTTCATTACTATTTCATCCTTTTTATTTTAAAAAGGCACATTATGCATATATACATGATAAAATTTTAGTTAATAACTTTTCTATTAAATCTCCAGCTCTGATGAAATTATTTATATTAAAACAATTATGCATTAAAAGCATGTGTGAAACTGAATAGATTTTGAAGTTTAACCCTAAATTTGTCTTTTTGAATCCTCGAATTGGCATTTTTTTGAGAGAAAACATGGACAAGGAAAAGAGAAAAATAGAATAAGCTAAGAGAGTGTGATTTAATGTTATATGACAGGAAATCAAAACAAAAAAGCCCTGCCAGAACAAATGGGGGCTTCAAAACCAAATGTTAGTTCCCTATTACCATCAAAGGCAAACCACAGAGCCAATGGTTTTCATACTGCCATCACTTTACATCTAGCAAAATGTAGTACAAAACAACACTCTTCCACTTAGGCCTAAATCCAAAAATGATACTGAGATGTTCATATCCAATTGAAATTAATGATCCATTTAAATTGAACAGAGAAGGAATCTCAAACCTGATGCAATGTTGAAGCAGTATCCATAAAGAGAGGAATCTCAAGCAGTTTAGAAATCTAGCACATTGGCTGATGAGGAGTACATTTCCCTGTGTCTTTTCCTATATTCTCTGTATAGGTAGTGGCATCCTGGGAGCCAGACTCCCAAAAATTAGATATAATGATACTCCCCCTGCATTTAAGTTATTTGTGCATCTTAAATTCCATATGCTTGAGTGATAAACACCAAGAATCCTACCATGTGTGCTTTGGTGAGACTCATTGTTAGGTTTGCAAAATATGGAGAATATGGTCCTTTATTACACTTCTTCCATTTATGGGAAGAACTATTATTGAACAATTGCAGGAGTATGGCAACCTTTATGATGAAAATTAATAATAAATTAATTAGAAAGGAAATTATCTCAGATGTGCTACTTTCCTGACTGAATAGCAAATTTGTATCAATCCTAGGCACAGACATAAGGAGATATGGAAAAAAAATAGATGAAGCATAATAGAGTGTTAAAATTAGAACATTGCTACCATACCCATAAAATAGTTTTTTCTTTAAAGTATTTCAATTATCCTGACAATAAAAGAAAGAACAACTACATTAGCATCATATTATTTTCACAACAGTTATCTTCAGTCACTTCTGATCAGGCAAATTTCTACATATATTGCAACTAATGAGCTTGTTTTATTTTTTTTGCAACTCTCTTGGTGAAGTGTAAATCACACTACAATTGTTTAACTGGAGGCTTGCTATATGTATCATGCTGCAGAGCCTGTTGCTAAGACAGAGCATGTGGTGAGGCTCCACTGTGGCAACAACTACCAGCCCATGATGCATTAAAATCCTCAGTTCCTCAGTGCTAAAGATCATTGTGTCCTAAATATGAATTCTCTAATCTGAACAAACAGAAATCCCTTGCTCTTTCTGGTAGTGGTGCAAGATCAGCAATTAGCTGCTGAGTCCCAGACTGTATCCCAGAACAGCTGCTTTGGCTTATTAATGGCCACTGGCATTATATCATTCTGTTTTAATTTGGGCAGTGTATTGTTCTTAATTCCCCTCCAAGAGACAAAGGAATCTACAAAAATCATCAAGAAAGTTCAGTCATCTTCATGAGTGCTCCTGATGCTTTTAACCTTACCAAATCCTACCAGGTGTTTTCTGTAAGGAGTCTTCCCAAAGTTGCTGGTTGTGCTCATAGAAAGCTGGTGTTATTAAGACTCAGTCATCAGCATTGTACATGTCACACTGTAAGGAGTCCTGCGTATATCTCCCAAAACAACAGATTCCCAAAAGAATGAAGACCAGTGTCTGTATGGAGGAATTATGGAGGAATTATGTCAAAAGACTATTATTAATGAGGTAAAGCTTGATTTTGTGTAAGAATCAATACACACTGTTAAGGAGATCTGTGCAGGCTTACAGTGGCTATAAATTCACTTTTTTCAGCAAATGTAAATACAAGAGATATAAATATGCTAAACAGTTCAAAATTCTCTGATGAAAGCTAAAACTAATTTCCGTGCTATAATATGCAGTCTAGTTGAATGCAATCTTCTGAGCTGTAGCAATCTTGACCGGAGTTTAAAGGTATTCCAGTCACTGAAATGTTCATTAAGCATTATCTCAAGAGGCAGTTCTGTTTGCTAGAATGATCTTTTTTAATTAGTGAATTAAGAATCACATAAAAACATTCAGCTGTCATTGCCTTCTGCTTACACAACATCTTTCTGCTGCCTAAAAACGAAATTGCTCTGTAATTGTATCCTCCACTGCAAATAAGTAAAAATATACTCCAGGAAAGCCCTAGTGGTTCCTAATAGGGTCAAAACAAAGATGAAGAATCAAACACCTTGCTGATTAGTATAACCAAGTTTTCTTTTCTGTCTTTCAGAATCTCTTAATGGTAGCTATTTTGTTAAGAAAAGCGATGATTGTTGATATCATATGAGTCATGTGAAATCGAAGTGGCCTTCTCCATACAAAATATCCCATCCCCCCAGCTATGGTTAAAAATAATGTAAAAAAACCCAATCCGTGGAAGATGGAGAAATAGTTATTCTGGCCAGGAATTGGGCAATTCTGCCTGATCAAGCACTGAACATAGACCTGTCCTAATACTCTCAGAACAAGAGTAATATATTCCAGCTAGATTTTTTTTTGTGATGTCTTATTCTTTTCACTTGATTAATCATTGCTCAGTGTCAGAATGATTGACTCTTGTAATTTCCCTCATGTTGTTGTCAGATGAGGAAGAGAATCTAGGGATATTTTACTGATAATAATCAATTCATCCAACTACTTCTGCCCATTTTATAAATGGTTCAAAACTGACAAAAAGAGTAGCTTCCAGAATATTATTACTGTTATTTGGCCATGGAAGACACTGATCTAAACTGTGTATAATTTGTGTATAATCTGTGCACATCTGAAAATCCTGGCTGTAGCAAGAGATTGTAAATAGGCATGATATATAATGATCGTGAAAGGGTGCATGAGGTTTATAGGATGAGGTTAGGAAAACCAGTTAAATATGTGTAAATAGTCATTCTGTTAGTCAGTGAATGTGCAGTAAACAAGGGAGCACAAAACTTCCAGTATAGCCTTTAGGATAAACAAGTCAGCACTTCTGAAACATAGTTAGCCTGCAGATAACTAATAGGTACTTAGCTCAATAGGTTACCTGAATGCAAGAACTCAGTCTGTAATTTTGCCTGCACTACTGATTGTACAAGGTTTGAACAGAGCTGTAAAAACATCAATATGCAGGTGCCTGTTGCATTTGAAAAACAAATACATGGACAAACCAACCAACCTACACTGCAACTCAGACAACAGCCATTTTTTCCATCATTATCAATATACACATGACTTAGCTGAGAAGAGAGTGAAGGAAAATTGTTCACACCAATTTCCTGCATTACTTCAGAATAAATGCACAGTAACTCCAGTAAGATAAAAAACATCACACCACACTAAAAAATAGCAAAGTTGGTGAAATCAAATGAGAAGCTGATAAAAAAGTACATGATCCATAAAACATTCTGAGCAAAATGAGAGAAGAGTGAAATACAGCTCTAGCAGTGTAAAGGAGAAAGCTGAAGAAGCTGGGGACCACACACAGTTTTACCATCTCAGTTTTAACTTCCCAGGACTGAGTGACAACTTACAGTGAGAAGTAAGCCCAAGTGTGCCCCATAAGGGCAACAGTGCAGAGGTAGTATCACCTGGGGCAAATGGCACTTTTCATTGCAACTTTGAACATTCCTCTGCCAAAGACATTTTTAAAAGGAATTATATTTTGTTTCATGGACTCAGAAATTCAGTGACTCCTAGCAGAAGCTGTATGCACAGGGATTAGGAGGAAAGGGTCTCAGTTCACCTCATCTGGTCAATATCTGTATCAGAAACATGCACACAGGCAGCTCTTCCTTCTTCTGCTCATCATCTTGACTTTCATATTTTAATGAGTAATGACTACATGAAATTGTGAGGATGAAATATAAACGATAGTCTAATAAAAACCATGTCACAGGTCAATAGCTTCAGGGACATGGGAAAAAATCATGAATTGCTTGACTACTAATATTTAGCTTAAACTAAATGAGGGCATTTTTAAGGTCAGGTAAAATGCTGCTGCATCTTCACCTCACATATTTTTGAATTAGTAGCTACATAGCCTTAGCACTAGTATTTTAAGACTAGCGCTTTTTTTGGCAATCTCAGATACTGTACTGCTATGCAGGGTTATGTAAGGGAAACGTTTTTTGGGCTTCTTATCTGTCACCAGCTGCTGAAGATCATTTAGAGCAAAACACAGCTTAACAGTGCAAGATCTCATCTACTAATGCCCTTTCCCCTCATTTTCAGGCCTTTGAAAATAATGAAGAGCAGTAATGGGAAAAGTAGTATTTTTTCTGAACTAAAGGTTAGATGCGAGGATACTTTGGATAAACACAGCCTTAACAAAGTTTACTGTGTGTTTACTGTTACAACAGAATTTGTAATATTTTCCTCATTCATCCCAGGTACATCCATGGCATTGCAAAGGATTTCTTTTAAAGCTCATTGAATGCTGAGAAAACCATAATAACTTCAATGAATGATAAATCAGAGGAAAGAATCACACAGACAGTCCTCCTAAGAGAATCAGGAAGATTTAAAGAGCATGCATAGAAGACAGCTTTGGTCCCTATCAATTTAGCAGTATATCCCATCCAAGAAGTTCTATTTAAACTCAACTCAGAAAAAATAAAAAAGCTAAAGAGTAGTTTAGGTCAAATATTTTAATGGAGCACTATAATGATTAAATTTTCAACCATTTATTATTTTTGTTTTTGTAGTAACAGGAATTGCATTTCTTATTTTATTACAGAAAGTCAAAAAATTAAGAGACAAAGACATTGCTTCCAACAGCTAGTGTCCCATGTCTGGCAAGAATTGGTATCCCATTAAGGTAATTACCATTCTCATTTGGGATTCTGATAAGCTCTTAAATAGTCTGTCATTAAGATATATACAGCACATCTGTTTAATAAGATCTCTTGATTTGATAAAACCCTTATTAATATCATTGAAGGTCCCAGAAGAAGACCTACATTTTTTGTGAGTGTTCTGTTCAAGATTACTTTGGTGTCATTGCCACTGCTCTTTGTATAATCAGGCTTGCATGCAGTCATCTTCAGTTTTCAAGACAGTTTAGCAATAGTGTGTATGTACCAATGTGATGCAGCTCCCTTTACAGAAGCAGCTTCTAATATGCAAAGAATATATTTCTTTTTTTTTTACTTTATTTTTTTAGAACAAATTAGTACAGATTCTGATTCATTTATGATTATCTAATGAGGACAAATTTTATACAGTGTTTTTATAGTAAAAGGATGTCACAGTTTAAAATTGTCTATTCTGAAAAAACTTATTTTCAACAGGCATATCCTTTTGTTCCTCCTGTTTATCTGCTACATGATGATCACACTGCACTGATATTTTGTAATGAGAAGAATAAAATACATTAATACTCATTAATCTGGCTGAAGTCCGGGTTAGGAACAGGTGGATACCTCCTTTGCTGTCTAGTGTGAGAAACAGAAAGCATAAATTGTTTAAGCATCATATCCCAGATCAATCCTATTAACCCAAGTTAAAGGGGAAGAAAAAGTTAAAGGGGGAAGAAAAAAGGAAAAGCTTGAATTGATAAACATATGCCTCTTACAGATGCTAAAAAGAGAATGGCCCCTCTGATCACTGACATTAAAAAGAGAAGGACCCCTCTGACCCACTGCCACAGGTGTGATGAACAGAAGTGGCAAGCTGTCTGAAAGCTGCCAGATGAACCTGACACAGGATATGAATGTTGTTTTTTCCTGAAAATCAGGTTGTTGATGCAAGTACTGAATGCATGCCTTGGTAGCCAAGCAAGCACCAAAATTTGCCCAGTCCTTCCATCCACGTGAACTCATCACTTTTAGAATGCTATAATTTCAATTCTGATGTCCAGTACTCAGCAAATCATAAGAGACTATTAAAAATTGCATGCAGAATATTGTTGAAAACCTGGCCACTTGTTTGTATACTTTAACAAAGCCACAATTGTTCTAAATACCTCTTTACCTGTTTCTATTCACCTTGTGATTCAAAGGGTCATGTTATATAAAGCTTAAAATGCCATTGAAAACAGGGAGTACATGTGAGAATACCTCCATGCTGTTTGATGGAAAAACCTCTCTGGGAAAATAGTAGAGAAAAAGTGTTCATTTTAGAATAATTGCCATGGTTCAAGAAGTTTTTATAGTAACAGTGATTTAAAAATGAATTAAAAGTTACAATGTATTCAATGCAATTTTAGACACCATTAGTCCAGACAATATTTGTGGAGTTCTGTATGAAAAGGGGTTATTTTCTTTTTGCCTATGATTCAGAGGTACTTTTGCATGCACTGAAAATTTTCCATATCCTTTATTTCTATTTTTTTCACTTACAAAAAAGTTTGCCAAGAAAGATGTAGACATATGTCCGATATTTTATCAAAGTCCTTCAGATGAGACACTTTTCAGGGTATTTGTTCTGTTCATTCTGCGTAACTTCCAAAATGTTAAGACTCATGCAAAAATGAGTAGACAACTCAGAATGCGGAGAGAAAAGACAACTTCACCTCCGTAAAACCTGAGAGAACTGTATAACTGGGTCACTGCTGGAGCCAAGCTAACCCACTTTGTGGACTGACTGGCAATATCCCCATTCCTATCAAGAGATCTTCTGGGAGACTGAGGGGAGGTCTTATAGCTGTCTACAACTTCCTCATGAGGGGAAGTGGTGGGGCAGGCACCAATCTGCTCTGGTGATGAGTGACAAGACCTGAGGGAATGGTCTGAATTTGTGTCAGTGGGAGGTTTAGGTTAGATATTAGGGAAAGGTTTTTCACCCAGAGGGTGGTTGGGCACTGGAACAGGCTCCCCAGGGAAGTGGTCACAGCACCGAGCCAGTTCAAAAAGCGTTTGAACAATGCTTTCAGGCACATGGTGTGATTCATGGGCCTGTCTTGTGCAGAGTTAGGAGTTTGATGATCATAGTGGATCCCTTCAAACTCAGGATATTCTGTAAGTCTATGACTGATTCCATGAGTGGTGGTGAACGGTGCTGCGTCCAGTTGGCGGCTGGTCACTATTGGTGTCCCCCAGGGATCAGTGCTGGGCCCAGTTCTCTTTAATATCTTTAACGATGATTTAGATGAGGGGATCGAGTGTACCATTAGCAAATTTGCAGATGACACTAAGCTGGGGGGGAGTGTCGATCAGCTGGAAGGCAGGAGGGCTCTGCAGAGGGACCTGGACAGACTGGAGAGTTGGGCTGATTCCAATGGGATGAGATTCAATGAGGTCAAGTGCCAGGTCCTGCACTTTGGCCACAACAACCCCATGCAGCGCTACAGGCTGGGGACAGGCTGGAGAGCAGCCAGGCAGAAAGGGACCTGGGAGTTGGATTGACAGGAAGCTGAACATGAGCCAGCAGTGTGCTCAGGTGGCCAAGAAGGCCAATGGCATCCTGGCCTGGATCAGGAACAGTGTGGCCAATAGGTCCAGGGAGTTGGAAGAATCCTTCCCCTGTACTCAGCACTGGTGAGGCCACACCTGGAGTACTGTGTCCAGTTCTGGGCCCCTCAGTTCAGGAAGGATATTGAGGTGCTGGAGCAGGTCCAGAGAAGAGCAACGAAACTGGTGAAGGGACTGGAGCACAAGTCCTGTGAGGAGAGGCAGAGGGAGCTGGGGTTGTTTAGCCTACAGAAGAGGAGGCTCAGGGGAGACCTCATCACTCTCTACAACTCCCTGAAAGGAGGTTGTAGCCAGGTGGGGGTCAGTCTCTTCTCCCAGGCAGCTATCAGTAAGACAAGAGGGCATGGTCTTAAGCTCTGCCAGGGAAGGTTTAGGTTAGATATTAGAAAGAAATTTTTTACAGAGAGGGTAATCAGGCATTGGAATGGGCTGCCCAGGGAGGTGATGGATCCACCATCCCTGGAGGTTTTTAAGAAGAGACTGGATGTGGCACTTAGTGCCATGGTCTAGTAACCATGGTGGTAGTGGATTAAGGGTTGGACTTGATGATCTCAGAGGTCCTTTCCAATCCGACTGATTCCGTGATTCTATGATTCACTGCAAACGGACGCGATGGAGGTTTGCTTTAATTGCAAAACAGGACAAGCGGCAATTGCCACAGCACTGTTGAAAGCATTGTGAAAGATGGATTTAGATTTCACTAACCCTGAAGCAAGCACATTATGCTAGATATTCTGATTTCTGAAAGAGTTCTCAGAGAATGAGCGCCTTAACTTGTTTTCTCAGTTCCCTAGGGCCCTCTTAAATGAAGGAAAATCCATTCAAATGCTTCATCTGGCAAACAATTTAGGTAGCTTACTGTATATGAACTGGTTCCACTTTTCTACAATTCAGTGCTATTTGTGCTCTTGAATTCTTTACTATTGCTAAAAATATTGCCATAATTTAGAAGAAAAAATGAAAAAGAGGCAAATGATCACAACTAGTAATAAAAACAATCTTTGTGATAGAACTTTGTCTTCTGTAATTCATCTGCAAAATCTTGTGCTAAATCAGGATTGGATTACTCAGATACTTAAAAAAAATCCTCAAGTGCTTTCATGCTGCTGGACATAGTCTGAGCATTGGCTCTTTTGCTATTGTACTTCTGAGTTCTCCTTTTACTTCTATCAGTCATACCAGAATGGCATCAAAGATATGAAAAATTTGCATTTTTACATGAGAGCTCCAGTATACCTTTTTTTCCCTTAATTAATGCAACCCATTTGAAAGACTCAAGGGTGCATGTGCTAGAAAAAAAAAATCACCACCAATTGTTTTACTGTCTCATTTCTTTAAAATATTATATGATTTTCCAAATTTATTAAATAGATGTGTTTTAAATGCATGGGCATGAAATTATATACAATCAATGCATCTATCTATCTATCTATCTATCTAATCTATCTATCCATCCATCTCTATGTATAATTTATGTTGCTGTGTACAGATTTCCTCTCTGTTGCTGAGACTGTAGATTGGATTGTAGGTACACTCAACTACTTAAGCAAATTAGTAAAATAGTCTGGTACCAATTAGTCTTAGAACCAGAGAGCTTTTAAAAGCAAAAAAAAAAAAAAGAAAAGCAATGCAGGAGTGAAAGTGCCCAAGTACTATCAAGAAATAGTAATAAATATATTTGCTTCTTATTTATTTAAATATCTAAGTGTACTGGGTCTGGCTGGGATGGAGCTAACTTTCTTGGTAGCAACCTGTATGATGCTGCATTTCAGATCTGGGACTAAAACAGTGTTGGTAACACACCACTGTTTTTGCTGTTGCTGAACAGTGCCTGCACAGTGTGAGGCTTTCTCCACTGCTCAGTCTGCCCCTCAGTGAGGACACTGGAGATGGATGAGAAGTCAGGAGGTGAGGGCAGGGCAGCTGATCTGAACCGAACAATGTGATATTCCATTCCATATGACATTGTGCTCAGCAATAAAACTGAGTATGTGTTTGTCTTCCATGGTGGCCATTGCTTGGACACTGGGTGGCATCAGTCTGCTTGTGGGAGGTGGTGACTGACTGCTGTGGCAACAACTGTGGATTGCTTCCCTCTTTCCTTCACCGTCTTTAACTTGACACCAAAATTTTCTCCATATTGCTCTTCTGATTCTCTCTCCCATCCCACTGTGAATGAACTGCTATGTAGATGCTTAGCTGCTGGCTGGGGTCAAATCACAACATGAATTAATATTAAACTAGGGATCCAATAAATGAAAATCATATTTTTAAAAGGAGTCACAAAATTTCTTAAGGGATAGCTCGTTTTTCAAACACATTTGATCTATAAATTTTAGGACCCGAAAAGTAAAATAAATACAGTTAAAACTCCTTCATCTTGAGAACAGTAAAGGAAATTAAAAGTTCAGTTTCAGTTTGACAATCCATTTACAACTTGCAATACTGGATCTGTGAACCCACTTTTAAAAAATTAAAATGGGTATTTCAACATTAAATAAAAGCTCTACTGGGAAGAATTCACTGAGTGCTGGCAGTATAACTTTGAAAAGGATTAATTTACAGGCAAAAGGATAAATATGTATTAGAACTAAGGAAAGGGAATCAGGGATGGAAAGAGAAGTGTTGCCAAATTGTGTTGCAATTACAGTAACCCAAAAATTCTGTTCCCTTTAGTCCAATTCTAGGTACTAGAGTTAGTTTAGTCCTACTGGAAAAATAAGTATTACAGTTTCTAGTGTTATGAGGTGGTATCATGTTACTAAGAACTCAATAAACATTACAGCACTTAAAGTTTGGCCTGTATTTTAAACAAGGTTCTCCATGTTGGTGGGAGGCCCTGAGCAAGTACTAGTTGACAGTCATGAAGCACCAGATGTTACTAGAGCTTTGATTTTAATTTCAACAGTTTGTCAATATACAGTTTTGCTGTTGCCAGTACTCCTGCTTTTTCCAGCAATACAAAAACATTTATGACTACTGGCACTTCAAAATTTGCATGGTCACAGCTACAATTTGGTTTGAGGAAAGTACTGCTTGGCATACTAGCCCCTTTTCTACGTTAAGAAATATGGTTTGCTTTTAGAAAACCTTGAAGCATTAGGGCTCCCTCCCCTAAAAGTAAAACTGTGTTTCCAGTTTGGAGTGGATTAATGCATGCTATCAAACACACTTTTAAATCTGTGATGTCCTTATACTAGTGTTTGCAGCTGAAGAAAGTATTCTTTGCACCCACCTTGATTAAGATGCAGAGTCTATCCCAATGGTTGCCTTGGAGCAACTAAATATTAGAAACCTATTCCAAGTCACTTAGAAACCCATCAGTGTTTCACAGACAGAGGAAAGATAGGAGGTATTTTACACCAAAAACTTTTTCTTTCTTTGGTTTTTCCATACCAAGGCAGTCCAAGAACTTAGCTTGGACAATACTCTTAATTTCTGTAACTGTGACAAGAAATGTTTGCCAGAGATTGTAGGAGAGCGGTTCCATAACTCAGTGGTCCCTTCCAGAAATGCATTCAAAATTAATTTTACATCTTTTACAGATATGAAAGGGGCAAATGGAGACTGTTGTAGACCATCTGCAAGCAAAGTGAAGAGGGAAAAAAGAGAGAGAAAGCAACCATCTGGAAAAGATAGCAAATAGTGCACTAGCAGTGATACAAAGGAGGTATAACACCATGGGCAGTACTGGAAAGCAAGATTTTACTGCTTTCCAAAGGAATGAAGACAAATGAGTTGGAGATGCTCTGTTTAAAGAAAAGAGCAGGCTGATGTGAAAACCCATTTGCTTAGTTTTAAAGGCCAGCTTTGTGACCTTGCTAGAAGCATAGTTATGTTTATTGCTCAGGTCTATACTGTCAGAGAAAACAGCCTGGTGTGAGTTTTGCTTATACCATCATTTAATTTTACATTTCATTCCTTATTCAAAATGCAGTGCCAATCATCTGCAGGATATAAGATATATTCATAGCTTTCACACAAAAGGCTGAAAAGGATAAATGAAAGTATATCATCGACCCAAGTGCGATGTACTGACCTACACTACCACGCCCGAAAAAAATGGTTCTCCTCCCTGCTTTCATGTGTGTTGATTCTAAAATCTCTCTGAAGGTCTCCAAAGGCATGGTTCTATGGGTTCATTTTCTGCTTTTGTAGGACTATGTATTAAAGGACTTATATAGGACTAAGTATTAAAGCTGCAAAGGCAAAAACTTGAAAATCAGGAAATTTCATACTTAAAGTTACGCGTAAACTTTGAATCTGCTGCTGTCCCCATGCATATGTGGTATGACCACTTTTAATGTCATACCCACACATTATTTTTCTCAAAGTAGCTCTGTTTCATCTAATGTGCACAACAGATAATGCTCAAGATACTCCCGCAGAAAGTGGTTTACAACTTTTATGAAATTATAATTCAGTCTAGTGGGAAAATTCAGACTGTAGGAATAGCTTAGACCCTGACAAGTAGCTTGATACTTCTTTGCAAGTTGCAAAATGTCTTTTATGTTTTTTTATATTTAGTCGCTTCTTTTACAAACAAGAAGAACAAAGGTGAATACATACTCTGCTATGTTCAACCACAAAGCATTCCGTAGCATACTCGTTAAAAAGCACTTGGACAGTAAACCATGGACCTGTCACTATTATATTTTCAGTATTGCAACAATGACCTTCTTGTCTTGATAGATGGTTTCCTTTTGTGGGAAACTGAAACATGAAACAAAGTGCTTTTATTTTTGTGCAATACTTACTTTGTCCCACTGAAAAAAACAATGTAATAAGGGATAATGTATCAAGCACTTATAATGCTTCCTGCCATGGGTTTTCAAACAAATGTGTTAATCCATGCTAATCTGATTCAGTGCTTTGAAAACTATAATATGTTTTCTACAGCCCACTTGCCATACCTGCTAGTATTACAAATGCCCTCCATTGCATACATGCTGTTATTTTATTGTACCTTTAGGCAAATTTAAAGCAAATAAAAATATCTAATTATGTTTGATTAAGGTAGCTTGGTGGTATACTTGTGTAAACTAGTTCAGTGTCTATATTTTTTTTTCCAGTTTCATTGAACACGTACAAGGGATAAATAGATCTCAAAAGGTGCTATCTGCTCTACTCTGGAGATGTACTTTGTTCGATTTAAAAGAAATTATTGCAGTGTTATAGAAAAGCAGGAGAGATGTGCACACCTCTAGTTGGTGATTGCCCAAGACTTGAATTACCCCTCAGAGATGCCCATCTGTTGCCATTGATTATACAGAACATTTAGGAAAACTACATGCTAAAACAGTCTTATCAGCTTTATACTTATATTGGCTGTAGGTGTCAAGGTGGTGACTGGGGTGGCTTCTGTGGAAAGAGGCCAGGGACTGCTGTCTTCAACCAGCCCACTTCAGGCCACAGCTGAACCCCTCACTTGTAGTGGTTGCATCTCCAGGAAAGCATATTTAAAAAAGGATAAAAGTGCCAAACAGGCAGATGAAGACAGAAAAACAGAGGGAGAAACAGTTCTGCTGAGGCCAAGGCCAGAAAAGGAGAATAAGAAGGATATGCTCGAGGTATTGCACCAAAGTCCACTGCAGCCTGTGGGGGACTCACGCTGGAGAAGGTTTTTCCTTGAAGGACTGCTGCTCATGTGGAACCCACACTGGAGCACGTAAAACACATGAGAGGGAGGTAGGGGCAGAGATCATTAATTTTACATAGACCATACCTCCTCCTGACTCCCCTTGTGCTGCTCAGGGGGGAATAGAGGACTTTGGAGTCTGGAGTGAAGCCAATTGTGGTGAAGGGGGAGAGCAATGTGTTGTTTCAATATTTATCTTTGATTCTTTCTATTGAAAACTATTTTAATTGTCAATAAGTTAAATTAATTTTCACAAGTGGAGTTTTGCCCACGAGGGTAATGGGTAAGTAATTGACCCATCTTTTTCTTGACCCATGAACTTTCACATCACATCTTCTCCCCAGTCCTGATAAGGAGGGGGAGTGAGAAAGAGTCTGAATGGAGGTCTGGCTGCTGGCCAAGGTTAACCCACCACAGAACCTAAGCTGAAAAGGAATGATACCAAGTTGTAAATGGGAAAGAGGAGGCATGACAGCATCCAGTTTATGAAAAGTATTTGTATTATTTTTCTGAAAAGAGAAAATCTGTGCCTTAGAATAAGGCATGTACTGCATCACTTTACAATTATTTCCGATTAAACTATGATGAGGAAATACAGCAATTTTTCACTTCTGATAAGACACTATTTTCCATTAAACCCCTTTGTGTGACATCCCCCTGAACACGAGATATGCCGCAGACCAAAGATGCAATACAGGCTTGCACAAAATCATAAAGCTAGAAGACTGACTTTGTCAGTTTCTTAGCATTTTAATATTCTTGAAAAAACAGAATTCTGACTACTAGTACATAAATGTACTAGCAGAAGAAGCAAAAAATGAGTTTGCGGCATGGTTGGGCACATTCTACTTAGAATACATGCTGGCCTTGAAATTTTACAGTCTAAACAACTAAGACTGAGCCAGTAGGACAGCAAAGATCCCTAACGTAACCACATACTTATATCAAAAGGCTGGAAACCCAAAACAAGACCCTAGCTGTAGTCTAGGTCACTTTTGCTCTTCAGGTTTCCAAATTAGCTGTCTCCTTACTAATGATATATGTTCTTCTACCAATATTTGTACAAGATAAAAGGCATAGTGTCTTTGGAACCGCCTGTGTTAACAGATGCACAATTAATCTAGTCAGG
The DNA here is from genome assembly GCF_001604755.1 of Lepidothrix coronata. Lineage (NCBI taxonomy): Eukaryota > Metazoa > Chordata > Aves > Passeriformes > Pipridae > Lepidothrix > Lepidothrix coronata. Next base: position 1,342,969 of record NW_016690268.1, on the reverse strand, counting down.
TTTTCTTTCCTTAACTTTTTTTGATAACCTTGACGAAACATACTGCTGCTGCTGCTACATTCCTCTCATTGTGTGTCTCATTAAGTATGTACTGAGTAACAAGTGACAGCGCTACCCAAGATACATTTTATGGTATAAACAAACAAATATTGAAACAAGTCATTTTAAGTGCTCCAGCAACAGTTATTTTCGTCACTTATTTACTTTTAATTAAAGAGGTATCCACTTATAAGGATATTTATCATCACAATCATCATGCTACAGGCAAGGAGATCCCTCTTTTTGAGAACTCTATCCTTGCTATAGGTTTCTCTTGGGAAAATTTGAGGAGAGATTACTAGAAATACACAGAAAATTAATTCCTCATCATGCATAAATTTTAAAGATTTTTAAAACTTCATCACTCCATATTGGGTTTGTCCTGAAACTTCATGTCACTTTTCACCAAGAAAGAAAAAGAACAAAACTGCCATATTAAGTGCCTCTACAAATGATGGACTTCAGTTCAGTCTCTTTTATTTGATGTAAGTGCCCCTAAGAAAACACATACTGGTACAATTTAAAGGAAGCTTGCATCTTCCCAGAAAATATATGAACTAATACACAGTGATTATATATATATATATATAAAAAAAATTCCATCCAATTCTCAAAAGTGTCTAGTGGTAGATGAGGCTGCGGAGTGCTATGATGGACAAGATGGGGCTGTTTTGCCCCACCATAGATTCACTTTCTAGGGAAGGTGAGTTTTCTTCCTACAGTCCCTTTTGTGGCAAGGATGGAGAATCAAAGATCCTAGCTCCTCAGTATCTCCACAAACCACGTTTTAGGTCTACACTGATAATGCCTCATCTTCCTGGGATCAGTTTTGCTGTGAGAATGGAAACAGAACCGGTAACACATGAAATATTTTATTTTAAAATAAGTAATCTATCTGCAAGGGTATAAAACACTGTAAGAGAAGCAAGCGCAAATTAAATGCTTCTTAAGATGGTCTACCTAAACATGCCATTCTGTGCAAGGGCCAGAACGATCTTATATATTTGTACTCAGCTATTCTGCCTGCTGACTTTATACTGTTAAACTAAAGTTTACAGATTTTATGCTGGCAAACTTTGTCACTATTTTTAAGTTACATTGACCTTTGTCTTATTAAGTGCTGTGTAAAGCCTGTGCTTTACAGTGTACATGTATCATATGGTATATGTATCATATAGTTGATATACATCAACATATGGTTAGAATCACTAATCACGCAGAGTATTATAAAGGTTTCATTGCCAGTACGCCACTTGTGAGTTATGTAAGTCATCCCAAACAAGCAGCAAAACAACGTTTACAGCAACATGCACTCTTATATTTCAGTCACACCACACAGAGTATAGCACAGCAACATTAAAGAAAAAAAAATTTAGCAGCTTTTAAAATAAAATGTTATTGAAACTGCTTTTATGGGCCCCTCCACATGCAAAGTGAGTTGACTTGCTTGCCCATAAATCACAAAGATTTAGGGAACTCTTTGCCTTTGTTGCACTACGCACATATTTAGTGAAACTATAATGTTATCTACTTTTTTTTATGTTCACTACCTTGTTTTTGTTGCACAGTTTAGATTTTAAGATGTGTAATCATTTATCCATGTTCCTAATGAGATAAAATCCTACTTTAATTCCTCACAAATCAAAATTATTTTTTATGCCACACTGTTATTTGTAGTTAGGTTTTAAATTTCACTTGCTTCCTTGAGCTAAAATACATGTGAAAGGAGGTGCAAGGTCATCTACACAGGATATTAACATTTTTACAAAACAGGAACCAATTCTCCCCATATCACACTATGGTATTAATAAACCCTGCTTACACAATGTAGTTGTATCAAAACCTATTAAAATTCCAGGGATAACTTACTCAAACAGGGCTTTTATGGTTAATCAGGAAATTTAGCATTGATTATACTGCATCTGCTTTTAAATAAAGTAAATGAAATTTGCCTGCTTAAGAGTCATGATCAATCCATTTGGGACATAGAGGGGAATTAGCATATTTAATTACCCTGCAACGGATTCTTTTTTCACTCAATATTTAAGACATATTGTATTACTGCAAAAAGTGACTAACTGCTTTATGAACTGCACAAGAGACCTGGTATTGCTGTGAGGAAGGAGACTGCTTTTATTTTGCACTGCTACAGGATGATGAATATTTTCTTTTACCTATTCAAAACTATTTGTTACTTAGATTATGACCTTTGAGTGGGAATACCTGAAAATACATTGTTACTAATGTCAGTGAGGTGCAGGGTTGATTAAGGAATGGGAAAACTCTTAAGAACCCAGTCCAGGCTTCCAATTTTATCCCCCTTCTCCAAATCCAACTTCCATTTATATTTTTGATAAAGCTGGAACTGTTGCAGTAATGCCTCTCTGTGTGCAGCTATGGAGATGTACAGAAGCAAAGCCAAGACCAGGACCAAGGCCAAATTCATGTCCTTTCCACATTATGTGCTATGAGAGTGTCTTTAGGGCTGTGTTCGAGATAACTGGGATAGTTCTTGTGAAAGAGTTCATATATCCCCTAAAACTGACACTCAGTAGGTATGTGGGTGATCCCAGAGCACTGAGCAATATTCCTCTATTTGCTGTTGCAGTGATCTGTATCTCTCTGAACACCCTGATCCTCCAGAGAGCTTTCTATGCTGAGCTCTTGGTCACAGCTTCTGGTCTTACAGCTCATCTTTTTTCTCCCCCTGGCTGATTAAAAATGAGGGAAACTGTCTTTTCTCTTTTATGAACTTTTCTGTTATGTGAATACCTCATCTATCCTCTGTAAAGAATTTCTTAAACAAGGAAAAGGAATTGGAGTTTTTGTTGGTGATTATTTCTGGATTATTAATTACCTTTAATTACTATGTAACACCAAGATTAAAATGGATTCTAAAACTTGACACTTCAACCTTATTAGCTTACAACAAGAGTAAGGTAGTTTCTAACAATTCTATTCATCAATGGTAAACTGCTTATTAAGACCTTCTAATTATTAAGGTACTGTAATCAATCTTCAGTAAAATTCCATTAGAGAGAATAAGCCCTTGAGAAAACTGCATGTGACTCTCATGAACTGGACCAATTCTGAAATGTACAAGAAATATCTTTTCTCCCACCATGAGATATATATATTCAAATTTTCTGCTTTGACTCTTTACAAAGAAAGGTTTTTGGTTGTTTTTGATTGTTTATATGCCCCTGGAGCATTTTAATCATCTTGTAAATGCTGATGTTCTTATTATTCATTTTTTGTAAAAATTTTATACCACAAGCAGATAATTCGATGACAGGGAAGATAATTCATAAATCCATTAGAAAGCATAATCTTTTCCCCAATGTGTTTACTGTCTAAATAGTTTAGAAATACTATTGTCCCTCCAATTTGCCTCTTTACTGCATCACCTGGGTCCCATCTCCCCCATGTTATTTATTCTGCTCATGTTTTCAGCATGCATATGGACTTTGTGTTCCTTAAGGCATCCACACATTTTATAAAAACCTTAATCTCAATTTTTTGCGTCTTACCCTGTATGTTCATTTTGGCTATGTCTATATTGCTAGACTGGAAATCTTTTCCATCAGCAGGTGTGTGACTTAGTTGCTAATACTGGGATGGGAGGCAACCTGGGCTTACAGCGTTGTCCCTTCCTCACCTTTAGAGCCATGTGTCTGACCTGCCTCCCAGGCTGTTGGGATGTGGTCATTTGGTAGTGTTTCCTTATCCCTGCCTGCTAACATTCACCACAGCATTCTGCATTCTTTATCTTATCAACTTCATACCTTTCAAAACCTCATCAGATTTTTTTCACTGTCATATAAGTCTCCTAACAACCCAACTCAATTTATTCCTTATAATTTATCTTACAAGTTAATGTTTCTTTACTCACCCCCAAAACTAATCTTGCAACAGCTTCCTGCAATTTTTGATACATACTTTTCAGCATTGTTAAGAAAATAAATGTTTTGGAAAAAGCTGAATGTAAAATGATACGAAGGCATATTACTCTTTGCAGTTTTTACAACAAATTAAACACGAAAATTATCTTTATTTTAATGATTCTTTTAATAAGATTTTACAGAATGAGTTTCCTGCTTAGAGAGGAAATAGAAATTTGAAATATTTTCTAATTCTCCACTGCAAGAACTTGTGTCTTATTTTTCAGCTGACTTAAAATACATCAGGATTTTATGCAAGGACATTATCTACAAAAGCAACACATAGCAATCCTTTTCACTTACTTCCATCATAGTAATCCCTCAAAAAACTTGTTCAACATTAGAAGAGGCTACCAATAATTAAATTGTTTCTAAGGTTCTTCACATGCCATTCAAGCTCTATTTTACTATGGATACATTTGGCCTGTTGAACTCCAGACAGCTGGAAAAAGTTCAGTGTTTTTCATAGTTCTTGGGGAGAGTATTCTGAAAAGAATAATAAAATTTTGGGATACAAAAGGAGATTTGTTTACACTTATGTGTTTTTCTGAAAGCATGAGATTACTAATTTTATAGAGTGGGGCTAATCTTCCTAGTGTATATATTTATTTGAGTTACATTTTGTTTAATTTGAAGACTATTTTTGTAGTAGTTTTTTACTTAAGTTACTTCAAAGCAAATAATATAAATAAGACAAATATACATTAAAGACAACACAAGAATTTCTATTTTGGAATAATCATAAATGCTTTCAGTCATCCCATATATTTTAAAGCCTCATTTTTACCTTCTATGGTGTAGAATTTAATTCCAGTTAAAGCTAGATACTTAGATCCAGAAACATTATATTGCAGATTTCACTCAGTAAAATCTTGAAGTATTGTATACAAGCACCTGCTAAATTCCAGCAGAGCCCTGCCTAGTACTTCCACTCTTACTGCTATAGAAAGAAGCAATTAAGAAATCAGATCACGGAATCACAGGTTATGCTGAGTTGGAAGGGACCCACAATGATCATCAAGTCTGACTCAGCCCTGCACAGGACCATCCTCAAGAGTCACACCATATGCCTGAGAGTATTGTCCAAACGCTTCTTGAACTCTGTCAGGCTTGGTGCTGTGCATTTAATGAGAATTGTTAGCAAGGTACAAATAGGTATCCTTTTTACATTTTTTCCTTTTTGCACAGCTTCACTGATAGTAAAAAAACGTGTTATAAGCAGGAGTGAAAAATTCTGGATGTGTTACAAAATAAAAGACCAAGGGTTATGGTCTTTCTTCGTTTTATGAGCCCCCACTGGTACCTGCATTCTTTCCCCCTGACAAAGTGATGTATTCTTTCTCTAGCATACAGACCTCTTCAGCTTTTTCATTCATATAAGCAAGGTTTTCTTATAAGCCATTTTCTGCCAAGTTAATACACCAAAGCTTTAAAGGTGGAATACAAGAGGTTTTTAAAATGTTTTAGGGTACCTCCTTTCATACTGTCAAGAGCAACTGCAATCCATTTAAGTCAAATGCTTCATATAAAAGAAGCATTTACAGCAGTAGGGTTGTTATAGAAGCAGGTTATTTTCTACAATGGTTTTGGCCCAGCCCTTTAGTTTTCAAGCATTTAACTCATAGACAGAAATCTTAGCTTTCTCCCTGCAAAGCATAAGTGACAGGTTTTTTATGTAACAGTCCTCACAGCTTGAATGGATATAAATACTTATTCGGGCCTTGCTATTTGTTTCTGACTGGCTTGTAATGACTTAGTATTGTGATAATGCAATTAAATACTGCGACTTACTACAAAGTAATGGAATATACAATTGCCATGTGGTTTAGTTTGACTGTGGAATATGGCAAGTGCATGTAATGAATGCTATTCACTGAGAGAAACACGAACGTAACATTTCAAAGTGCAGCTAATCTGGTCTGATAATGATGGTCTGATAATCAAACCATCCATCCTCAGGAATCAGATCAAAGAAACATTATTATCATTATCCAGTCAATTACATTAGGTTTTGAGCTGCTCTGGCTTGACAGGTAAGCAAGGTCTAAATGCTGCCATTGTCATTGTAAGTAGATTGTTTAAACATGAGATACTGGACAGCCCTTCAGGAACTGGGGGTGCCTCCAGTCTATGTACCATCTCCATCTGGGATGCAGTTGAGGTATAAAGCTCTTCTCCCTGACTTCTGACTTTCATAGGAAGGATGCAGGCACTTTGGCAGGAGGGCAGGGTGCTGAGATGTGCTGCAGAGCACAGCTACAGCATGGCTCTAGCTTTTCATACATTAAAAATGGGCCGGGTTCAATAAAAATCTCAGCTATAATATTGTTTTCATCCTTATATTTATATACTCTTTAAAATTTGTGTAGTCCTTGTGGTGAAGGTGCAAACATCTTTAGAAATTTTGTATGGGATACATGGTCTTGCTTTCCTTAATCCCATTTTGTGGAGTCTTCAGAAAGAGCTGACAAAGTCCTGTTGACAAGTTCTGACAAGTTCTCTTGACCAAGCATTCATAAATTAAGGTTGAATATTCTTGGGCTAGAACATAGCTGTTTTCATGATGACTTGTCTTCTGAGACATCTTTATGTAATGTAAGGCTGCATCTACATTTCGGAAGACATGTTTGGATCAAATTTCTCTCTAGATAACCCTATTCTTTATTGCATCCTTTGGCATTAACCTATCAATTTCCTTTAATAAAAGGATCATTTTATCTGTTTCAAAATGTAAAAGCTCAGGTTTTGTTCTTTTTTTCTCCCCAAATGCGTGTAAATTCAGTTGTGTTTATTTGTTTCTTTGGTAAGTTCTGGGTATATACCAGATGGGAAATGACAGATCTGCATATCTATGTATAATTCTGACATTTTAAAGTCTTTTTATAAAAACACAAAGTTATATTTATAAGGAACTTCAAAATGAAAATATATCACTTTAGGCGAAATGTTTACAGTTTGCTTATCCACATAACAAGCATTTCAGAGATCCCAAAATATTTATTTTCAATATTGAACCTTTTATTATGGTTGATCCACTCTCTTTCAAAGCTGTTCAGTTTGCACAACTAGTAAATTACTTTTCCATAATTGCTGTAATTACAGTGCTCCTCATGTACTTACTCTTATCTCAGAACTGTGCTACTGCTTAACATTCTGGTAACAGAAAACCTCATGTTTATTTAGGAGGTAACACAGAACACTCTGTAAACTAAAATATCTACTTGGGAAACTCTCTGTAGCTAATGTAATGTGATATTACTGTAATTTAAAAGGCTGTAGCAATATACCAGCTATACAAAAAGGTTTTGAAGACAATGTAGAGCTCAATGAAACCTTGAAAGATTAAAGATTTTCCTATTAAAAAGCAGGCTGGAACCATGGCTTTACTATGTAATGGGAAAATATGCTAATAGTAAGAGGAAAAAAAAGACAGCAATATAGTCTAGGTCCTACAGGACATGGGAAATCCCCATTTCTGCTTAACTGTCTCTGAAGAGACTGTTGATGTAATAACTCAGGAGTGCACATTGTCTACTTCCGCAAGAAATTGTGCTTTACCCTTCTTGGGTAAGTTTTCTCAAAAGTGGTATTTGCTCATGTGCACGGACTCTTGTCGTTGTGCTTTAGTTCTCACTAATATCTATAAAAGGAGCAATCCATTTATTTAAAGCATAGGTATGAGGAAATAATATCTCATTACCTGAAACAGTAATAATATGGACGATGGAGAGGACTTCTTCTTTCTAAATTATAACCTTTTTTTTTTTGTGTGTGAATTTAATTACAGTTTTCATCTTCAGCTCCTCTAGCAATGTTTTGCTGTCAGTGCCGATTATCCAAACCTACTATTAGCATTCTGAATTCCTTACTAAAACACTTCAAACAAGGAAAGAAGAATGTCAACACAATTCTGACATGGGCTGAAGTTGTATTTCTCAGAGATTTCTTCACTGTTGGCTGTAATCACAATTTTTTTGCTTTTTTTTCATGGATAGAATGAAATGCAAATATTTTAAAAATGGTATTTATCTCAGTATCCAGACTAAAGGTGACCTTGTGTAATAATCTGACACATTTACTCCAAGGAACCACCCAGACTTTCTTTGTGCTTCATATTTCGTCCATTCCTTCTGTCTATACCATCTTATTTTCTGATTATTTTTATTCATTTTGTTGCCGTTATTCATGCAGGAGCCTTCTTATAGAGTTTTTGCCATCTCTGTCAACTTTCTTACATATCCTGCCTAGCAGCCCAGTGTTATAAATCCCATAAGAAAATTCCTTCTTAAATCCCTTTCCTCTATTTTAATTGCTCTTTTTCTCATCTATTTCTTAATTATTTCCAGTTCATAAACACAGTTAAGCCTCTAAAACATTTTGATTTAAGTCTCTAAAATATTTAGTTTACTAACATATAGGAGGATGTAGTACAGCTCACATTTGCATTTCAGTAAGATTCTGTGAGATGTTTATTGTAAGATCACCGGAAAATTAAAATAAAGCAAAATCAAAATTTCTTCATACTAGACCATAAAACAATATGAATAGCAGAAATGTAAGAGTAGAAATTTATACTTAGATAATTTTCTGTTTTTCAAAGGGAACTTGTGAACCAGTTATCTAACAATTATTAAAACTAGAATAATGAATTGGCATATATAGCAGGCATTTAAAGTATTTGACAGTTTATTTTCTATAAAGAGATGCACGTTTTTTCACCATTGTGCTGCATATAACTCTAATGGACTGAAGGACTGAAAGTAGACCCTTAAGATGGAGCAGCAGGTAAAAGCTTTTACTACCTGGTAGTATTAAAAGGATAGAGGGAGGTCCTACTTTTTCGCCCCACATCTCATCTGCAGTCCCTGTTATGAGCACTCACAGCTTATTTTACAATGGCTTTAGCATGAATTGGATGGTGATCCAATGGGGCAATAAGCCAAGAAAACTCAATAATCACACAGAAAACTAAACTGGTTAAAAAAATAAATAAATTGAGTGGTATGATTATTTCGTGCTTGGGTAATGGTCCTGTTCAGAAAAATATGCTATCAGCATCAAGGTGAGTGCAAAGGAATCAGTGCAAATAGAAGCCATATGAGGTCAAAGAGATGGAGAAGAAATAAGTGTCAAGACACTTTTTCAGTAATGGTGACCTCAGCCATCTCATGTAAAGTTATCATTTTTACTTGAGATATCCATTCCTTGAGCTGATGCTGCTCACTAACCAGGCTGAGAATTTCAAGCAACTTTTCTCCTCATGGTTCGTTTTTGACCAGGTTAGTAGTCTGAAGAAAGCTTGGAAAGCAAATCAGGAGAAGGGAAGCAGAAGAAGCACGTGACTGGGAATGAGATCTCTGTTTTCAGTAGCTTCCAGCTCTCAGATTGGCTCAGCCTTCTTGGGACACTTCACCTTAGGGATGTTCCTTCTAAATGCACCTAAAAATCTACTGATGAAGATGAAATTAGCATTCCACTTCTTGTCCTGAATTATTTATTTCTGCCATAAGGTGATATTGTGGCATATGTGTTAATTCAGGTAGCTCAGGCCTATCCCACTTCTGCTGGAAAAGGCACAGCAGAAACATATGACAAGGACAGAAGTGTGACTGCCCTGTTCATGGCAGCTGCCCATAGTTTCATCTCTCTGTAGCATCAAACTAATCTCTCAGATCACAACCTGGCTGATATTACTGGCCCAGGGAGCAATTTTTCTCTCTCTGACATCCTCTCTTCCCACCCGCTCATTTTCACCATGCTGCCTGTCCCTGCTCTGTGTTGGCAGTGCGGTTAGTCTGGTGGAGGATCTCAAGATCAGGGCACTGCTGGTGGTACAGTGGCACAGCCACACAGCTGGCTGCTGGGTGGGGACTGCCTTAACTGGCTTAAGCAGGATGGGTGCCAAATGTGAAAGCATGACCAGACAGCAATTCCCAAATGTAGAATGCTCAAATGCTGCCTTCAAAGGACCAGAACTGTTTTCTGTCACACCTTCCCACTCCATATGCTTAGGACAAAATGTGGCACCAGCCCTGATCGCCCCATGCATAAGAGACTGTAGTAACAGCAGCGGCAGATCCTTGTTTCTTCACACAGCTGGACCAACAGGAGGAGGTTTTGAGGCTCTCCTTGTCTCCTCTGAGGGGGATCAGTTGTTAGTTTCTAGGTATTGTGTTGACTCCTGAATGTCAAAAGGGGACTGGGCTATGACTACACCTCACTGCAGTGAATCCCTCAGAAAGGTCGCACTAGACCTACTGCTATTGTGAGGAAAAAGAATTAAAAAGTTTTAAATAAAAATCTTGTGGAGTTTCATTATAAATGAGGATACCTAATGCAAAGATTTCAGAATACAGAGCATCTTAAGATGTTCTTCTATTGTTTATTAAGAAGTCTCCTGGCTCATCACACATCCCCTCCTTTGCCATGATACCAGAACCCACTGGGTGACAGAGTCATACAAATTAGAGAACAAACTTAGCTAACCACACTCATTAAAAAAACCAGAAAAGAAAGAAGTGGTTTTCAAAGAGATCAGCTCTCTGGCCCCCAGTGCTGGGACTGAAACACAAGAAAGTGCAAGGAAGTGTGTCTGGCATCACTCTTTTCTGAAGCAGCATCAGCTTAGATGAACTTAGGTCAGCTAATAATGAAGTCACATCTTCAGGCAACGTTCAGAATTCTACATGTAAAAATGCACATCTACTCCAATGGCTGGGTGCCATCTTCACTGGTCAGCAGATGCTCAGAGCCCATGAGATCTGTGTTATTTGCTTCCTGCGTTCTTTTGGATCACTGCTGCAGATATCACATACACAGTGAGTTTCTGCAGATAAACAAATAATTTCTGGTGTCTTAGGTAAGAACTTCCTAGAGGCAAAATTATCCACATTTATGTGAAATTTCAGATAGTCATGATAACTTCTCAGAGTATACATTGAAATCTAAAAATTATGGTCTTAAAAACTGGGAATTGAATAAGCCTTTTCAGATTGAAAGTTATTGATGTAGACACAGAGTCTGAATCATTCTGGGATTTTTGAGATGTCTTAGTAGCAGTTTATTAGTACATAAGCCCTAAACTGTGATAATTAATCTCTTTTCAGGTTTATACCTGCAGGAATTGTACATATAGGAAATCAAACAGATTAAGATTCTTATTCAACATCTCTTCTTGCCTCTACACTTCTTTCCTTAAAAGAAAGGCAATTAACCCATTCCTTCAGTCTCTGTAGCAAGAGGGAAGATGGCATCCTACTTGGAAATATCCACTCTAGCTTCACAAATAATAGATGTGACAGCCATCAGTGAGCTCAATACAGGTTATAAGACCCACTTGGGAGCTCAGGAAAAAGAGTCAGCAAGCCTAGACTCAATTCTGTGCCATTATATACTGTAAGTAGTATGTAAACCAGATTTTAGTACCTGAACTAAATAAAGCTTCAGTTGCACCTTAACTGCAGTAAAAACATTTGGCAAAGTATCTTATTGATATCTGTGTTTATTGCTCATTTAGTAATAAAACTTTTTTGATGTGACCTGAATTTTCAATCCATACAAACTCCCTTACTCCAGCAAGCTGTTATGGGAATTGACATGTTAATAAAAAAAGGTGTCACTCTCACTAGGCAAATGGCTTTTCATTTAATGTTCAAATAGTGGGAAGAAATGTGTGGGTCATTACAGAGCTCACAAATATCAGCAATTCACCCCACAAGTTGCTGCAATAATTAGAAAATACTTTGTTTTAATCCAGGTGCTCCATCTGATCATCCACATGACTCCACGGACGCTGTGAAAATTTACTAGTTTACACATCAGGAAAACAGGATGAAACCTGTTGTTCTGCTGGCCAATGGTCAAGTAAAGAAAAGACTGTGTTCCAAAGGCCTGATTTTTTTTCTGTGTTTCTTTGACTCACTAAAAGGTGAAACATACTACCTGCAGTGTTGAATCATTATTTCTTTCAAATAGTAATATTGTAAAAAGATATTTTGGTTGGGATGCTGCCCATTCATATTCCTGGCCCTTCTCTAAAATCTATGAAGGCATTTCTGCCATTTCCCCCAAATAAACAAAATACAGCTGCTATTCTTCAAGCACCAGCTTGCTGCCCCTGCTTAAATACAGTTTTTTAATATAAGAACATTATAACATTCTTAAATTCTGTTAATTAAAATGTCTCATAATACACTCCTGGGAACTCATTCAGTTCCCACACCATTTCATTCACTAAATAAGAAGTATAAATAAAATACACCCATGTATATAAGGTGGAATAGCACAACTCTAAACCTTTTCTCTTACCTTTCATATACCTTATCTAAATTCTCCTATTTTTTCTCGAATGAGGTCCCCTTCAGTTGTTTGAATTTGGTGAGCTTGTTTTATATGCTTCAGAGAAATACTTAGTCATCCAATAGAAATCAAACAAAAGGAATTTTTTATATTATCTGTGCCTGTAAAAATTAAAGGAATCTGATAGATAAAAAAAGCTTTGAATAGCTATGGAATTCAGGCTCAAAGGATGGAAATTGAATAGCTACTCACTTTCCATTGAAAATAAGGTATTTCACACTTAACCCATTTGCCTTGAATTCTAACTCTTTTGCAAGTTCTATGGAATATAGCAGTTATTTATTCTATTAATTTCAATAGAATTTCAGTATAAAATAATGAAAAGCAGAGACTGCATATCCAGTAACTACTAATTTAATACCACTTTTACTTTTTATTTTAAGGAGTGTATTTTTACAAGGATTGAAAAGCAATTTGGTCTTCAGGAACAGTTAATTAGCTTTTGCATGTTCGCATTAAGTATCTTCAATAGTTGGAATAATACTTTTATGCCTGAAGGTCTTTCAGTCTAGCCTGAGCCGGAGGGAAAATTCTCAGAAAATCAACCCTCCTTCCCTCAAAAAATCCTCTCCTGAAACACAGTAAGTCAGAGATCTGAGTGTCTTCCGTCTCTTGTATAACAGATATGTGTAGGATATATTGAGTCAGTTTCCAAGAAAAAGATGCTAAATAAAAAGTCTGCAAATAAACTGAGCTGGAATACTCAAACAACACATGAGATAAATGAAGACTGATTTTAGGCAGAACAATTTACTTTGTGTGGTATTCCCAGGTCTCTCAAACTTGGTGTAGATTTATGGAGAAGCATTCAAAAATTTGAACAAAAAGACTTCTGATAACACAGAGATTTTGTGACCAACCTAAAAATCGTCAGATGTATTATCCCTCCTCGTAAATGTTGATTATTTTCATCTGTAGCAAATGCAGTGCTTTGCAGTTTAAATATTTGTTTCAGAAGTCCACAGAGGTGAAAGTGACAACAAAATAGAATGTGTTTGGAAAAATAAGTGATGAATTGTGGCAAGTAGAAACACATTTCCTACAAAACTGATTAAGCTATAATACAAGAGTCCTGTGTGCAACATGCTCTGCATACTAAAAAACTAAGAGGTGAGCACAACTGGAAAAAAAACCTCAACCACCACCAATGAAACTGTGTATAGTGTAATCAGCTGAAAAGGACTGTGTTCTTGTCAGTTACAGAATACTGTAAAGTCACAAGACTTTACATAATTTGGACCTATATCACCATTTGGACCAAATAAAATAAGTGTGAAATGAAGAGAAAATGAAAATTAGAATTCAGAGTCATGTGCTGTGGGAAAAGCTATTTGTAAGCTTTTGTTTCCCTCTGAGACCATTTATTGTCCAAAGAGTGCAATTTTTGTTGATTTGATGGTTTCTTTTCCTGTAAAGAGTAGCTGTCTAGAGGTTGTGCCTTGTAGCCTGTTCTGCTTGGACAACAGCAACATGGAAGACTGGAAGAGAAGTACCTTTATGTCAGCTCTATCTGGGCTTTTGCTTGGGTTAAATATTGCCAGATTTCAAAAAAATGTGAATCCAACTTGAAACATTATGCAGCTCTTAACTGCTGCAAATTGAAGTGTGATATTATGAAGATGAGCTCCTACTGACATGGAAAGTTCTGGTGACTACATGAAAAATACATGTCATGGGAGTTTAAACTCCCTTAAGTGAACCTGCAATATAAATGACATTAAGGGATGTTGAATGTTATATTACAGGACAGGTGACACCAAATAACACAGAGAAACCAGAAATATAAGAGCTGAGTTTTTCATATTACCTTCTAAACACATTGGAATTTCCCCAGTGTATCAGAACACTTTTAGATTTCACTCTTGCAAAAATGCTCAATGAATTTTGACCATAGCAGCTTTGTCATAGCACTCTATATCAAACTAGTTCTCCTGACTACAGAAATGGTAATATTTTCTGTTAATAAAGCAGAGAGAATGGAGGCGGAAAAAAAAAGGTCTATGTTTTTCCTAATAATTCCTATGTCTGAAAAAATTTTTTTACAAGAAGAGATGGAGGGCTGACATATTTCAAGAAGGAAGTCCATGGGACCCATATCAGAAAGAAATAATTATTTCCTGAATCTTCTGTTTTACTAAAATTCTAATCTCTCTAATGGTTTTAAGTCTTTGCTCCACTAAATCTGGCACTGATATTGGGTGCTGAGTAGGAATCTTTATCATAGTCTCTTTGCCAAGTCATAAGAAATTTCTAGGCCAGTTGACCACTATTTACTCTTTTCTATCAGCTTATTTTTAAAAAGTCTTTTAGAAACAAGAATGTTGACAGAGTGTAATCTGTACCCTTGTATATATATGTGGCTTCATTAGAAAAAAAAGAACATTTTGTTTACATTAAGGAACATATGTAATATATATATGATATATATAAAAATTATAATATATAATATCCATACAAAGTTATACATTTCAGTAGGTTTTTCTATACTGCTAATAATGTTTGGAGCTTTTGGCAATATAGGATAATATATGTATGGCTCAAAAAAGAATCTGCAAAAGCAGTCAAAAAGTAAAGAAAATTTAGTGATTTAGGTTGAGGTTGTCTACACATTTGAATTCTTTTAATGAGTTTTGGTTTGAGTTTTTAGTCTTTGGGAAATGTAAAATTGAAACTTTCTCTGAAATCCAAGGACTAAAAAAGAATAATTAAATGATACTAAGAACCCCCCAAATTTCTCATTAATTGAATTTGGCAGATTAGTTACAACCCAAAATCGCTTTGTGTGTGTGTGTGTGTGTGTGTGTGTGTGTGTGTGTATTGTTCATGTGCAGCATTAGGATTTACTTGTAAGGTGAAATTAAAGTGGGTTGCCAATAATACTTTGTCTCTGTATTTCAAAAAGAAATATGTGACTCTAAATAGATAATATACTACCTGAGATATTATCCTAAACAGATTAACCTTCATCAAGCAATGGCTCAAAATTATAGTACAAAGCAAATCAATGTCAATTTTGCTTTGACATTATTGTGGTAAGGGATCATTTTTTATTTATATTGTATAATAAACACAGCAAAGTATTTTCAGATGTAACCAAGTCTTTTGATAGTAGTAAGATAAGGAGGTTACTTGTGGAACAAATTTGCTCTAAGTTACCTGCATCTCTCCATTACATTTACCTGAATAATGGAGAACACAATTTGGCATTTGTTTCTAATGTGAAGTTTAGAGAATCTGAAATAGTTGGTAAATCATTCTACCAGATCATTGAAAATGTGATTTATTGTAGGAGTTGGGTTACAGGAAGGATGCTGGATGAGGTATCCTGGGAAATGAAGTCCCGAAGTATTCCCACACATGGGCAGTGAGATGCCCTTGGTAATTGGTCAAGAGAGTCACATGTTACTTTGAGGTGCATATAAAAGGCTCATCTCATTTGAATAAAAAGGATTTGGTGCTGAACCCCCAACTAGCTAGCTGGGTCTGTGTAATTTATTTACATTTTATATTAATACACCACAATATATGTTATATATAGTTTCATGTTTATTTTCAGTGTATGAAAACTGTTTCCTATTTATGCAGTTTTCTAAAATAGATGCAGATTCCAAGACAAATATTTTAAAAGCATAAAAGTGTGTCATGATGCAAAAAAATACTTTCCTCTGATATACGGTCTTAAATACAGCTGAATACAAGCAGAAATAAAATACAGAAAAATGGACAGCGAGAAAAAAAAAGTTGAAATAAAACTGTCAGTACTCATCCGGGCAATGTTCTAATTATTGCATAATTATTTTTTCTCATAAAAATAGGAGTATTTGTAAAACATAGAATTCATGTTACATCAAGCTTATCAATACTGACCAGGTCAAATGATGATGTAACTGAAGATATGTTTTTAGAAATAACATCATTTTCTCCCTTCCTAGTGTAATGCAGCATTGCCTCAATTAAGCAAAGCCAAAGTAGAAAGTTCAAACCAATTAAAACTAAATTTAAACCCCTCTGCTTGGGTAAAGTTAAAGAAGTCACATGTTCTTCATTTAGATTTGTACTCCTTAATAAAACCCCCACAATTGCATCAAAGTAGGTCTTTGAGGTAGCTGAACTGTAAGAGCATGGCAAAGTTCTTCACTCTCTGTGTGGGCTCCCCTCACAGCCATATGCCAGAGAGATCTGCTGTCTCAAATCCCCCAAACCAGGAGGGAAACCAGATCAGGTGAGAGGCACAGTATTTTCCATCTGGTCCCTGGTTTGTGAAACAGGGAGATCAGCACAGTGAAGTTCCTG
Source organism: Lepidothrix coronata (assembly GCF_001604755.1). NCBI lineage: Eukaryota > Metazoa > Chordata > Aves > Passeriformes > Pipridae > Lepidothrix > Lepidothrix coronata. The sequence continues at coordinate 1,326,338 of NW_016690268.1, read as the reverse complement.
CGGGATATCACTACAGGTAAACAGGGATTCAGCCCTACATAAATGCAATTAATTGAGAGATCAAATCCTCCAGTGAAAACTCTTTTGAGGTGCTAATATACATGGTAATCTAGGACAGAAAGAGCGGTACTGTTTTATGTACTCCTGGAAGCAGGAAGTTCCTTGAGAGGGCATAGCCATGGACTTGGAAAAGTACAAAATAATAGTAATAATAGCAGAACCACACAGTATTTGAGCAATAAATAATTAACATATTTTCCTGTTTCTAGAGGTATCCTATGTGACATTCCTGTGACAATTCATAGCATTTTAGGAGCAGTGGCAAAACAGCTTCCGCAGCACTTCCCCTGAATGTGCAGAGAAATTTGCTATTTTATGCAGCTTCCAAACTGTGCTCACATGTACTAGATAGACATTTCCCTTTGATAAAAAATGATGTGAGAAGTGAGAGATGAGGAATGAAAATGGAACTAAAAAGTCATCATTTGGGTCCAATGGTTTCATTATAAAGTCTTTTAAACTTTTTTTGACAATGCTGATCTGTCTTGTTATTTCCAAAAGAAGATGTAGCATCTAAGTGCTGCAGTCAACATAGGGCACTGTTGTGCTCAATGAAAATGATGAGTACCACTTCAAGTTTTGAGAAGCTTTTTCCTACAAATGGAGAAATCATGCAGTTGAAGAGAATTGTGTATAGATGCCAAAGGCAGAATTCTAGAATGGCTGAATGTGATCCTGTATTTGTAATTGTCACATGAAATGATGATGGGCAATGTGTTACACATATACTAATATCTTTCTAGCCTTAAAGAAAATGGCATAGTTAATCATCATACTTTATTTCCATAAGTCACATCAAAGTTCAGGGGCTCAAGAAGTCTGCTGCTATCATTCCACTAAATATCTGCATCTTCAGATATCCACAGCCCTCCTTCAGGAGCTGCAGTTTTCAAGAGTCACTCTGAGTGAAGCCATTAGCATCCTTCCAGGATGCATCACCCTAGTAACAAGCTGTCAATGGTGTCACTGTCAAGATCAAACCAGATGAGTCTCAGCCCTCTTGAGCCAGTAACTGGAGCACAAGATACCCATAGTCCTTCCAACAGAAGGACTTCTTCACTGACACATCCTGAAGCAAATATACAGGGTAATGAATGCTGTGAGCTGCTTGTAATAATCTGTATTGCCCCAGGGGGAGGTACAGAGATTTAAGCAGCAGGCAAGTACTGGTGCTATTTGCATTCTGCTGGCAGTACCACAACTTCAGAGAGCTTCTCTCAGGCTGAATTCGTTACCATCTCAGGAATTACACGCCCAGGTTGCGTATCCTTTATTCTTCTGAGGTAAGAGAAACAGTAGGGAAATAACACAGTTCCTCTCTTCTTCACATTATTTACCTCACTGAATGGTGATTGTGGGAACAAGTTAAACCAGCAGCACCTGCATTCAGTTAATTAGGATCAAAAAGGAGTGTTTTGGCCTTGACCATGTTTTGATAAAGAGAGTGCTGTGTTCTTAAAGCAGAAAAACCGCTTAATGGTCTGCATGATAATGTGCATGATTGAAAACAATCACAGAATGATAGTGTGTGTGAATGTGTGAAATCAAAACATCAGGTCACCAAAGTCTTGGGAATTCTAGTTAACTGAATGGCAACACCTGGTGCTGTTTACCCAAAGAGGTTAATAAAAAGGGAATGCAGAGAGAGATTGGCTGAGAATCCTAAAAATGGAATAGTGTGGGTGGGTGCAGTCCCATTCCTTCATTGATAGGTGATGTTATCTTTTTTTTCCGAGCTGTTCCCATATACTCTGAGTCATTAGATCTTGGTATTGTATTTAAATTGTAGGTGGTGATTCTACTTTTTCTGGGAAACAAGGTGAAAATACGGGATCATGAAGGCTACTGCATATTAGAGAATTTCAAAAGTATAGTACTGTAATCTTTTAATTAGGCATTGTCAAGTTGAGTTCGCTTTTCATTTGTAAAATTACATATTTTTAACCTGAACTGACAGAATTGTTTTACGATGTTAAGTTTGTGTTTTTAATAGCACTTCAAATGCCTTCTTGTAGGTTACCTATGCATTGTGGAGACTGATGGGCCTGAAACATGCTAAAGGGTTTTTTTTTCATAAACAACATTCGATTTACATCTGCAAATCTGTTTGTTCTCAACTTCTGAGCAACCAAATTTGCAGTTCAATCACACAACAGAGTACTCTACTTATTTTCCCTTGCTTTTGAAAAACATAAGCTAAAGTGAGGAAAAATAATTCTAAACTAGAGATTCCATTTATTTGTATATAATCACAATGGGAACCAAACCCCTTCACCAAACCCTAACACTTCAACTAAGGGAACAGTCATTGGTATTTAATAATAACTACTACAGTCTGTATAGACAAGAGGCTTAAAGAAAATCTTACTTCTGCAACTCTGGAGACACAAAAGTTTCCCTAAGAAATGGCTAGAAAAGATGAAAAGCATTAGGTTAGGATAATTTTCCCTATTTTCATTCCGATGGTTGGCAAAGATAATTTCACTGGAGGTGTCATGATAATTTTCATTCAGGTAGAATGCAAGAAAGGCTGATTTTAGCCTAAGCAATTGTATTGGGTGTGGCTGAGCTGGTGTTCATTTCCCCATAGTAGCCCTCACAGGGCTGTGCTTTGCATTGATAGCTAGAAGGGTGTTGGTAACACACCGGTGTTTTGGCTACTGCTGAGCACAGCATCAGTACTGTAACATTCCTTCCTCAATGGAGGGCAAGATCCTGGGAGGGGACACAAGCAGGCCAAACTGACCAAAGGGATATTCCAGACCGTATGATGTCAGCTGAGATATAAAAGCTAAGGGAAGGATCAGGAAGGCAGGCATTCATTGTCTCCAATGGCTGCCTGCTGAGGAACCATTACATGTGCTGAAGCCCTGCTGCTCGGGAGTGGCTGACCATTGCTGCTCATTGGAAGTAGAGAATAAAACCTGCTATCATTCACTTCACTTTTGCATGCACAAGCTTTTGCTTTACTTCCGCTTTAATAAACTGCCTTATCCGTACCCACAACTTGTTTTCCATCTTACTCTCTCCCCTTTCTGGCTGGGAAGGGGAGTGATAGAGTGGCTGCATGGGCACCTGGCATCCAGCCAAGCTCAACCCATCAGAACAATTAAATGCTTTCTAAGCTGATACTAACTTAAAATAAAGCTTTATATGCAGAGTTTGAATTTTAGGCTGTCTTGACTATGAACGCTATCTGTTTTAATATCAGCACAAAATGCACATTATGAACTTTAAATGTTTGCATTCAAGTGTCCATTCTATGGTCATCAAACCAAAATTGATGAATTTCTACCAGAAACTGAATTTGGAGTAATGGCACCCCAGGACTGCAGGAACTTTCTGCGCTGCCTCTCCGTGAAGGAAATATCACTTATTTTTTCTCCCAGGGTCTTTATGAGAGGCTAACATGTAAAAAATATCACAGCTTAGTTTCATATAATGATTAAGGAGGAGGGTGGTAGAGGGAAGATATTCAAGTCCCAGGTAACTAAGGTTGCTAAAATCCCAGATTTTAGCTCTTACTTCCCATAATTAAGCAGGAAAAAGACTTTGGCCTACTGAGAGTTACAGCAGATTGCCAGACTTTAGTCTGTAGTGTGCGAGGATAAATACAAGGGACAGATGGAGCAGATTGTCCTGAAAACTAAGCTAAGGAATATGGAAAACAAAGAGGTGATTGGTAACAGCCAACATTGCTTTACAAAGTGGAAATCATGCCTGACAAATTTGGTGACCTTCTATGGTGGGGCTACAGCATTAGTGGATAGGGACAGAGCAACTGACGTCATCTACCCGAATTGAGGCAAAGCATTTGACTATTTGACACTCATGTCCTGCATGACATCCTTGCCTCTAAACTGGGAAGACATGTATTTGATGGATGAACCCCTCAATGGATAAAGAACTGGATGGATGGCTGCACACAAAGAGTTGCAGTCAATGGCTCATTGTCCCTGAGGAGACAGTGATGATGGGGCCGATACTGTTTGATATCTTTGTCAGCGACATGGACAGTGGGACTGAGTGCAGTCTCAGCAAGTTCACTAATGACACTGAGCTGTGTGCTGTGGTTAACACACTGGAGGGAAGGGATGCCATCCAGAGGGACCTTGACAGGCTTGAGAGGTGGACCAATGGAAACTTCGTGAAGTTCAACAAAGCAAAGTATAACCTGGGTCACAGCAATCCCAGGTACACCTACAGATTGGGCAGAGAAATGATTAAGGGCAGCCCTGTGTAGAAAGATGGGGATGATGGTTGACAAAAAATTCAACATGAGCCAGCAGTTTGTGCTTGCAGCCCAGGCAGCCAACAGTGTCCTGGGCTGCATCAAAAGGAGCATGGCCAGCAGGTCAAAAAAGGTGATTCTGTCCCTCTGCTCTGTTGAGACCCCACCTGGGGTGCTGTGCGCAGCTCCAAGGCTCCAGCATCAGAAGGACATGAAATCGTTGCAGCAAGTCCAGAGCCAGGAAGTTGACAAGAGCACTGGAGCACTTCCCCAACGAAGACAGGCTGAGAAAGTTGGGGCTGGTCAGCCTGGAGAAGGGAAGGTTGTGTGGAGACCTCATTGCAACCTTTCAGTATCTGAAGAGGCCCACAGGGAAGTCAGAGAGGGACTCTTTGTCAGAAACTGTAGCAATAGGACACAGAGTAATGGGTACAAATTGAAAGAGGGGAAATTTAGGTTAGATATTATGAAGTAATTCTTTACTGTGAGTGCAGTGAGACACTGGAACAGGGTGCCCAGGGAGGTTGTGGATGCCCCAATCCTGGCAGTGTTCAAAGCCAAATTGGATGAGCCCATGAGCAACCTGGTCTAGTGTGAGGTATTCCTGTCCATGGCAGAGGGGGTTGGGACTAGATGATCTTTAAGGTCCTTTCAAACCCTTAACATTCTATGATTCTGTGATTCTATGCTGTACACTTTAGAGAAAGAAGGGACAAAAAAATCTCCAATCTGTTTTGAATATTATCTCAATACATTTCAGGTGTTTCCTATTTTCATGAACCTAAAATGTAGTTCCCTACACATACACGGCTGTATTTATTAATAGTAGCTGTGTACACAAGCACAAGAAAATAGTATAAGATTGCTATTACAATTCTAGACTGATTTTCCTATGAAGCAAAGTGAGTCTTGAAGACCACAGTTATTCTTGTCATAAGCTACTAGAAAAAGTCAAATCTAGGGGGTCTCTTGAAGGAAAATGTTTATCCTTGTGCTTGCACACAGAAGAGAGAACACATAGAGACCTGAGGACTTTTGTAAGCAGTAGATAAAACTGATTGCATATTTTCAGCACTACCGCTTTCATTAGGACTAAGTAGGTAAGGTTTTGTTGGGGAGTTTTACTTAAAATGGTCTAGTTGCTCTGAGACTGCATGGTATACTCTGCCTCAGAAGATCTCCTAAGGGCAGTGTCTGTGTCATACTGATGAGAAGAAAAAAGGGATTCTTAAAGCACAAGAAGAAGAAAGTTTATTAGTAATGCAGAGGTGCTGTAATGACAGTAAGTGAAACAACTTCAACACTGGAAGGAGAGCTTTGCTGATGCCTTTCAGGTACAATTTTCTTCTCTGGCTGAAGCCTAGCAGGATGGTGGAAGTAAAAGATTTCTCTGGCTCTCTGAGCCTGGATGCCAGCCTTGCAGGCGTTGCATACTGCAGTGTGAACACACTACATGCTGATCTGCCTTACTACACTACAGAACTTGTCAAATGTTGAATACACTGATAGCAAAGTGACTTTCTTTCCAGTCTAAGCAGAAGGACGGCTGTGGACATGAACTAGTGCAGGAGACCCTTGGCTCCTTTCCACAGACAGGGATGCAATCCTGAGCTGTCAGAATCACTGTTATTTTCACATCTCTGTTACTGCACAACCTTTGAAGTGTTTTCCACAATCTCCCATCTATTAAGACATGGGGGTAAGATTAAGGTGAGTCTGATTTATCATTGAATAATTCTTAGGGGGGAAAGAAAAAGGACTTATACTCTCTGCTGTTATAAATAGCCATTCAGTGTCAAACCTCCATGAATTGCATTGCTATGCTACTACACATTCATTACATCTTGTCACTAACTGCAGCAACAAAGCATTTATGAATTACTTTACATGTCTACAAAAACAAAGCTCAGATAGAGTAACTGATTTGATTAAAACAACTAGCCAGATTTTTACTCTTCTGTTGTGCTCAATTATGTAAGGATTATCATATTTGGCTCATAATCTTGCTAGACTTTCATATTTAGTATTATCATTTTTTCTCAAGACAAAAGAAAGTTAACTCCAATGCTAACTGTAAAACAAATCCCAAAAACCCAAATGCCTTATGGACTCTTTGCTATCCTGAACCGGTGATTAAGGTAGCTGTCAGAATGAGAGGTACTTGCTTCCGTGAAAATAATCTTTTTATGGGTATTGATTCTGAAGCTGAATGAGGGCACCAAGAGAAAGTGTGGTGTCCACTTAGGTGGTAGGTGGGCTCATTCCGCAGCTGACATTCCTGCTTGAGAAAAGAGCAATTAAAGGCAAATAAGTGATCAACTGTAGGGAAAGCCAAGATTAAGAAAATAAAAGAATCTTAAGATATGAACACGGACTGTAATGGAGATTAGCAAAAGAAAGAGGAGTAACAGTATTGCTAAATTTTAATGTTATTCCCTAAGATAGACAGGTCTGAATTTTTGTAAGTGGGAATAGTTTTATTTATCTCTTCTATGTTTCTGTGACAGACTGAACAGTGGGATCCCTCATCCTTATTGCTGTTAATTGGTATGGTTCCATGGAGAAAAGCATAATTTTGACTATATCTGTTGGGCAGTGAGACAGAGAAAACCCCCTTTTCCCCATTCAACAGAATCAGACAGCTCCTCCCTCAGGCAATCTCCTTCATCAGCACTACAGCTCTTCCCCTCATTCTTTTTTTCTTGCATTTGCTAAATTTGCTTGAGACTTTTACAGAGGAAATTATGATAGATAAACTAACAGGCAAAACTTCAAAAGCAGGTTTTGCCAAAATACACATTTTCAAAATCAGTGTGGCAGCTTTACTTTAAATACTTCTTAAATATTTTGTATAGATACCTGGAGGGACTACTTATTCATTATAGTTTCATAATTGTGATATTATGTATTTGTCTTCTTTTCTCAGGCAAAATTCTGAGTTGCAGAGGATCTGCTACAATAAGATGTGCTACATTTGGCTTTTATTGTGCAATAATGAAGGCAACTAAACACAAAAAGTCTATAATGAAACATCACACAAAAGGACACAGACTTTAAGGTGACACAAACAGGAAATATATAATAAACCATGTGTCATGATGCTGCAGCTGTTTCACATCTTACCAATTTTCACAGTCTATAAAATCTTGGAAAGCACCAGATGTTTAAGGGAGGCTGTCCCACTATCCCCAGCTTTGAAAGTACAGGTAAGATTTATTAGTGCTATATATATGTGATTTCAGTTCTGACTTCTATATTTATAAACTAGGTGAAACATGCAACACATCCTGTTGTGAGACAGCCTATTTACTTTCCTGTGCTCGTCCTCACTTGCAGATCTTGGCTGTTGCTGGACCATTACAGTAACTACAGAACAATACTAGGATATGCAGTCCAAACTACAGGATTTAGTTACTGACAAACATATCTGAGAGTTTTCTCCTAGTACCAACTTTTGCCAAAATGATCTTACAATGCACAGATTATGAACTAAGCAAAACTATTTTGCAATGCACAGATTATGAACTAAGCAAAACTGTCTTGTGTATGAATATGCACTAACATTTGGGATTTCTGCCTATGCAGAGACTGTTAGTGCACAAAATTATCTTTTTTTTTTCCTAGTGCATGGTTCCTAGTATCGGAACAGGGATAAAACTGTTCATGCATAATTTCCAATCTTTCGTAGCTCAGCGGTGCTGTAAAGTGCTGCTGTTCGTTTTAATTCAGTGAGTAGAAGTTTTGTTGGGTTTACTACTAAGGGAATTGCATGTGGTATTAGAAAGCCTCTGACAGCTGTCAGAGACAGAGACAACTTGCCTCATTTCAATCTTTCATAAAGGAAGGACCCTCTTCTTCAACAAAGCTGTCAGAGGCCTGAAAAATGGGATAAAACAGCATATCTTTTCCCAACACATGAAAATCTCTGTTCCTTCTCTTTTCTCTTCCCCATAAAGTTATAGAGGGGAAGTTGTATAGTTAGAAGAAAGAGGAAACATGATTTGATGTATTCGTTTGATATACTGCCTTGTCATCACTGACTCGCAGGGATAATTGCATAGCAGCCTGCTTGACATAGCATTTAATAAATTAGCACTATGTTTTAACATAATGTACAAGGTTTCATGCAGTTTTTCTTTTCTGAGAGTAAGAAAAATCAAAACGGGAAAGACATTGATGAAGACAAGGGCTTTGCATTAAAGACTCTGAAAGTCTCGGTCTGTAAGCATTTCCATGCTTTCCAACACATACGCCACCCTGCCCAGCACTCTTACTGAATTTAAAGCACCAGAAAATGAAATGTTCTCTTAAGACCTGAAACCTTACCTTCCGGCTTTTGATTTAAACAGGTGCATGCCTTAATAAAAACTGTGTCATTCAAATGTTTGCTTTGTTTTTTCTAAAAGCCTAGATTATTTTCTTTGATTGGAATTAGTGGCATTTCAGGTCTTGCTTATTCTTTAATGACAAAGGGAAAGTAGCTTATGCAATGTCTCTAATAGGTTAGCATTGTTTTCCCATCAGATCTCACTCAGCTTGGTGATGATGATCGGACTCTCCTTTTCACACCAGTAATCGGATGGGTATCCCTCCACACAGCGCGGTTTCTGATGTCAACTCCTTCAACTAGTACTAGGTACTGAGAAGGCATGTGTACATGCATCATTTGTTTTATATTGTTGTTTGCATGCTATTTTTATAGCACACTCAATGCTCATTTTCACATTTCATACTCTGATTCATTTTTCATCCTGTTTTCTTCTCCCTATACATCTCGCCCTGCTGAGTAAAGCAAAAATCCATGAATGAGTCAGAATCAAATTTTCAAAGTCACATTGGTCAGTGGGGTTTGAAATTCAGCAGGACGAGATTGCTTGTGTTTTATCTTTCCAAAGTAGAAAATAACATTTCCTTTCTTCAGTCACAATAAAGAAAGTTTTATCTCTTTTTTTTTCCAACTGTATTAATTTTCCTGAAATCCAGTCTAAACTATGATGCTCATTGGTGACTGGTGTACGTAGCTGTTTCTGTTCTTTCTATATTATCATTAGCCTTATCTAATTCCTCATCCTACCCTGTCATCCTATCACAAAAAGCAACCTAAAACTCTTATTTCTTATTATATATTACTCTTCTGGGAGGATATTTTTTTTGTGGTGGTGGTTTGTTTTTTTTTTTTGGCTACAGGATAACTGAATGGCTGTTTAAGGGAAATTTCTTTCTTATTTTCTTCTTAGTTTACTTGAGTGAAGAATTAGGTGAATAAAACTGTAGTAGCAGTTTTCCTTAAATACATACTCTATGCTCCATTCTAACATTTGTGTTTGGTACTTTCTATTCAGTACACTGAAGGGGAGACATTGACATATTTTAAGCAAGAATAAGGAATTAATAATTTCTGATGTATGTAACTTTTAAAGTTTTTTTGCCTATATACTACCAGAATTAAGAACAGCATCTCTTGTGCTTTATGTTGACTGCATGTTACACAATGTTATTATCTTCTCAGCTAGCAAGAGCCTAGTTTTCAGTGATAATACATACTATTTCTACCATGTTAAGCTTGTTATCAAATCCTCAACCAAATCTTTCTTGACATTTCACATAGCATGTAATAATTCAGCTCCGAAGCTGTAACACCACACCATTCCTTTTGAAATATGAAATACTAAACATGACTGGCTCAGGGCAGGGCAAACAGTTATTTCTTAATGCAAGCCAGGAAGGTCAATTAGAAAGTGAGGTGCATCTGCAGTTGCTTCATTCCAAATATTGACCATCAGTGTCTCCTAACCTCACAGAACTCAGCAAATATTTGCTATTACCAGCGTTTCCTTCCACTAATATTTAAACTCTTCTTACCTATGAACAGATTCCACTCAGTATCCAAATCAGCCTGATTTGCTAGGCAGCCCTTCATTACATTGAGGCAATAGTTGTTGCAAGGTTTCACAGTGGGAAGTCCTCTGCAGTAAGGGCAGTACAACATCTTCATTAACGCCCGGATGCACCCTGGGGTGGGACTGACCTGCAGAGTTTAAGGCGGGGAAAGAAAAAGAAAAAGGAGGAAATCAATCTCCTGTTTGTGAAGTTCGGGATCGCTGAGATTATGTCTCTCAAGCAATAAGTGCAGAAGGGGCAATTTGTGAAAAGAGCTCAACTCTTAATAATACCCTCTTATGAGACTAATTGATTCCTGCCAATTATCTTCATTTAGCACAGTAGTGACTTTCAGGAATGCAAAAATCAACACTCCCCTACTGATGGCAGTGCTTGTCTCCCCAGCCCTCCCACACAAAATCTACTGAAAAGTGAAGGAAAAACACCCAGGGAATCAGCTGGATAGTAACTGACTGATCCTAATGCAGAGGATCCCGAGGAGACTTCTCACTCTTCCTATGTAAGCTAGAACTGTCAGTCACACTATCATTGGATTAAAATCTCCTCCTTATCAAAGCACAGTAAATCCAGGATAATCTTGACAAATTTCATAAAATTATTCAGAACTGCACCATGACAAAGGGATATCATGCTGTTTTCAGATGAAAATACCCTTCGGTCTTCTCTGAAAATTTCATAAAGAGATCAGGTAGGGTTTGGTATTTTCTTGTTTTGGTTTAGTTTGGTTTGGTTTGATTTGGTTTGGTTTTTTATGCTTCTAACATCTCAAGTGACAAAAAGTATCATAGACAACAGTCTAATGCATTTCCATTTACATATCAGCACGACACATGGTGAACTTTAAAGAGACAACAGAGACAATGGAAAGACACCCAATGAATTTAGGATTTTCAGTCTAATTTGTTAACACTGGACATGGTTGACAGAAGGCAGTAGTGTGTAGATACAAACTTTTAGCAATAGGTGTTACACTTTGCACTAGAATGGTATGGACTTCCTGGAGAGGGAATATGGAGGCTGGGGAACGGTTTTTGAGTAAGACTTCATTATTTGCAATGATCCTTTATCTCATCTTTTTTAGTCATTAAAATGCTGGGCATCTATTCAACAATGTGCCTTTCATGTTCAGTGGAGAGGAATAGGTCCTTTTTGTGTGTTTTTTTATCCCATCTCTTGAAGGGTAGGATTAATCATCTCTGGAAGACATCCACTGAATCCTCCATATCTAAATTTAAATCAACAAATTGGTCACATTTGACTACATGTGAAGTTCCTCAGGTAAATATTATTTTGTTGCTCTCTTTCATATTTAAATGTTCCATCTCAGACTTTTAAAGTTATATGTACTAGTACAATGTACATTTTCAGGCCAGAGTTTCTAACTTGGATTAAAAGTGCACATTAGGTACTACTCACAATAGCATCTGTCATGGTGCAGAGGAGCACAAGTTTCTCCTACTGGAGTGACAATTTAGAGCAATGACAAAGGGCTACAGATTCCTCAGTGATTTCAAAATTCCTGGACAGGAGATTCCAAAGCAATGGCACTCCTTTCACTCACTGTGTTGATTTATGAATAAATGCAACACTTCTAACATGAATTTGAAGGGATTAAGCTGTTTTTCTGTAATCATGATAGCTTGTGCTGAAAGCATGAATCAGACTTTGCACTAGTGGTACAGGCTAAACTTACTGATGTGGTTCATATTATCAGGATTGTACTAAAATTGCACTTCTTTTCCTCTGGAATTTGTTTCTTCCTTTTTGATGTTAAATCATTGATTTTCAGAGAACTATGCAGAACATAGTCTTTACACAGGACATTTTTACATGAAAAAGCTTCTGTTTTGAGATACAGCACAGGCTTCTGAGTATGCTCAGAAAGGATTTTTGCCTTAGTTTCCTCAGGAAGTGCACTTTACTAGCATAACACTGTTGGTGTGTGTGAAGGTATATTTATCCATCCTTTTCCAATAGCTTTTGAACTGTCAGCCAGTTCCAGTCAAATCTGACTGAGCACTTCAGATGTCAGTACATTAAGATCTAATATGTTTTTTTGAAATAGACAGCTGAGTGAAGAAGAGGAGAGAGACTCTATTATTGCCTTTATTGGGGAAAAAGGTGAAAGATGAGGTCAGTTCCTCACAGATATCAGAGAATCTATGTGGAAGAATGATGCTATGAATGACTCACAGGTTAGAAGAAGCACTAGGGGGAACTTTCACCTTATTAAACTGCAGAAAATCCAAATTCAAGAAGAACTGAACTTTATTATTTCCACTGATCAGAACTACTTTTTAGAGTCATTTATCCCACTGTTTTGTATCTCCAAACCTAGAACACGTCAATTTTTAAAAAAAGACAAGCACCAAAGCAGGAAGTAAGCAGAAGTTGAGTTCCAAATCCTGGCCCTGTGCAGGACACCCCAAGAATCACACCATGTGTCTGAGACTGTTGTCCAAATGGTTCTTGAATTCTGTCAGGCTTGGTGCTGTGACCACTTCCCTTAGGAACCTGTTCCAGAGCCTAGCCACCTTCTGGGTGAAAAACTTTTTCCTCCAACCTAAACCTCCCCTGACTGTGTTTGGTGCCATTTCCTCAGATCCTATCACTGGTCAAAACAGTGAAGAGATCTGTATCTGCCCCTCCTCTTCCACTCATGAGGAAGTTGTAAACTGCAATGAGGTCTCCCCTCAGTCTCCTGTTTTCCAGGCTGAACAAACCAAGCAACCTCAGCCGCTCCTCATATGGCTTCCCCTTAAGTCCCTTTACCATCCTCATGTAATAAAATGCTTATGTATGTGGCCAGGTCAAAGTTTTAACTTGCACACATCAGAATGTCTTGACTAACTCCAAGAAGTCTCCCCACATTCTTCTAACAAAAAGCTAATATATCTGTGGATAACTTCATGGTACAATTCTAGGGCTTACTGTCCAAACACCCTCCTCCTAGTCTAATTCTAGCAGTTCTATAAAATATTCTAATTAAAATCAAATGGGACATAAAGATTAGAGGTTCATGCTTGTGATTTCAGAAGAGAAGGAAGAAGAAAGACTTTTAATTAAGAATTGCTGATTATTGCATTTAACGTGCTAGAACTGAGGAAACAAAAACATTGTTTCTGATCACCCATCATAACAGTGATGTGACCAAATCCAACTGAGATATATCTTGAAACACACTTTATGGGCTACACAAGATTACTAAAAGCTACAGATCCTTTTTTCTTTCATTTCATCTTTAATTAACTTCAGTACAAAGACTAAGCTTCAGCCCAGTCACTCACTACTTTTTGCCATATAGCTTTTACATTATCTTCTCAAGATATTACAATTATTCCCTATTGATTTTTGTTGTTTGTTTTTAATACTGAGAAAAGCAGGTAAAGCTTAGCTAGTAATGATGGTTTTGCTCCTTTTGCTTATTCTTCTCTTCAAGGAAGATTTGCTCACTGTTGGATCCAAGGGATTAATTTTTGTTCTTGCCCATATTTTGCTGTTTTCATGAACACTGTGTTTCTGATGATTTCATTTAATAGTCAAGGTATCAAGGAAGTTCTTTTCAGCAGATTTCAGCTGAAATTATTTCTGTTTTGATCCAATTAGAACTACATAGAAATATTAATAAGATTTTTGATGCTCTATTGAAGTACTCATTATATGCTAAGTCCTTAGTTCACTGCTTTTATAGCACTATCTGATATAAAAATGGAAGTACTGCATCAGCCATACTCAGTTGGTAATTTATGTTGTAGAGGGTCAATTTGAGAATATTTGCTTCTTTCAACCAAAAGCCTAGTCAATTACTAACCTTCTAAAGATAAAAATAGCTCTCTCTTTAACAATTCATAGCATCCCAGATGATTGAAAGCTAGAAGACCTGGTTTGAGTAGTACAGCTTTGTACTAGTGCCTTTGACTTTGTGCTTGAATTATATCAAAATAAAAAACTACAGCCACTTAAATAGCTGCAAGATTCCCACAATTCTGGATAGTATATCTCAAGAATGTAATTTTAATATTTTCATTTTAATATTTCCATATCCAAGAAAATATTTTCATAGAAAACATATAATGTATAGTTCAACACGTTCATTAAAGTATTAGAAAAAACTTAAGGCAATATCGTTGAACCCTACAGAAGTTTTATAATGTAAGAAAAGAAATTGCACATTTACTATCTGATACAAGCTATGCAACATTAAGAGAGAAGAGGAACTTTTAACCATTGTTCTTGTCCAACTGAGATGTCCTTTTCCAGTATCCATGACATAGAAATCATGAGAAATATGGGAACTGCCTTTCTTTCTAACACCTGTTAAAATTTGAGGCATTTTTCATACTTATTTCATCACGTCTGCTGTGTTCCAGTAGGTGTGCAGTTCTTGAAGGTGGAATAATATTGCTCCTCCATTTTACAGGTGAAAAACCAAAAGCATTACAAGAAATTTTTAAAGGAATTTAAATAGATAAAACCCTAAAAGTTAAGGATCAGAATTTTTCAACACTTCCTAGAAGTATCAGTCTCATCTATAATTTGCCTAAGTTATCATGACATGCAATTTTGAAACTGGCTATATGAAAATAATGACTGAACGTCTCTAAGCACAGGCCTGTACATCAAACAATAAATAACTGTTGGAGAGATGAATTGTGGAATTTCATAATTTCCCTACAGAAGTCAAGAGCAAAAAACCACAAGGACAAAACATTCAGATGATTACTTGAGTGAGACTAAAGCTCTATTTACAGAGGAAAAGAATAGCTTCTCCTATTTTTGGGAAACTGGGAAAATTACTTATGAGATGATTTCAATAAAGAAAATATAAATTTAGAAAACCACTTGAAAAGTGGTAGTCACAAGATATTTTGTGTAAGGCTATATTTTTGATCTCTTGATTAATTTTCTGAATGATCCTCCAAAGAAATCTTATTTTTTTTTACAAAATAAAATATTTGAGCACTCAGATATAAATATTAAAATGTTCTTAAATCCCACTTCACCTGTCAGAGACATAGATAAATTAAAACAAACTGGGTGGAAACAAAAATTTCTTTGACTTAAAATACTGCAAGCTGAGAAAATACTCCAGGATATGGGGATTTACATCCCATGAGATAATATTGAGCTGAAAAATCTGCCCTGCAAATTTTGTGGAAAAATATTTATCATTCTCATCTGTTTTTAGAGTAATCCCACATTAAACAGAATTTGAGGTACTAATTCCATCTGTTACTTTCCTATCATTTCAAGGGCAACACAAAGGTGAAAAATCTCTGAAATAATTTCTTCCATCCACTCCCAGAAGATGAGAAGTCTTCTAATTACACAGAAACAAGGAAGGAATCTCAGAGCTGTGAGGCTTTCAAATCTCTTCTGGAACATAGACTTTAAGACACTCTCTTAATAAGAAGTAGTTACTCTTCTTTCTTCCCAGACTGCATCTCACTAAAAAGGGAGCGTGCTGATTTTTTCCAGTCTCATGTAGAAACATCTATGGCCTCCACCAGATAAGAGTGGCTTAGTTTAAGAGGAAAGCATGTGTAATTTAGCACAAATTACGGGACTGAACACAGGATGTGACTGTAAGCAATAGGGACCAAAAATCCCCTGAAACTGGCTACTTCAAATACTTCGGGGAGCAAAAAGAAAATTCATAAAGACCAGCATTTTAGAAGAAGTCTTTAGTGTGATTTGTTTGAGTAGACAGAGATATCAAAAACTGACCTAGGCTCCCTTACAAAATAGATTCACTTCAACACAAGCATAAGCATCTAAAATAGCTGCTTATTACTCTCTCTTGAAAATAGCTGCTTATTACTCTCTCTTGTGTTGCTGTAATCACTAATCCATGTGCAAATATCTTCATGTGTATCCTTAAAGTTAGGCAAGAAAAATCCCCTGCTTTGTGCAATAGAAAAGTAGGAGGATCTTACTGAACCATGATATGCAGTGGCCTTGTAGAATAGTCAAGTTAAAACAGGCATTAGAAAAGAAAGGCGAGGGGAAAAAATGCCAAACTGTGCTCTGCATAGTCAAAAAAATAGTGGCTTTGTGCTCTCTGTGAGGGGAAAAAAATGTTGTAGAGAAGTAGGTTAAGTATTGCCCAGGTACAAATCAGAAATAGAAAGGGAGGTCCTTCATAATCTGAAAATCAAACCCCCTGATAGGCAGAAGGAAAAGCTCTGAGAAAAAGAGAACTGCCACAGCAGGAGATAATGATCAAATCGAGCATTTAGACGTTTTGTGCAGCAGTAACCGGACAAGAAAATGACGTGAAGAACGGTTAAAGTCTGTCCTACTTGTAACACCCAAGAAGTCTGAAATGCAGACTATATACCTGAGACCAGTCTTGCTGATTGCCTATCTATGATTCTCAGCGCCAACCAAAAAAAGCACCTGAGAAGAAAAACAGTTCTCTCAGAGGGGGGGAGGGAGAGAGAGAGAGAAGCAGCAAAAGTGTTCTGATCACTCACAAGTACTCACAAGTACCTCTCGTTCACGGTCTACAGATGTGTGAATTGTTTCATTGACTGAAAAAGGGCATGAAGCAGAGTGGTGCAGGGGACTGTGGAATGTCTTATTTGAGCAGTGTCAGCAAGAACACACTGATGAGAAAGAAATAAATGCATACATAATACTGGCAGTCTTGGCTGATGATAAGTTATGCAATAATTTGAGGTGACAAGTGACAACAGATTGACCCAACTTCTTTCATCTCCTTCCTGCTCTAAGAAACATGGATGAAGCCATGATGCAAA
This sequence comes from Lepidothrix coronata, assembly GCF_001604755.1. Taxonomy (NCBI): domain Eukaryota; kingdom Metazoa; phylum Chordata; class Aves; order Passeriformes; family Pipridae; genus Lepidothrix; species Lepidothrix coronata. The sequence goes on along the minus strand of NW_016690268.1, from coordinate 1,309,385 downwards.
AGACACTTTTAAGGTGGTCAGTGTCTAGTAAGGTGATCACTATCTGAATTAGTTGGCAATGGCAATCTCCTAGACACAGCAAGTAAGGATATATAGACTCCTTACACCTGTTTTCCCACATAACTGATAAATTATCTGGGCTGCCTATCAGCAGTGACAAAAGGGTAGGAACTCAGTAGTCTAGTACTAAAAGGAAGGTATTCTACTAGAGAGAGAAAAAAAATTGTAGGGATAATGAAGCTGGTAACTTCAAGTTTGATGACTTTGCCTACTTGGTAAGCCTCATCATATTCCTATATTGAACATTTTCCAAGTAAATTCAAATGGTAAAATTCCATTATTAGTTCTGGGCTATTTGAAAAAAAAGGCTAAGGAATATCCATAGAAACAAAATATGATTTTTCAAGTCGCTCGTATTCTTGGTCCTTCTCCATGAAAACCAAAAGGCCAACTAAAGAGTGCTGGGTTTTGAAACAAAACATTCAACCTGATTATTAGCAATAGGCTGGTCACACCATATCAGAGATCATATGGGTACAAACATACAGTCATGACTTCATCAAGGAATGTAAAGCCTGCTTTAAAGACTGACTATTTTCTGAAGACGCTCCAGCCTAGCACAAAGCAAGATGTTAATTATCTGGGATACAATAGAATATAGTATTTTGCTTATGTTTGTTTTTAATTTCATGATGTGAATTAGGCACAAGATGAAGCACAATAGACAGGACAGTAAAACAAATTCTGTGTGGATCATATGCAAGCACAGAGATCGAAAGGGAACATAATTAATATTTTCTTGACTTCTAACATGAAGAAGGATGTCAGATCTTTGAGGTATACCAGCAAGAACCTAGTCAGATACATTGCTGGGTTCTAATAACCAACCACAATGTCTTGGTAATATATTCAGCATAGCACAGAGGAAGAGTGATGCTTTATAAATAGTTCACTATCTATTTATAGGATCCACAAATGCCCACGGGGCCCAAGTCATGTGAGATCCTTATAGCTCCATGTTAACATTTCCTCTTTTATGGTCTTTCAAATGCTCTTGTTAGGTTTTCACAGAGCTAGTTGTAAATATAAGTACCATATATAAAATAGTTAACAGATGCTCAAGTGCACCTTGGGATGATGACTATGGTCTGGAGTGACCTGTTTATGGGATGTGTGCCCACATTTCTGCTTACTACTGCACTTGCAGCTTTTACAACTGTAGAGTTGAAAGTAAATCTTCATCTCATAATTTAAGCATTCTTTTATTTTCTTTTATTTTCTTTTTAATCTCTTCCTCATAACTTCTTCCCTATAGACACAAAATGTAAACAACAGAGGGGTCTTCACTAGTGTGTCCTACTTCCACGACACTCTAAGACAAACACAGTGAGGTGATTAAAACATGAATAGTAAGGAGAATTAATGTCTCTACAGTAAGAACAAGGCTTCTTTTCAGCATTTTGTCTCTGAGTTGTGCACTAAAGAAAAACATGGTCCAAAGTACTAGCACTGCATGACTACATAATATGGAATCAAGTACATATTTTCTTGGGGGATGTTTTACTGGATCATATAAAAACAAAGTAGTCTTGTGTAAAAGATTAAACTTTCTTCCTCCTTCACACTCAGATCCACATAAACACAAGAAAACATGAAATCATGTACATATAAAGTAAAATTAGAAACACTGTCTTGTTCCCTGATAGCAGAAGGGCGAACTACTGCAGCAAATTGCCTCTATGATACCTAGTACTATAAAATTATACTTTAGGTACTGTAATTTTAGGAAAATAGTTCTAATGGAAAGTAAGGACATTGTAGCATTGGTTTGAAATGAGCAAGCACCCAAAGACACAAAATTTGTTGAGTTGAAACTGGTCATTTGTTCATACTTACAGGAAGCAGACCAAACCTATTCTATTAAAATATATCTGGTAATCAGATTTTCTTTTTTCTTTTATTTTGAGATAGACCATACATGAAATTTACTATTAACTCTTCAGTTAATCTACCATGAATTTTAGGTTGATGTAAAAAATAGGAGTAGGGTTTACAACCATATGAAAACATTCTTAGTATTTTGTTCCTCATAAATCCTCAGCAGGTAAGCTGTTATTCAAATTACTTTTTTTTTTCACCCAAAACTGAGCAAGAAAATGCATTTTGCATTAGACTGACTAGTCTAAGGCAACAGATCTATAAATGTGCAAATTAAAAGAAGATATTAAGCAGGTAAAGAATATAACCTAAGATTATTTTCTTTTGCTTAGACATTTTGCCTTAGTAATTTAAAACCCAGCAATTTCAGTTATCACTACAAACTACTGTAATTGTATTGATTTACAGTTCTCACTTTCTCAAGTGAGGAAATCATTCTTTTATGTGTCATCTTTTAGATCTGTCAACAGCCTTTAAAGTGCTTATTCTATATTATCCTCAGTGGGCTGGAAGTGCTCTGCAGTGTGCACTGAAGCCCCTGTCCCAGTTGCACACTTCCCAGCTGTTGGCTAAGATCAAGTGCATCATCTTTTCTTATCACTTTATTATCTGACACATCCTCAGCTTAAATGTTTTATATTAAATGGATTTGGAAGGCATGGGAAGGAGTAATGACTTCCTCCATCCACTCCATACATCAACCTGAAGGTGTAGTGCTTCCAGCTACTATGGTCACATTGTGACTGCATGTCAGGATGTGATATCTGTGCATTAAACCATGCTGTGTGCTCCAGTCTTCTTTTAGATAGAATCTGGATCTGTCATGCTTCCACAGATCTTCTGGCGATGCTATCAGTGACTACAACGCCACGCACCCTCCTGAGCGTAGGTACTCCATGGGGCTGATGCAGCCAACTGCAGCTATGCTCTTCATGGAGGACTCTTGAAATCTTGGGTCTGACACAGATTGCATTTGGGGAAGGCTTGTAATTGTGACTGCCCGTGTCCCTGCTGGTATCACTCTTCCCAATAGACTGTCACAATCTTTCCAAAATAAATATAACTGTCTTGATTGTGCTGTGGACTGAACTAGTCCTGAATACATCTGCAGCCAGACCAGGGAAAGGATTTTTGTATTTCTCCCTCAGCACACTTATTTCTTCTTTAAGAAATGAAAAGAAGTTCTATAGCTTGTAAAATAAGATGTCAGTCCTTGCTGGATGGCAAAACCCCCATTCATGTTGAGCCTGAAAGGACCACACAGATGGGACTGAATGCCAATTTGACCCATGTCTCTAAGTGGGAAATGACTGAATTTACTGCTAGCTAAGTCAGAAAATCCAGTAGAAGTAAAATACAGTGCTATATAATGGCTACCTGGCAGTAAATTTGTATTTAAGCTATTCCATTGCCGTTTGTCTTTATCTGATTAAGCCACCTGATTTATAAAACATGCTGGAATACAATTTATATACAGCAATATATATAGGTTGTTCCTTGTGGTTTCCAGAACCACAAGGATAAACATGCTCAAACCATAAAGGCACTCAGTGCCAGATATCCATTTATAATGCCTGCGGAAAGATGTCTCATCATTACCATCTCCGGTATGGATGAACTGTTAGCTACACTACCACAACCTCTTTCCAAACCTTTTAAAAGCAAGGAAAGTCTCAGTCATGTTCAAAACACAAAAGTATTTCACAAATTTGGAGAGATTTCCTAAGTGCAGTAATATTATTCACTTTGAGTAAAGAAGACAACAGGAATATCACCATGAATTAACATTAGTGTCATTGGTCTACTCTGGCCTCCAGTTGGGAGGTCTGGAGACAGACTATCTATAACGCTGCTGCTTCTTTTGAGAATGCACGCAGGATCACTCCCGAGGAGAAAAGACAATGCAGAAAGAACCATGCCCTGTTGATATCACCTAAGGAGTCTTTCTGCTGTGCCTTTTGCAACCGGACATGCCTATCTCACATTGGCCTTTTTAGCCACCAGCGTGCTTGTAGCAAGTGTGGGTAGAGTCCTTCCCAAATTTTCATTTGAGATGCCTAGCCATGATGAAACCTTTGACAGACAGGCCAAATTTTTCAGTGAATATGAGAAATGTCATAAACTTGGTAGTTTTCTGTGTATCTAAAGTTGGATATTAGAATAGATTTTGAGCCTGAAAACTTTTGTCCAAGTAGCACAAACCGTCATAAAAAAGTACAGCTTCACTGTGCTTGTCCATTCAGTAAAGAGTACCTTGTTTCCAGCAGTATCTCTAGAAACTGATGTCCTAAGTAGCAAACTAGTTCTTGATCTATATCTTATAAAGCTGCTGAAACAATTCTATTAAAAAGTAGAGGGTAAAAGATGCCTGGTTTCTTTTATAAAGAGCAGTGGAGTGAATGAAATAGATACTGTACCAACTACTAAGGTTCAAGTTTTTATTTACATGGGCAAGTGCAGTGAGGTTCAAAGCTGCCCGAGGTCCTCAGACATACTACCCACTACCCGGATTTAAAAGATTGTTTCCATAGTAAGAGAAAGAGTAAATTTCCTTATGATTACTTGATTTTCAGAATCCATGCACAACATAACTTAAACATAACAGTCAATTAAAGCCACCAGTAACTGAACTGCAGCACAAGTATCTCTGGTCCAAGAAGCAAACTGGTATTACCTGCTGATTGCCCATATCAGTAAAATGGCATTTGATAGATGACCTGAAAATTAATTATTGAGGTCCATTTCAATTGGGTACATCCAGTTTGCTCCTCTCTCAACAAAAGACAGTTTTCTAATTAACAGAGAAAAATCATGGTATAAAAGTAGTCCCTTTTTGTGGTCATTGCTTATTTTCCATCTAATTTTGCCACCATCACTCTGCATCTTAATCCACAGTCCCACAAACCTATAGCATGAACAGCCCACAGAAAAATAATCAAATAAAATAAGTTTTTTTCAAAAGTTTCATTTGATGGACACTGTTCTATTCTTAAGTAAGTGGAATTAAAAAAAAAACAGGTTAAAATAAAAGTTTAACCGTTTTTACAACTTATAAAACAATACCTCTAATGAGAAGTTCTGAATGTTAGCAAGCCTTCCAGAATAACATCAGTTGAAAGGCTAAATTTTATTTCTGAATTAGTCTAACGAGGGTAAAATTGGTTTCTAGTTGCAACTAGTCATAGGATCACAGTTCTAAAAGACTGCTGAGATCATTGAATCCAACCATTGATCCAGCACTGCCAAGGCCACCACTAAACCATGTCCCCAGAGTGGTACATCTACGTGTCTTTTAAATACCTTCAAGGACAGTGATTCCACCACTTCCCTGGGCAGCCTGTTCCAGTGCTTGACAACTCTTTCAGTGAAAATACTGTTGCAAAGATCCAATCTAAACCACCCCACCAACAACTTGAAACCATTTCCTCTTGCCTAGTTACTTGTGAGAAAAGATTGGAGGGGCTTTGAGAAACCTGGTGTAGCGGAAAGTGTCCCTACCTATGGCAAGGGGGTTAGAACTAGATGATCTTTAAGGTTTCTTCCATCCCAAACCATTCTATATTTTCCCAATCCATTCTACGATTCTGTGATTCTGTGACACCCACCTCACTACAATCTCCTTTCAGGTAGTTGTAGAGAGTGATGAAGCCTCCTTTTCGTCCATGGCAAAACTATTCCCTCATTGCATTCATTTGATTTCTCTAGCATCCTTCCTTGTCTTGCTGAGTGTCTCCCATGTCTCTGTTAATCCACTGCCAGAAGCCTTTTGACCTGAGCATGGTCAGATTTGTTGGTTTTCTCCTTGTGTAGGTGAACATCTAGGCTTTCAAGGACAATAGAAAAGGGAGCTCTTAGGTCAGTTTTTAGAAAAAAATGATTAGAATATATTAAGAGGCCCAGGCCTGCCGTTTGCTATGTGCCAAAACATCAGAGTTGATCTTCCTATTCTGTCCATTGGCTACAACTGTGTGTATAAAACCCAAAGACAGCTTTGGCAAATAACACTGTAATAACAAAGAACAAAATAATGCTTCAGAAGTATTCCCTTGTACAAGATGACTCCTGAAAGTGGGTTCCTACTATAATCAGCCCTTTACACCCATATTCCCATTTCTTGTTCTACCTACCACAATTGTGACTGGCTGCATGAACACACTTAAAAATGGTGAGATCAGTGACATTCCTACTGCTTGAGATGGAACAAAAATAACTGCTGAGCACCTGTTATGATTAGAAGAAGCTAAATAAAAAAAAAAAAGAGACTAACACACTGAACTAAGACTGAAATCCTGAAGAACAGAAATTGGCCTCTCTCTCCCTCTCTCCCCACCCCTCTCTCTCACCCTACAGTTGTCAAGGGCACTGAAAGACAAGCTGAACCAGAAAGAATTTCACTAAAGTGGAATCTCTTCATTCAGAGGAAAAGCATTAACAAAATCTTTTACATATTATTGCTCCAATTTAGATGTATATATTCCCTCTGTAGTAGTCGAAAATAGATGTGAAAATTTTAACACTATTACTTATGGAGGTAGGTGCACAAAAAAGAAAATAAATTCCTTTAATATTATGGTTTTGAACATAAAGATCTTGCTATGTTATCATTTAATGGCTAATCATATTCTACTAAATAAGCAACCCATTATGCACTGCTTTTTATTTGTTTATTTTTTTAATGTCTGATTAGTAAGCGACAACTAGAGATGGTTATTACAGGAAGCAATTACATTATTTACTCATCTAATAAGCTGACTTTCTCTCTCTCTCCCTCATAGTAAAAGTTTTAAAATGAGAATACCATTTCAAGGAAAAAAGTCCACACCAAAGGCTAAATAAGACTTGGCTATCTCACTAAGAATACTGCCTTTCAGAGGCTACATTTGTTTCATTACATGTATTATTTTTCATGTTCTGCAAATTATATGGGTTTATTTTCTTTTATTTAAAAATAATATAAAAATACAGAATACAATACAAAAAAAAGATGTTGTGGAGGTTCATAGAATCATTAGGTTGGAAAGGACCTCTAAGATCATCAAGTCCTACCATTAACCTAGCACCACTGCAATTATTTTTCTTAATTGTTGGGTCTTCAAATCTGTGTAATTTGACAAAAATGTGGGGCTTGGTCCACAAGACAAATTAAACCTGAATAAATGACAACTTTTTTTAGTCACAAATTTGCCAAACAGATCTGATTCACAATCAAGAGAATCAAGTCTATAATAGGGAAACAATGCAATTTGGATTGTTCAATGAACGTTGGTGTCATTTTGTAGATGCTTGAGCTTTCCCATATAGATTTCTACATGGCAAAACCCTTGCTGTTGTATCTCAAGTCCCAGTGAAGTACTTATTAGCTTCTTCTTGCTTCCAATTAAGTTACTTGTTTTAGTATGAACAGTAACTTTACAGTCTACTTCTAGAGATAGTGAAAGAAAACATTTTAAACAACTCAAGAAGATCAGAAAAACAATTCAAACATTGTTATTTTTTTAAAATGAAATCTAGAGAAATTTTGGTCTCAGAATCTTCAGAGGTTTCTGTACTCAGAATTATTTGATATCACCAAGTATTCTGAATAGAAAAATTAAAACATGTGGGGAAATTAAAGCATGTGAAGCATAATAAATGAAAATTTTGTGGAGTGCTTATACCCATTCTCTACTCATTTATGAGCATGAAAGAAAAGTGAAGATGGAGCTGCAGACATCAAAATCGAGTGCAGTCTATTCTGGGAACCATTTATAGTGTAAGTAAAAGTGTAATTAAATAATGACTTCATTTCGGCAGGATCCCATGATAAGAATCAATAGTCAGGCCACTGATCTTGCATTAATTTGCCCTTACATTGTCACTAAATCTTGTCACAGCCACACTTTCATGACACCCTGAATTAACCTTGACTATAACCTTGCCTTTAAAATAGAACGTTTTTTTTTTTCTTCCCCTCTCCAAAGGCTTCAATGGCTGCTTTCTGGGATTAATCATATTCAGCAGAAGTCACATATACAAGACATGATCTTCCATTTTAAAAGGTGTAACAGGTATAACAATACTTGCCCAAAAATATCTTCCACGTAGAACCATTACATGAAACTGTTACATGTCTAACTTATCTTTCCTCTGCTGAAAAACAATTTCCTTTTACTTTAAACCTTGGAAGTATATACTGAATTTTGATTTGAGTCATAATTCCAAAAAGTGTGAAAAAACCCCAACATGTAAAGAAAACAAACTGAACATGACTAAAATGTTGCAGTACTATTTTCTAGCTTGTGGCCCTGCTGGTGATGTGTTGGTTTTTTTTTGGTTTTTTTTTTTTTTTTTTTTCATGTGCAAAGAACCTTCTGATCTTCTGCAAGTCAGTGATCAGCACCTGCAATACATTCTCATTTTGTCTGGACTGTACTTCCTGGCTCACACTTTCTGCTCCTGCAAATACAAAAGACTTCCTGCTCCTTACAACTCTTTACAGATTCACTAAAAAAATAAAATGCTTCAGAAAACTTTGTGGGTGCTATTTTACAGCTTTAAAACCATATGAATGCAAACATAAAGCAGCTTCCTGTGCAGATGATACAGTAGGATTTACAAAGAAACATCATTTTCACCTCAGGGTGTTTTAGGACATGTGAAGCCGCAATGAATCTTTACCATTCTGGAAACACAAAATGTGCTCTTTCAATCTTGTCTAAAGAGTTCATATTACATAATTTCTTCTCTGGTGATACTTCATTAAGTTGCACATAAAACTCATTATCCTCCCTCTCTGAAAAAGTCAATACAATAACTGAATCTTTTCGTAAAAAGAATCAGTTTCAGATTCTTTCCTTTTCTGGAGACTTAAAAGCACACTGGCCTTTGGAGCTCACTGTGCCCACACTGCCTTCTCAAGCTGATATCCATGGAGGGCCTCATCCTACATATTACAGCCCACCTTTATGCCAGACCTGGGCAGGTTGCTTTCAGCAGAATATTGGATTGTTTTCTGTCTTTGACTAAGTGGTGGGATAGTCAGCTTTTTACTGAAAAGGTGCCTTAGGTTTCAGACTCAGCATTGGTCCCTGAAGCTCAGCAGTCAGACTGTGAAGATGGCACCAGTAGAGTAGAGAGAAAGGGAGATCAAAGAGGTTGGTATTGCTTGCTGTTTTTTGTTCTTGTATATATGTGTTGTGAAACATGGAAGTGCAAAACCTGTTGATGTAATCCATAGCAAAGAACAATATGAGGAATTAAAAGAAGTTTAGCATGTTATATGTTTAGCTTTCATGAATTTTTTTCAATGGCTTGGATTGGAGGGAACCTTAAAGATTGTCTAGTTCCAACCCCACTGCCATGGGCAGGGACACCTTCCACTAGACCAGATCACTCACCAGCCCCATCCAGCCCGGCCTTGAATACTTACAGGGATGGGTCATCCACAACTTCTCTGGGCAACCTGTTCCAGTGTCTCACTATCCTCACAGTAAAGAAGTTCTGCCTCAAGTGTGATCAGTTTAAAGTCAATCCCCTTGTGCTATCACATGCCCTTGGAAAAAGTCACTCTCAAGCTTTTCTCTAGGCCTCCTTTACGTACTGGAAGGCTGCCCCAAGTTCCCCTGGAGCCTTTTCTTCTCCAGAATGAATAACCCAAACTGTCTCAGCCTGTTCTCATATGGGAGGTGCTTCAGCACTCTGATCATCTTCATGGCCCTTCTCTGGACTCACTTGACCAGGTCCATGTAGTTCCTGTGTTGGGTGTCCCAGAGCTGGATGCAGCATTCCAAGTACTCCAGAGGTCTCACAGAAGCGGAGAAGAGGAGGAGAATAGCCTCACTTAGTCTCTTGGTCACGCTTCTTTTGATGCAGTCCAAGAGTTTTGGCCCAGTTTGATTGGCTTTCTGGGCTGTGGGTGCACACTGCTGACTCACATTGATCTTCTCATCCACCAACACCCCGAGTCCTTCTCAGCAGGGCTTCTCTTGATCCATTCTCCACCCAGCCTGTATTTGTGCTTGAGATTACCCCAACCCAGCTGCAGGACCTTTAACTTGGCCTTATTGAACTTCACGAGGTTCACGTAGACCCACTTCTCAAGTCTGTCAAGGTCCATTTGGATGGCATTCCTTCCCTCCAGCATTTTGATTGCACCACACAGCTTGGTGTTTTAATACAACCTTCTGATTAGTACTACTATATTCCTTGCTAATTGTTTGGTTTGCTGTCCGGTATTCAAGGTCACTCAGATACGAGAGGAAGCAACAGCTCAACAAGAAATCGATATAAAACACACGATATTGTCTCTTTTTTAGAAAAGTCACTGCCTTACAAATGTGCACTTATTTCTGTCTTAATCTTTATTCATATGGATTATTGCCTGGCTTTGTATGACCAAAGAAAAGTTTATCCTCGTTACTTAACCGGGCAATGGTTCTATAAAATTCAGTTTTAGAGGTTCAATAAAAGCATGATAGTGAGTAGTGAAGCTTAATCTACTCTAAAGTGTTATCTAACATTTATATAAAAACATGAGAAAGCTTTTGGGAGAGTTTGAGTTGACAAATCAGCATTACATGTGCTTTGTCCATTTTCTCATAGTCTAACATCCAAACAGAAAAGGATGATTTTCCAGCACTCTCAGTACTTAGCTGACATTATCTTCTTGTAATAGACCAGACACAGCAACTAAACAAAGCAAAACCAAGTAACATTGACATAATGTTGATAAACCAGTGCCTGTCTTTTCATCTTCACAGCAGTCAGACTATCCAGAAGTTCAAGAAAAATCAAGCAAGAAAAAAACAGATTTATTGCCACTAAAGAAGGACTACAAGAGTGTTCCAAAAGGTGCAGTGCATCTCATTTTCTTTTTGTTTTTGACATTATTATCTGGTAGAGAGGATACAGATGGGGAGTCTACTTGTACACAGGATGAGCTAAGAGTTAAAGAAAAAAATATTCCACGTTCCATACAGGCAAACTAACTACATTTTTTTTTCCTGTAAGCTAATGAGACAAAGCTAATATCTGCTTGTCCTTCATCCCACAATACACTTATTACAAAACCACTATTCAAATTACAGTCACATGTTATTAGACAACAGATGGTCTTATCTAAATTGGTTGGTTAATTCAGGTTCATGATTTTGTATTAATAAAGTCACAACAATGAATCAAGACTTCCTAGAACTCTTTGTGAAGTCAGCCATGTCTTGCAGCTAATGACAGCTGTTCAGCAAGAAGCAACAAACTTGGGTAAAGGCCACTTGTACAAAATGTGTTACATCAGTTCCTTATGAATCTTCATTATTGTGCCCTGTAAGTGCATTTTTTCCAGCACTGATAGGTGCCAGAGTCTATTCTCCCATTGTGATGTTTTTCCATTAACACCATGGAAAGTAAATGAAGATAATTACAATAGAAAAAGCTGTGAAACTGATATGAGACTCCACTTTTATTTTATAGGAAAGATTTATGCTCACAAACAAGATTTCAGGTCAAATAAGCTTTTCTAAACATATAATAATTCTGCTATAAACTTTCAGTTAGCAAAATATTTTAAAAAAGATGAACAACAGAAACCTGGCTACAAGTACTTTCTGATTGTCATATGTGGAAATTTAAATTCTAAGCTTTTATGTGAAATTGAGCACAATAACTTATGCTTCACAAACGCTAATTTAAAATTTACATTCTTATCTCTATTATCCTAATTCTGCAGATACAAAGCTGATCTACTCACTGAAGACAATATAGTGTAAATGTTCCCTTATTCAGGAAATGTTAAGGGAGGGCTTAATTTCCAGTGACTCAAAGGCTCTCCTTCCTACAACGCGTTTTTTCGTGTGGCCTGAAGATCAGGTTCTGAAATAGTTATGCTGCCCTCTTCACAGGGTTTATGTATCTCTGCATTCCCTTGAGAGCTAGAGGTCTCCTGCAAGCTAACATGCAGTTCCAATGCCTGGAAGCTATCTAATACAAAGTTTTCCTCTGAAGCAAATGCAGTAGCTGTATAAACAGGCTAACCCATCACGAAAGCAGATTAAAAAAAGCTGCAAGTCCATGACAGAAAATCTAAGGCAAGGCCTGCCAGACATTGAAATATCCCAGATGTGCAGCTGGCTGACTTTGTATACAGCAGCCAGAGTCTGATTTACTCTAGGTTTATGTCACAAATTTGACTGCCATGCTCAAACAAGATTAGCAATAAGCTGGACTTTTCACACCTGAAGCAAGAAATGAGGCTAGTTCTTAATACAAGTCAATACTTTATTTGTGCTAAGGGAGGTCCCAGAGACAGAACTGCTTGAGCTGTGCTGAAGCAATCTGATCTGTTTGAGGTCTCACTGTGGAACTGTCATCTATCTGCTCTGGTGGCAATAGACTACTGTTTTGAGGGAGCCTTTTTTCTAGGATTGGCACAAACTATTGCTGAAAGCTTGAACACACACAGAAGCTAATGGCAAGAGTGGCAATGCAACAGTCTTCATCAGACCTCGAAGATAAAAGGGATGTGATTGAAATCACACCTTCAACATCCAGTAAGATTTCTTGATAATTAACCTGGAAGCAGTTGCAAAAGTAATTGAGAAATCCTAAGAGAAGAATCAGAAAAACATCTAATAGTTGTTCTACCCAGACCTTCTGGGGATTAGAAGTATGAGATTCCAAAGTGACAACACCTTCTGAGCCTTTAAACTAACAGCTACACTATATACACACCAACATCACATCTCAAAAGCATCCTGTCCAGAACAGAAACAGTTGTAATGAAAGAGGACGCAGGTTTTGAAAGATAACTACAACCCTGCTGGTAGTATTTGCATGCTACAGGTGTAACATGAAGTCCTCATATTCATAGAAGATGAAAACCACCAGAAGCAACACTGCCAGGTCCATTTGGAAAGTCACCTAAGTTGTTAAAACAGAGCTCTGAAGGTAAATAATTAAAGCAGAAGTCCCTCCTGAGTCAAAGGGAAATAGAGCCAGAGCATTTAACAAAGCAGTGCTGTTTCTTAAACTCAGGAAGATGCCTTTTCTCATGCGTATTCTAACTATCCTCCACTCTTCACCCTTTTTTTTTTTTGATGTTGAATGCTGTTTTGAATTGACATAATGATTTATTTGCATTAGATTTCGGAAGCAAAGATGTCATGTGCATGAAAGAAAAAGGAATTTTGAACCCACATAGTACAATTTTTCATTTACATTAGATAATGCATATGACACCTCATAAAGAAGATGAAAAGGCACATCTCTTTGTTGAAGTGAAATACACTTACACTTCAAAGAAGAAAAAAAACATTTGCAAATTTTGCGCTTTGTCTGGAGAGTGCTACTGTACATATTTAGTTCATCTTATTTAAAAAGCCCAATCTTTTTGAGTTCTCTTGCATGATAACAGTTTCCCTCTATTGGTATTTAATTTAAATTTGATTTCCATTATACTTGATGCCAAGTTTTGTGTTTTTTTAATTATCATTTGTAAATGATGAGCACAAGGTGGGAAATAGATGATAAATTACAACCTATCCATAAAATTGCAACTCCTAACTTATGTGAAAAATTGAGGTAGGTATGTGGGCCAACGTTTAAAAAACAACCAAGAAAACAACTAAAGAACCTGTAACAAAGTTGACTCGTGAGTAATTGCAAAACAGCCAGACATCTCACAAATCCTATTAACTTGCATGGAATAGACTGTCTGCTCACTCCTTCTGAAATCTAGGTAGTTAAACTTAAGAATCCAAATATGATGTTAAGACCATCAGTCTCCTATAATAAAATGAAAAAAAAATGAAAAAAAAAACAAGAGAAAGAACCCCAACATTTTTCAGTAAGTAATTTTTATCCATTGAAAAAGAAATTGAATGTTTTATAGGATTTGAAATAGGACTATCATTCAAATGTGCAAGAAAATCAAAACAAAGAATGACATATAGAATCTCCTCTAGACAACTGAGAAAACATTCAACAGAAGTATCACATAAAGTTAAAGACTACTTCAGTCTAAATACTTATCTGCTGCTTTATCCTATAAGTGTACAATGTCCAAAGCAATAGGCAAATGCAACCTTAACAGAGTCAACTGCCTTGAAAGCTTTTATGCTTTTAGAGTGCAATGAACTGTAGTATAAAAAAGGCTACTATGATGCACAGAGGTAAAGTGTTTCTGAGAGTGATAGAACCATTTATGATGCCACAAATTCCATAAAAATTCCCAGAAAAACAAGAGAAATAAAGCAATAGAAGAAGTGATTGTATATATAGGGGGTAAGTGATCAATGACAATAGCGTGGTAATGCAACAAGAAGAAATAAATAGTTTTCAGAGAAGTGAAGCTGTTATATAGTTCTAGGGGTAAGTACTATGGCTACAGTGTGTGCAGGCTTAAAGTTAGCTGTTTTTGTCTAGAACCTCTTTAATCTCTTTTTGTTCAAATTAAAGAACCCCACCCACAAACTATGTCACTTTACACATGCCACACAATAATCACAACAATATTGAAACATAAAATTAAAAGCCTCTTCCACCATTATTATTCTTGTCTTCTACCCTGAAGTTCCATGATTTTATTATACTTATTCTAAAAGTGAAGATTTTAGAATAAAAGATGAAGTAATTAATTAAACTAGAATTATAATATTAATTAAAAATAAGGTTACAATGTGAAAATAATGTGGAATGAACTCTCTCTTTAACTTTTTTAAGAGTTACAAAAGACTGCTATGTCTTAGTCAGTAACAAAATAGGAGTATCAGCTTGATAAAAATCCCCAAACACTGACCATTTAAAAGACATCTTTTTTCCTCATTCTTGGTTGATTTACACAAATCAAAATTTTTCCAAAAGCACCCCTGACATCTTGGGCTTGGGTAAGAAGACAAAGACTATCTCATTTTCAGTCTCCAATTGGAAGGCAAACTAATAATGGCTATATCGTGGCCCCAGTCCTGCAAAGCATTTTCTCCATGCAGAGACAACTGCAGGATCCTGACTTCTGTTCATACCATCTGATGTCTGTTTGGTGGCCAGTGTGAGAAAAAGAGACAAGTTACTGAGCTCCATTCATCACACCGTCACCATCATGTTTTGCACTAAGTGGTGTTCTGGCTGGCAAATTAATCTGAAAAGCCCTGTTGTGGGTGCTGAATCTGTCTGTTACCCATACCAATCTCCAGAAAAAAAAAAAAAAAAGAGGAGTATTTACTTCACTGTGATATTAATATGGCACCATTTGTACCTTTGTAGTTCTCTAAATGCTTATAAAAGCTTTGTTAAAATTGCATTGGTTCATCTTGGCTAAAAATGGAAAAAAGCACAACGTATATTCTATTCCCAGGGAAGAGTTATGTTGCACTGCAAAGAAAATATAACTGACACTAAGTAATTCTGAAGGGTTTTGCCTTTCTGTCCAGGAGACAGACTGATGAGCTCTCTTTCACAGTGGGAATGTGAGTCTGAATTGCACTGCATGAAATTACACTTGCCTAAGCTTATTGGAGAAACCACCTGAAAATGACTTACAACTCAATTTGTTGGGAAAAAATAGCAAAGAGTTCTGGGATGGTGAAATGTATCTTTCCTGCTTTGAAGTTTCTGGATAGTTTTTTACAATAACCATAAAATAGAATAAAAGAAACTACAGATCAACCTCCTCTGTAAAGTAGAGATTTGCAGATGGATGGTTGTTTTCAACTATTTCCAAATTATAACTTAATATATATTTAGGATGTTTTATCGAAAATACATTTTTTGTGAGAAAATTACTAACACTAAAGACGAAAACCTTTGTCCATCTACCCCATATTCTTGATGTATTCATGACTCTCCTGCAAGAAGAAGTTAATTCTTCACCATGTTTGGAAGGCTAGTAAAAAGCTAGATAGGAAGTTTTAGTTAATGTGTGAAGTAAAGTTTCTTTTTCTGACTTGCTTTTCTACCTAGTTTTTATACCCTTTTGACAATTACTAAATAACTCCCCTTTCTACTTGAAATTTAGCTCTTCACATTAGACATTTCTATCTAACATAGCTAATAAACTCATGTTCATTTAGCTCGTTCTTTTTTCTTTAATAAATATTACTTGATATAATATTATTGTCCATGAAACTCTAATTTCAACATTTTTGTCTGGGAATTTTATTTGTTTTCTTTGGTTGTCTGATTGCTAATTTTCCTTAGAAACCCTTAGAAAAGGACTTTTTGCCCATGTTTTCAATCTCTTTCTATTCCCTCTAATTATTTCTCTGCCTTTCTCCCAGGCTATGACAACTACATCTTTCACTAACAGTGTTAACTCTGTCTCTGAGATAATTTAGAAAAATACTTTTGTAATAGAACTGATGATTATTATTATCATATTAGTGTTTTCTCTTCCATTCCTTCTTCCCGTCCAATCTATAAACTGTCGATGAGCTAATAAAAAATCTTTCCATTTTTAATAATGAAACATGGTCTTGTATGTTTTTAGTGTCATTCAGTGACCATAGTCCCCATTCAAAACAGAGTCAGACCTCTGTGCTTCTCTCTACCTATTTATAACATAAGATACTGATCTGAAGCATGAATAATTATGAATTATACCTGGATTTGCTTGTCATTTTTCCTGTGTTGATTCAGGAGCTCAGAAAGGAGGAAGTTTCCAGAATGATCCCTATAGGCAAATTCTTCCTTTCCTGCTGCAGTGAAAGATGTGAAGCGAATTCCACTGTTTTGTCAAGTAGACTTTGGCATTTTGGGACAGTGTTTCTTTGATGTCATGGTAAGATCGTTTCTCTGCATTTTGTTTGTTTGTTTTGTAGACAAAAACATGTCGCTGAGTTTTACTCACTTACTATGAAGGAAAAAGATACAAAGTGAATCTCCAAAGACTTTGGATATTTTCAAGATGTGGGCTGTTGGACTATGGGCCAGTGGATCATATAATTTTTATGATTAATGCCCTTAGTTTAGGCAAAAAGAGCAGAATAAATCCAGATTGCTAGTTTCAGGAAGATAATTCCTTTGTCCACTTTCACCAAATTTAATGAAGATGATGAAAATATGAAACGTCACATCCCCATGGTGTCCGTGACAACGCTGTGGTGCCAACTCTGGATTGTTGGAAAAGGTCCATCTGATGTTCACGAATGCCTAGCTAAGCCACAGACACCAGCACATACAGGGGGAAATAGCTCTGTGATATCTTGATGGTGTGTCATGTAAAATAACTAACTAATAATAATCATCATCTTTTCCACATAAAAGAAATCAGTGTCTTCATGGCAATCTTTGCTTCCTTCTTATTCAACCATATTGTATTGGAATAGGCCACTTGCTATATAATTAAGATAACTTCTTTTATCCATCAAAGTGTTCTGCTTATTTAAACTGACAAATCTCAAAAAGTTCAAATAAGAAAAAACAATCAGCTGGTGGCCTCTGCACAATCAAATATATACATTTGGATTAAAAAATATTTCATCCCTACAGTGAAAAGATACAAATGGAAAAATCAAATTGAATTGCAAAAAGAAAAGGCTTCTTTACAAAAAAAACCCAATTAAAAAAAAAACCAAAAAACAAACCAAACCAAACCCCAAAAACCCCAAAAACTAAACCCTAACTAAAACAAGCTAAATAACTGTACTGGGTCTGACTGAGCTGGAGTTCATTTCCCCATAGTAGCCCTCACAGTGCTGTGCTTTGCATTGGTAGCCAGAAGGGTGTTGGTAACACTGGTGTTTTGGCTACTGCTGAGCACAGCATCAGTACTGTAACATTCCTTCCTCAATTGAGGGCAAGATCCTGGGAGGGGACACAAGCAGGCCTGCTGACCCGAACTGACCAAAGGGATATTCCAGACTACATGACATCAGCTGAGATATAAAAGCTAAGACAAGGAGCAGGAAGGCAGGCATTCATTGTCTCCAGTGGCTGCCTGCTGAGGAACCATTACATGTGCTGAAGCCCTGCTGCTCGGGAGTGGTCGACCATTGCTGCTGATGGGTAGAAGAGAATAAACTGTTATCTTTCGCTTCACTTCTGCACATGCAAGCTTTTGCTTTGCTTCTGCTTTAATAAACTGCCTTATCCATACCCACAACTTGTTTTCCATCTTACTTTCACCCCTGTCTGGCTGAGAAGGGGAGTGATAGAGTGGCTGAGTAGGCACCTGGCATCCAGCCAAGGTCAACCCACCGCAATAACAAATAAGGGAAGCTTTATTTTTATCAAATATTAGCATGTGTTGCACCAGCTTGGGCTTTCTTTTTTTGACACGAAAACCAAGACCTTTTGTCTGTGCACACAATGCTTTTGCAGGCTGGTACATCATCACTGCCCCATATGAATGCTTCTCTGATAAAAATATGACCTTGTGCTCCAAAGCTGTCATCTCCTGAAAGCAAAGCATTCACTGCTTCCTTAAGGAACATCATGAGCTGTGCAAATCAAATCAGTTGTAAAAAATGTGTATATATTTCATTGCTCTAAAGTGGCAGGTGTTCTGCCACCTGAAATATGAGTTGCTGTGCTTGTATAACACGACAAGGGAACCTACATGATGTTGTTTGGCAAAGCAAATGAGACTGGCAGAAATAATAGCAAAGCAGCTATGCATGACAATATCACCTGCTTTTTTGTCCTAATCTTAGTAGCACTGCCAATTAAAACAATCCAAAATAATGTTTAGGTGTTATTATTAATTAGTGGCAGAAAAACTGAAAAGTAACCTCTTGTTATAAAGGTTAGTATTATCGATGTTTTGTTCTCTTCTTCCAAGGGTCAGAAGCTTCTTGAAAGTAACGCAGCAGTCTCATTCTATTTTTGTTACTTTAACCAGAGAAGTTGTTTTTTGGAAGGTTGAACAGCATTTGCTTAGTAACAGAAACTTTGATGCTGTAGGACCTCAACTTGGTCATGCTTTATGACCTTAAGGATGACTTTTAAAAAACCCTGTCCCAATCAGGGTTGCCCTTCCAAAACGCAAGCAGATTATAAGAAATTTGAAGCAATATCAAACTCTGTACACTTAAGGGTAAAATTCTATAAATATGAGCACCTTGAAAGAAAAAAAAACCTAATTGTTTCTAATTTATTTAATTCTGCATAGAACAACCATTTCTATACTTATTTTGTTTTTGAAAAATCTAACTCATGTTTCAGACTATTGCAAGCCAGAATTCAATCAGACCAAATTCTATCAATCCAACCAAATGAATTATCATCTTACACAAATTTGACCGCAATGCTGCCACAGAAAGGAGTAAAAAGAATGAATTCCTATATGTAATGAAGTTTAAATGACAATGAAGAAAAAGCTGAATAGGCTTCAGTTGGGAGCAGTAATCCTAAGAGGGCCACCTGATGGTTACATTTAATATGCTAATGCTATTACAGTACATGAAATTTTCTATTCTTCCCATAAAGGTCTTGTTAACAGTAATTAAATGTTAAGACATTTAGCCCTGTAAAGAAAAGAGGTATGGTGATGTTATTATCACTAGAATCAGTGGAAGAAATTTTTTAAATTAGTATTTGAATAGCAAAAGATTGAATTGTCACTATCCAGGGACAACAAGGCTGATCAGGTCTCTGTTCAATTACATGCAATCATACCTTCTTCATTAGAATTGAAAATATTAATGTAAACCACTGGTTTTACAACTCAACAGATGACAGGAGTTGATACTAATCCTCACCCCTTCCTACCCTCAGCATGTTTTACGCACAAAAGCAGTGGGTGACTTGTGCTACTGATTTTGGAGATCTGTGCTTCAGCCCCTAGTGCTGGCCACCAGTAAATCTTCTGAGTGGCAGACCACCTGGGATTAGGTGAGTGGTAGGTCTTAAATGATGAAAAAGCACTTCTTGAGTAGGCAGAAAGATGATCCACCAGAGAGTGTGTGCTGCCACGGTAGTTTGGTCTGCATGGGATACAAGGCATGACTGTCCTCAGTGTTAAAACCCTGTCTCTTCTTCTTAAACTGTGACAGTTTATGGTTGTCATTCCCAAAGGTCCCTGGCATTTTATCAAAATAACAGGCATCACATTCAAGCAAACAGTTCACCAGTTGTATAGAGAATATTTGGAAAACCTCTTAAATTTTTTTTTTTTTGTAATAGTTGATGCAGATTCTTTACCAAGAGCAAGCATTGGAATTACACATCATGGTTTCCAATAAAGAATAATTGGATTAAGCCCATAAAAATAATTAAGACTGCCACAGCCTCATTGGGATCCTAGCGCTGATTTTAATACTTGCTCATAGGATTTCACAAAATGTTAATTTGCGAAGACATTTATTTCCATATATGGAAATGTATATCAGCTACACAGAATGTATATCAGTAACACAGAAAGAAAAATGAGGTTCACTTATTGCTTAAACTAGGTAGAAACTTAAAAGCAAATTCATTCAGTTTAATATTTAATGAAGTCCTAAATCAAAACTGATGGGATGAGAATTTAACTAGGAATAATCACCCATAGAGCATGTCAGAGATTGTTGTTCCTTAACACCTTGGTCACATTTCCACGGTATCTACCATTGTACAGAGATATCTGCCAAATATTTGAAGCAAAACTCCAAGAAGTTAAAAAATGCTAAATAAATACTGCAAATTTTCAAGTTCTCAGTGTATCAGTTTGAAAGCTCAAAATTTCAAATTCTGGTGATAGCAGACAATTTCATCAAATATGATATGGATGTAGAGTTTCAAATGTAAAATGGAGAAGGATATACCATAGGAAAACTAGTGAGTATTAACTATATTCTATTTCTTTATGTATATATTTTACAGTTCTAATACTTGAGTATAGTGTCATGGTGTTTCTTTCTATTCCGTGCAGATGGACAACAGGAAGCTTTGGTCCACTGCTACAAATGGGTCTGTTACTTGCTTCCTCAAGCATTTCCAACTTCCAACATGGTAATAAAGTGGTTATACTTGCTAACAGAGAAAAATGAACGTACACTGATAAAGCTTTTATGAATCAGTAGACAAACTTCATGTAACTCAGATCTTCTAAGCAAACATGGAATCCAAGTAGTGACTGCCATCAAAATACAATTACTTCACCTGACTTCCAATCAGTAATGATAATCAAAATCTCATAAAACGAAATGCCACTGAATGCCATTGACCTACTTCTCCTAAAATTATCTTAGATATTCTGTAACTTTATTTACAGAGAGAAATGAAATAGCGTTTGTGCAACGATAGGAAAGAAACCCTTCCTCCTCTTCCCTTCCATCCCATCTTATCTTTTCATATTTAAACTCAGACAAAAAACTTTTGCTGCTGTAACTTCTGCGTGGCTTGCAACCAGAAAAGAACATGAGACAAAATGATTGCCAAGTTTTTACAATGTATGTTGCTTCCACTCCTTTAATAATTTCTGTATTGTTTGCTTATCTGTTTGCCAGACTCTAACGTCCTCCACCTGCTGTTATGTCAGCTATTGGTGCCACCTCATGTAGATAAGCAGGAACTTGGCTAAATCTTGAATGAAAGAAGGTGCATTATGTCATATGCTAATATTTTCAAAGAGAGCAGCTGAGGAGCAACTGAACATACTGTCTCCTATAATGCATTTCAGTAAATAATTTTTTATTTCAGGTTGGTAGAGATTTGATGAGAAAGAATTAAGAAACACTAAACTAGCACTTTCAGGCTACCTTACTAGGAATTCCAGAGGGAGTCGTGAAAGCTGTCGCCTTCAGAGTTGGAGTTAAAATATGACCATTTATAACAAAATTTAATAATGATGAATAATAAAAAGCTCACAGAGGCTGATATGTCTCAACATTAAAGGCCTTCTTGTTCACCCTTACCAAGTATTTTGTAGTACTAGTCCCACCTATGGAAAACTGAAAGCATTTTAATCATCTTCAGTGTTAGCATTTCTACCACTGTAGAACTGTAGAACTTGCTTCTTCAACATAATCACAAAAATGGGATTTTGTACAAATTCTAGGCAGAGCTTTATAAGAGTTACTTCAAGAATCTCTATCAGAATCTACAGAAACAAAAGATTAAATCATCTGGACAGAGAAAGAAAATCTTCCATGTGCTCTACATCCTCCCATTTTTCTTGGGCAATGAGGACTGCTCACTTCATGGAAAACGCAAACAAAACAATTATTTTCTAGTAGCAAGGAGCCTGCAAAAGGAAGGAGTACAAATTACAATACCAATTTCAGAAAACACTAAAGTCTCCACATACAGCAACATAAATTTTGCAAAGTTAGCAGATGGTAAATCCTGTGATATTTTACATAACTAGTCTCTCCCTGATCGTTGTCCTAATGCTACTGACAAGGTGGATGATGGAAAACCAGCAAGTTATTGCTTATGTCTCAGCTTTCAAGTCTGGGAGGAAATGTACACATGTACATTTTATACAAAACATGATAATTTAGGGGCTGCTGAATTTGTTTTAAAAGAAAAATTTCTTCTGGCTCAATTCAAATATTTGTCAACATGGAGATCTATCATTCCTATTTGCTTCTGAATCCAGTATTTTGACTATGTTCCAGTTCCAATATTATCACAACTTTCTTCTAAGTGAAGATGAATGGAGCCAGAAGGAGAACTGCAATTTCCCTTTTTAAGTGAATCCAGACTGCCATATAGCTTCAAACAGTAATGACTTAATTGTGTCATGTGCCTCTGACCTTAGACCAAACTGATCCATGCCACAGGAAACACCTGCTATATAGCTGATACACTTGGTTACAGCAAAAAAATAATGCCTTTTTTTCCAATAATTTGTCTCACAAATTCCAAGCAAAGGAATGAGACAGTAATTCCTCTCTCCTTCTGATTTTTAATATTGTGTAAATAACAAACTTCTGACCCACATCTTACCCACAAAAAATTGACCTGTGATTATAACCCATCAGCTATCCAGAAGGGCTGTGTCAGTCTCCACAAATAATGGTACTTATGACGCCCTTGTGCAATATAAAAATTCAAGTCATGTTTTGGTTTTGAGGTGGTTTTTTTTTTCTCCCTCAAATGCAGGGGAATAGGAAGCGGAAAGGAAAACTTCAGTCAGAATGATCAACATTTCAATGTCCTTAGAAAACCCAACTGATGTTTGAAAATGAATTTAAAAAGACCTTGAAGCTACTGTAGTCAATAACTTCTAATTTGCACAGGAGTTCTTCAAATATCTGAGAGACTTCTGAACAGGTTTTGTTAAAAATAAATGAGTAGTTTAAAATAAAGACTAAGAAATGGGAAAAATCCTTGGACTTAGAAATTAGATTAATGTAAACAATGTGTACTCAGAGAAATATCTACCTTTCACACTTGTAGTAAAAAGCAATTTCTCACAGACTATCTACGTAGCACAATGTTCCTGGAAATTTTCATTATTTGAAGGGCTAATGTAACTTCTATTAATTTAAATCATTCGCTCAGACCAAGCTTTATCTGGGGTAAATTACAATTAAATTTAGTGTCCAGTTTTTCTTGAAAGGAGGTCCTAGAGACAGCAGATAATGAACAACCACAAGGTCTCATCTACAACAGAGATATTTAACCTCAGAAATAAGGAATTTGGTTGAGCAATTCCTGGTGCTAACAATAAAATATATGGCTGAAGTTTTTATATTTTAAAATTTCAGTTCATACGGGTAAGAAGTCATTGATTTTTCATATAAGTCAGCAAGCTAAGGCTGTGTGGCATTTGCAATGCTGGAGAGTTTCTGCCTTACCCTCACATCTGGTTTTACTTTTAAATTATAACTTTAAGATTTGTATCACCTTTTTCCTTTGGATTTCATGTACATGAGTTCATTTAGTTAATAACACATAAAAGTGCTCTTAATTTATTGTACTGTACATTGGTTTGAAAAAATATCTAGAAGAACTTTTTCTTTGATGCATTCTTTGACTATTAATATCAAAAACATCTGCTGTTATTTGACATCTCTATCACTGATTCCAGGAGCACTTCCAGTTTCTAAAGAAACTCAGGCATGGGGGTAGGAAGGCAGTCTAGATGCCTTGCAGATGAGGTCTGAGCACATTACCCAGGTCCTTCCTCAGGAGAGTTCTGGCAGAGTGTCACAGCTGGTACCACAACTTATATTTGTACACAGTTGCTGAGTGCTGAATGCTAACTACAGCTTGGATTGCCTGGAGCTTTACCAGACAGAATGTATCCACAAAAGGCACCTTTGAAAAGGCCACACTGTTTTGGGCTGCAAAAGGGTTTAGTCCTTATGGCATGAGCTATGCCATGCACCACCCTCTATGGGGTATAGTCCCTGAACTTGTTTCCTGGTATATGCAGTAGTCTATCCTACATCTGTTGAACATCTCAGAAGACTTGCTGATAAATTAATAGGAAAAGCAAGTGATTTAACCATTAAATGAAAGAAATCACACAATTAAATTATCATATATGGTCTGATAGAAAAATGACATTGATTTTATTGACTGATCTTTGTAATATACAGTCAAATGACCCCCTGTTGAGGTTAGACAACCCTTGGCATTGTAAATATATTTCTGGCTTTTAAAAATCCTCAAAGCAGTCTTTAGCATACTCCCATTGTTTGTAGATATAGCATACTTCACAGTTTGTGAAAACTATCGGTGGCTATCCTTGTGAAAATCTGTTCAGATTTGACTGAGCTACAAAAAGGGCAATGATATCATTGTACTACTCAGCAGTAGAGCTTTCAAAACTACTGGTGATAGACATTGTGAACATTCTGTCCGAATGAAATGAAATTCAATGAAATTCAGCCCTATTGAGACTTTTGTTGCCATATGCAGCCAATGTATTTGAAAATTACCTGAAAATTCAGTCACAAATCACATTCTGTTACTTTGGGAAAAATAGATGGATATATGGTAATCCTTACAGATGTCAGAGACTATATTTGCTTTCAAGGAAAAGGGAGAACTTAATTCTAGCATGTAGGTAATAAAACAACTTTATATTGACGTTGGATAAGTAATTTGCTGACTTTCTGATGTGTATTGATGTTCAACTTTGAAAAGCCCCTGATTCTTTTTTTTTGGTATTCAAGTGGGTTTGAGACAAAATTACGACCAATCAATTTTGACAGTATTAGTTCTGAGCCAGATTCTGTTACCCTGGATTCAGTTGGAATGGTGTCTTTTTTAGAAAGTGGTGCAATTGATTTTAATGGTGTTATTTGCCAAATAAGAAACTCTTCAGACTAAATAGGATACCAGAAGTCATCTTCCATAACTGAAAACAAAAAAAAATTATGACTACTAGACATTTCATATATGCCGAAATACAAAATGAAGGTTTTTTTTTTTTAAAAAAGTAGTCTTTTTATAATTTTATTTTTTTTTCTTTTAGGCATTTCAATAAACATGAATGAAATGACTTTTCAAAAAGTTACAACAGAAAAACAAAAGAAAAAATGAACCTTACAAGTTATACTCTTAAATAAAGGTAAACTTAAAATATACTTCATGTGAATAAGCATTTTAAAAAAAATTGAACTTTGTTTTTGACTAAGAAAGTCCCTATTTTTTTTGTTTAGTCCTTAAAAAGATGTTACTTGCAGAGGAATTGCTATCAATGGTGCCATTACTAAAAATAATATCTCTGTAACCTGGCATCGGAGTGTGAACCAATTAGCACTATGAGATTCTGTGGAAGTTAAAAACCAAATGTGGCAATAACCATCTGGGTAGACAAAATATTCTTTTTACCTGCAGGTCCTTGAACATGACAATAAACATATGCCAGAGAGTGCTGGGCTTGTTCAGTGCATTTCTAATAAAAATCTAGGTGACAGAAATACGCCATGATAGGTGTCAGAGAAACTAGTGTAATGACCTTTCACATCTGGATACCTCATTTCTAATTAGGAATGAATAAGACATAACAAGGTCAGGTGACACTGCATAACAGAGCATATTACTTGCATATGGATGAGGCATTTTGATGAAAAACTTCCAAAGCATTTTTTTCAATTATCTTACCTAACTTACTGTGACCAGGCTGTGTCCCCCTAAAAGAGCTTCCAGATGTCAAAAGTCAGAACTTTTATCCTGGAGTATGCAGTTTATTCTTTTTCCAGTTCTCTGTTATCTCTATATTAATGTAAAATAAAGACCAAATTTGTTCCCTCCACTTCACCACCCCTTTGAAATGTCATTTTCAAAACCTGCCACTTGTACAAGCTGCTTACACCCCTCCAACAGCATGGGCATGTTTCACCAGTCATAACATCAGATGGCCAGATCCTGGCTCTCTTACTCTGAGTCTACTTGTGCAGTCAGACTCACTGAAACAATATTTTATCATAATCAAACTACTATATAAACTACTTCCTTAGTTTATAACCTCCTCAAAATATTAAAAGGAAGAAAGAGGGCATTTTCTAGGCCTTTGCAAACCACCTGAATAGCCTGACCACCAATAAGAGAAGCAAATTCTGCAGCACTACACACTTAAATCGAGAAGCTTAGCTGTACCTCCTGGACCATGCTCAAGCATGGTAAGGGAAACAGCTCCTTCTTTCCAAAACTTGACACCCAGGAGTCCAGCCCTGGCTGTAGGGAGCGGGTTTGGTTGCCTGATACAGCTCCTGGTAGCCAGTGATTATCCCTCACGGTGACATTTGTGCAGTGAGAGGGGAAGGAGGGATGTCTGTGGCAGCTCCTGACTTCAGGTGCCAGCAGGGGATTGCTAGTGGTGTCTGGTTTTACATGTGGTGTATACTGTTTCTGGCGTTTTGGGGATGTATCACACTTTGCTTGTATTTTGTTTGGTGTTTGTTCTCAAGCTGGAACATAGGTGCTACTGGGCAAGTGCTGCATGAGCTGTTTCTTCTGATTTGGTCGCCTGAAGCTGTCTAGATTTTAACGATCTGTTGCACTGGGAGGTTCACAAGCAGCTTTCAGTCACTTTTTGCTATGAGATGTCAATTGAAAAACAGAGAGGCAAAGAGATGCAAACGGTGCTTTGAATGACCCATCAGTTTGTCTTACAGGTCACTCAAACAAGGTCTTTACTGACTGAAAATGATCATTCTTCCTCTTTCCAGCCACATGTAGATTTAAACAAATTAGAATATTGGCATGCTCAACTTTACCTTATTTTTCTGTTTGACTAATTTCTCACGTTTTTATTGGACTTTAAGATCAAACACAAGCCACCTTACACAGAGCTGAGAGGTAAACGAGAAGTAAACAGATGTTTTGGCAGTGAAAGAAATAATAGGAAAGGAGAGAGGGAATGTGACATGTTGAAATTCACAACGTGTTCAGGATAACATGCTATAGTAAAGGTTGATGGCTTTAGTGAAATCAACCTAGGGAGACATATCAGGAATTGTTCACTTGATATTTACTCAAATTAAAAATCATAGTTCTTTATAAACAAGCTAATCTTGATCTCAAAGAGCAGAATATATTACAGAATATAATTCAATTTCATTTTAATACTTTCTGAATAGATCATTTCGAATAGTGTACTTCAAAGGGCTGTATCTTGTCCTATGTCTTGGAAATTACCTGAGCTTGCAATTTTACTTTTGTAAACGCATGCTTTTTGCTTAGATATATGCTTCTAGTAAATAGCAAGCATAACATAAGATATCATAGAATATGCTGAGTTGGAAGGGACACATCAGGACGATCAAGTCCAACTCCTGGCCCTGTGCAGGACAGCCCAGGATTCACACCATATGCCTGAGAGCATTGTCCAAATGCTTCTTGAGCTCAGAGAGGCTTGATGCTGTGACCACTTCCCTGGAGAGCTTGTTCCAGTGCCCAGCCACCCTCTGGGTGAAGAAATTCTTTCTAATATCCAACCTAAACCTCCCCTGACACAATTTCAAGTTCTGTCACTGGTCACCAGAGAGAAGAGATCAGTGCCTGCCCCTCCTCTTCCCCTCATGAGGAAGTTGTAGACTGCAGTGAGGTCTCCCCTCAGTCTCCTCTAGGCTGAACAGACCAAGTGACCTCCACTGCTCCTCACACTGCTTCCCTTCAAGGGCCTTCACAATTCCTGTGGCCCTCCTTTGGACACACTCTAATAGCTTAATGTCTTTTTTATATATTGGTGCCCAAACCTGCACACAATATTCAAGGTGAGGCCACACCAGTGCAGAGCAGAGTGGCACAATCCCCTCCCTTGGCTGGCTGATGATGCTTTGTCTGATCCTCCCAGGACACGGTTGTCCGTCCTGGCTGCCAGGGTACTGCTGACTCATATTCAACTTGCCATTGACCATGGAGGCTCTTCAGCTAGAAGAGAAACTCTGGAATTGAAAGCAGTGTAATGCTATAATTTAAGCTAAATGGCCTTACGCTATAAGTCTACCAGACAGCTTCAAGTGACACCAAATCAAAGGATACAGTACTTCTCTGGTAACACATACAGTCCCACTTAAGGACAAACACTAAGGAAAATGTTATATGGTAAGGAATTCTCTGCACCACATATACATACCCTTACAATATAAGCAGCATAGAACTGGGATGCCTCTCTATTTAGATGTTCAGTTTTATGAGTGAGCTTATGCACACAAATATTGAGTCACTATAGGTAGCTATTCCTAAATAAGTCCTGCTTTTTTTAGGACTTCCAATATGAAGTTAAGGCTTTGGAAAAAATACAGACTAATGCATCCTTATTTCCTTTAAATTCATCACTGTCCTGCTGCAGCCTACTTATCTTTACTTCATTCCTTCCATCTTTTCACTGAGTAATAGATGACATTTTTCACAGTTTTACAGGACCAGGGATTATGATTTATCGTGAGGATGGTAAAGTGCCTAGCATATCACACATACTATAAAAATAGCAATAACTGCAATAACTAGCATTCTGTGTCGAAATCCTGTTTTATTTCAAGCTCTCAGCCAGTGCATAACTGCATTTTGTATATTTGCTTTTAACATATCTCAATCTGTATTTCTTCTAAATTTTCTGATTTAAGATGCAATAGTGCTGCTGGCATGTTTTTTCTTCAAATGAGTCTGTGAGTCTCAAAAGATTTGCCTGCACTGACTACATAAATACAGATTAGTAAAGAACTAGAAAAAAGCAGATAAGTTCACTGCCCCTGGCTTTGGCAAATATGTCCCTTTGGTATGTCTATTAAGGGAAATATTATCTTTACAAAGCAAACTTTATAGGCATACGGCAAAAGATGGAAATACTCTAGGTCAGACTTGAGACCAGGTTTATAGTGAGGCCCAGAGGTCAATCAGGAGTCACTTAAAGTTTTCCCCTTAATGTCACCAATGCTTTGACCTATTTCACTTTGTTCTGAGCAATCATAGTCACTTCAAGGATTAGCCAACAAGGGAAGACTTCTAATTTCACACAGTCAGCACCTCAAGGAGGAGAGGTCATGATGCAGTCACTCTCCTCCTCTGTCCTCCCAGCTCTACTATACAGGGAAAGAGTATCCTCAGCTGATCTCAGAACATCATCTCTATTATGAAGATTTTTCTTCTAACATAAATGGAATTCAAGAGACTAGGCATGATGCTTGCCTTAACTCTATTTTTCTATTACCATTACTTTCTCCCATATTGCATTATCATGCAATTAAATTATCATGATTAAGATACAAGATGGTGTTAAAAAAAGTATTCAAAAGCCATAAAGATAAATATAGGCAGCAACTGTTATTTTTTGATGAAGAGAAAAATGAAAAGTAAAAGGAAAACTGATAAACGAAGCTTGATGGTTTCCTGCAGATCTTAAAGAGTGACATTAGAATAAAATAATTATTTTTTCCTAGATGAAAAACAATGTGGACTTTCCTCTGTGCTTCATGAGACCAGAACAGCAGGTTCTGTGAGTCAAAAAGATTCACATAAATCTTTCTCTGTATTTAATAATGATTAAAGCTTTCAAAATGCTACAATATACTGCATTTAACCACTGCATCAGGTACACTGGAGCCCAGTGAAATATATGCTATGGATTTCAACCCTGCAAATGTATGAATTCTTATGCTAACTATATTGAACCAGAATGCACCTATTAGAAAAAAAAAAGACAGATTATTTGTCTTTATAAGATTTCTTTCATATAAAGTACCATAAAACAATATAGTGCAAATCTGTATTACACTATGTAACTGGGAGACCGCTCTACAAATTATTGGATTTTGGAAATTATTTATGAAAAGGTCATTTGAAAACAGAGAAGGAAAATAAATCCTTGTACTGTATTGCACAAATATACTTAGTTCCTCAAATGCCTCATAAGATAAGAAAACCTCACTATATCTAATTCCCCATTATCAGACAATTTGCATTTACAGAAAAACCTTTCCTCTTCTGCAATGAAAGAAGGCTTTAGGGACCTAAAGAGTGATAGTCTGCACCAGGAGAGAAAGGGAAGAAGGAATCCAGCTCTAACCCAAACCAAATTCAGAAGTAAAAAAAAGGGACTCATCCTGATGGGAGGAATTGCCTTTCATTCTACATATCTTTATTTTCCTTTAAAGAATATAAACCCCATTGCTCTCAAGAGAAATCTTGTCTGGTTTTTTTTCTTTTTTTTTTTCCAGAAGATTAATTTTTCCTAATTTAACCTTTTTTTCCCCCTGAATTTTGTTGGTATGCTACCCCTAGATGACTGTCATCACACAACCTAGTTATGATCACATTAAGTGATCAGAAGATGTACAGAAAATTGTACACTGTTATGACATCTAGAGATGCCAGACTCCTGTCAAGGATACTTTTGATGTTAACCAGTGTGCTGTATAAAGGCAAGTACCAGGTCTGTTTTAAATCCTAATCTGTATTTTATATATAAAACAATTATTTTACAACAAATTGTCAGCTGTGAGGACTAGCTTTTTATTTGTTTACAGAAATTACACCACATATTAAACAAGTTCACAATCCTTTTTACTCCTAATGTAGATGGTCAATTTCTCTACCTACCCATGTTTTTTCACATTACTTTCTTACATCATGTAATTGGAGAACATTGACATTAAAACCTACTACATTCTCTATGGCATACTTTCTCCTTCATTCACATTTGTCAACATAACTTTCTGTTTTCTCTAAAAATTTGCATTCAATTTTCACTGCTGCAAAATGATGTATCAGTTAAAATAACCTGAAAAGTGGGTTACTGCTTTGGTTGTGGAATAGGAATGGCTACTCAGCCCTTAAACTTTCTATAGAGTGTGACAACACATGTACTTATTAGTGTAATTTTTCATCTTGATGTTTATGCACTAAGACAGCAGAATAGCTATAGTCTACCAGAATGAATTCATATAAACACTTACTGACTTTACTAAATAGAAAAATATGATTGTAAATGCAGTGGTCTTTTTTCAAAAGTAAATTGAATTGACAAAGAAACCAGAAAACATATCAGGGTTCAGGTTGGTGTTTGGATTACTTTACCCACAAATAGTAAATTTCATACTGAAATCATAAAACAAAATGTGCGGAGAAAAAAAAGAAATGAGGAAAAGCTCTGTTCTCTTTCCAATCTAAAGATCACACATCATACTTTGAAATGCCTTATTGATTAATTAACAGTACTTTATGCGGGGAGTTTTGGTTGATTTGTACCCTTTTAGTCATTTAAACACGCTATCTGTTGTGAACTTGCATATTCACACAGTGCATTTATGACTCTTGAATCTATTCTGACAAAGATCTAGAGAATTCAGCAGTTTGCAACACAACACAGAATAGCTGAGCATGTAAAAAAATGAAGAGCTCCCCAAGAGGCAGAGCCTGGAAGGCTAAGGTTCAAATCCTTCATAACCAGTTTTATGAAGTAAGGGTTGTTTTGGTTCTGCCTAATGACTGTTTTATCCCCTATGCAAAATAGTACAGCTACAAAGCTGAGATGTAGTGAATGTATTGTAAATCTCTTATTTGGGCAGTGGACAGTGAAATTTTGGTGATTCTAAGTTCAGATTCAGACACAGTTATAGTTATTCTTCAAAGAAGCCATCCATCCATTTGGTTTCTCTCTCTTCCCTTATGTCATTTCACCAAAATCTTTGTCAAAATCAGATCTGTTCAGGGAAGAGAGGAAAAAAGATTCATTAAAAAACTCTCATCATGGAGCCACAAGAATATCTTTACATAGGAATACTTTGTCGAGTGAGCAAAACAGCTTCTCTCACAAAGCATATTTATCATATTTTATTAGATGCCATAGCCAGACTGCATTCCCAAAGATCTCTGTTTGGCATTTTTCAAATGTGGGACTCCACTGCTGCAGGTGTTGGGTATATTTGCTCTTGCTGTTTCCAGTTTTACTTTGGCAAATAGCACAAAATAGGAAAACTATCTATGAAAGCTTAGTTTCCTTCATATTGTGACCTCAGATTTTAAGTTCCTATGCTTATGATTTCCTTTTTTTATTTCTTTTCTTGTCAGCTGGGGATTAGGGAACACTATTTTACCCTTGGTAATAATTATTTGTAAAAAATATCAGAGACAATAGGATGCAGCAAAAAAAAAAAGGCATGGAGAAGGACGAAAAATTGATAATGTGCCGTCTAAAATGATCAAGTTGTCAAGGATGACAGTGATATAAATTCCCTTGTTATTGCATATGAACAAGTACAATAACCAGGGGACTGAATATAAGCCAGATTTGATTTGTCAACTTGTTGCTATTATTTTGACAACATTTCAGCAAAATTGTCACATCTGTCGAAATTCTTTTAGAAAATTAGATGTAGCAAAGAACACCAAACAGTCTTATTTTCTCCTACTGAGTGTGCTGGGATTTTCCTTTGGTGAGTCATCATCCGGCAGCAACAATGAAGTGTCACAACAATCACAAAGATACCATCTGGTTAAGGGAGATGATCCAAGAGCAAACATGTATCTTCCTAAACATAAAATTCATCAGCACAAAAATATATAAACACACACACACAAGTTTGTGGGTATATATATATACACACAAAATTTCTGTAATTCTTGACATTCTATCCAAACACCAAGATAGTAGAAATTACAAAATTTCTTGTATGGATTTCTATCATCAGCTAAAGCTACAGATGATATTACTTGAACTTTGTATCATGGGAGCTCACAACATTTGGAAATATGGAATATGTTTTTCATCATATGGTGTCTCTCATGCTTGGTGCTTGCAGAAATTAAGCTTTAATAATTAGAATGCTTCAATTTCTTTCAAAGTATTTTTCAAAAATACAGGCACAATGAGATGCTGGAAAGCAGTGCCATGGAAAGGTACCTGAGGGTCCTGGTTGACGGCAAGTTGAATATGAGTCAGTGGTGCCCTGTCAACCAGGAGGGACAACTGTGTCCTGGGAGGATCAGACAAAGCATCATCAGCCAGCCAAGAGAGGGGATTGTGCCACTCTGCTCTGCACTGGTGTGGCCTCACCTTGAATATTGTGTGCAGGTTTGGGCACCAATATATAAAAAAGACGTTAAGCTATTAGAATGTGTCCAAAGGAGGGCCACAGGAATTGTGAAGGCCCTTGAAGGGAAGCGGTGTGAGGAGCAGTGGAGGTCACTTGGTCTGTTCAGCCTAGAAGAGACTGAGGGGAGACCTCACTGCAGTCTACAACTTCCTCATGAGGGGAAGAGGAGGGGCAGGCACTGATCTCTTCTCTCTGGTGACCAGTGACAGAACTTGAAATTGTGTCAGGGGAGGTTTAGGTTGGATATTAGAAATAATTTCTTCACCCAGAGGGTGGTTGGGCACTGGAACAGGCTCCCCAGGGAAGTGGTCACAGCACCAAGCCTGACAGAGTTCAAGAAGCGTTTGGACAATACTCTGAGGTGCATGGTGTGACTCTTGGGGATGATCCTGTGCAGGGCTAAGGGTTAGACTCGATGATTCTTGTGGGTCCCTTCCAACTCAGCATATTCTGTGGCTCTGTGACTACTGTAATAGTACTTATCTGGATGTCATTTTTATTTTTTTCCACTTTTCTATTACTATGTATGTGGAAATCCTTGTTCCATTTGAAAGTGAACTGTTATGAAAATCTAGTTCTCCTTGCCAAGTCTGGCAGCAGTAGTAAATGTCCACAAATGTAAAGTTTTGATTAGTGTAATTCCAGTGTGATAGAAAAACATTTCTGATGCATTTTCTAAATTAAAAATGACAAGGAATAAATTGGAAAAGCCAATGATATTTCCCAAACATGAAAAACAAAGCTCAACGAAACATTAGCATTGCAATTCATGAAATTATTGACAAGAAGATTATTTTTAAACAGGCAAAAATATAGATTGCCAGTATAGTTCCCTCACTCTTGTTTAAAACAAATTTAATTTATGTAATTAATAAATAGCAATACAATCTAGCTTTCAGACAGAAGCTTAAAATTGTTTTTCTTTCATTTATATAATCCTGAACTTCTAACAAATAGCTTAATGAAAAATAATAGCCATTAGGTGACATAAGTATTGCTTTGTTTCTTGCACATACTCAATCTACTACCCATTATAAATTAGCACAATGGACGTCATGAAGTAATTCCAGAAGCACTGCAGGAAACTATCTTCTCTGTTTGACTAAAGTACAGTTTTTGTATCCATTCTTTTGCCTTCCTTTAGAGGGTAAAATATAGTTTAAGTGACTTAGGTAATGCACCTATAGAGCCAAAAGGAGTTCATCCAACATCAAAAAACTTGAGGAGTGGCTTAACGACAATAGAAAAATTGTAAATATTTTACTTAACCTCTGTGCTTATATTTAAACAAAAGGCTTGAATATGAGCAAGACCAGGGCTAACAAAGTTTTTTCTAAATGTTTACTGTGTTTCCCCGGTGATGCTCTCATACAGCAGGAAATAAATGCTCCTGTTTTCTGCTTAAATTGCCTAAAACATATGCCACTTTTTCTATCTGTCTTTCATCTAGAATTCAAGTGATCTGTGGCACAGGAGTGGAAAAATTATACTTACCTTCACTTGAATGTAAAGTGAGATAAAAACATACATGCCCAAATGAGCACATAGCATACAGCTTAACTTTATTGAAAAAAAACACCACCAACCCTAAAAAAACCTCCTCAGCTTAGAAAGGCACTTTCCTACTGTCTGCCATTCTCCATGCTTATATTGTAAGTTGGTCAACTTCTATTTCAGTCACTTCTGATGAAACATCTAATTTTTTTCCTGGGTGTACACTTTAGCTGATACAATAACATTATGCTATGATACAAATTACTAATATAATATAATGCCACAAACCAGTCCTTTTGCATCTAGCATAATGATTTTCACTGATATAGAGATTGACTACTACTGACTGATACTAATGCAATTGAAATTTTGAGAATATACCTGATGATTTTGTTAAGAGAGATTTAATTTTGTCCACATTAATAAAAAAAGAAAAGAAAAAGCAATCACTTTGAATTTGACTCTGAACACATGCAGTATGAACATAAAGCAAAATTTAAGCCTGTTTCTGAATGGTATCTAAGCCTCACTTGTTCTTTGATGAATTCTCTGCAAAGGTTGCTGTGAACAATATTGATGATTGTGATAATGTTAGTGTCATAAAAGAAAAAGATCTTTACTGATGAGAAATTTAGTTATAATAGTTATCATCTGTTGGCTATAGTACACAGTAGGTCAGTTTCTATCTCTTGCTCTCTGCCACATGCACACAAACATGCAGATTCACAAACATATTCTGTTTTGAAAATTTAGCCTTAAAGACTCTAGGTATAGAGAAGAAACAATCATAGATATGATGAAATATGTAACAATTCCCTCACATATATACGACCTCAACATTAGTTAACAACTTCAGCAATTCACCTGACATAAACAGACTGACATCAAAGCCAAAAACCCATGAATGGATAGTTTTTAAGTAAGCACACTAGAAACGAAACACATTTAGAAAAAACATATTTTAAAATGGAACTCAAACCATGTTTTCAAATGTGTTTCTTTATTCGAGCTAGATGGGGCATAACTGATGACAGAACATAGTTTTCTGCATTCAGTCAGCAGAACTATGGCATTAAGTCTGTCTCTTCATTGGGAGTGAAATAAGTGTGGAATGAAAACAAAGCATCAGATCAAAATGAAGGAGAAGTGATATCACATAGATAAACTTGTCTTCGACATGTCAGTACTCGCTATTTCATTTCTCTGATATGAAGGATGGATGAAGTAAAACCAATTTTGGTTGTCAAGGACTCCCACAAAATGGAGAGAAACAACATGAACAACAAAAAGATGTCAAGAATAGGTCTATCAATAACAACAAACTTATTTTACACATAAGCAGTAAAACTCTATCCAGCTTCCAGCTTCACATAAATAAAATACCATTTCATTTCTAGTAGTTACCTTAGTTGCTGAAGAAATGTACTGCTTCACCCTTCTTCTCAAACTACAAAAGTCACTTATTTGAATATCTTAACATTCAAATACTACATCTGTACAGTCTTGAAATTTTAAATAATTTGTAGTGAAACACTTCCTCAACTAGGAATCCACTGACAGGTTTTTTGAAAATCCTGCACAAAGCAATGTTGAAGGCAATAGAAACTGTGGTTGCTCAGCATCTTTGATAGCCTGTTCATATATTTTTATCTCTCATTTAAATATAAGCCCTGCAAAAAGTAAGATGACTGTCCAGACAAGAATATAAATAATCTGAACAAACCTGTAGAGAGTTTTGGAATTTATAGAAAATACATTTAAATTTAACACACAATATGAAATATAGCCATAAATACTGAACACACCCCTGAACTGAGCTATAAGCATGAGTGAAGTTATGATAAAAGAAAAATTAAAGTGCCTGTAACAGAAAAAATGGGAGGCTTAGGAAACAAAGAAAACCCTTACTACGTGGAAAATCTGCTGAAACACTCTTTTCATAGAAATTCTAGTGTAATAAAATACTGTCCTTTATCTTCACAGTAATTCTTAGTACAAAGATCAGTGTTTACAGAGCCATAGTGCTGTCTACTCTCTTATATGGATCTGAATCGTGGGTCATCTATCGCCACCACCTGCGACTCCTCGAACACTTCCATCAACGCTGTCTCCGTACAATCCTAAATATCCACTGGTCAGATTATGTGACCAATACATCTGTTCTAGAACAAGCAGCAGTCACAAGTATTGAGGTCATGTTATTGAGAACACAGGTCTGTTGGGCAGGGCATGTCTCCAGGATGAAGGACCACCGCCTCCCTAAGATCCTGCTCTATGGTGAACTTGCCACTGGCTGCTGCAAGAGAGGAGCCCCAAAGAGAAGATACAAGGACTCCCTGAAACAACATCTCAGCCTTGGCCATACTGATCATCATAACTGGTCTACTCTGGCCTCCAATCGGGAGGTCTGGAGACACACCATCTATAACGCTGCAGATGCTTTTGAGAATGCACGCAGGATCACCCTTGAGGAGAAAAGACAATGCAGAAAGAATTGTGCCTTGCAGAATACACCATCTAAGGAGTCTTTCTGCTGTGCCTTTTGCAACCGGACGTGCCTATCTCATATTGGCCTTTTTAGCCACCAATGCGTTTGTAACAAAGGTGGGTAGAGCCCTTCCCAAATCTTCGTTCACAAAGCCTAGCCATGATGATCGAATTCTTAGTTTGGAAGAAGATATAAGTAAGTTTTTTTTTGTGTAAGCCAAGATTCTCTTAATTTCTGTTTCACTGATAATTAAGTAATACTAAATTAATTCATGTATTAAATCTGCATGGAATAGGTCCTTAATATCAGTAAAACACTACAAGTTACAATACAGAACACAACAGAAAACTGAAATAACAAGGAGTGTGGAATTAAGTGTGTGATTTAGATTGTATCTATAAAAGCAATTGAAATGGTAGAGACAACCACATTTAATCTGACCTTCTATCTCCCTATACTATGTGTTCAAACTAATTTTCTCAGCAAAAATAGTATCACCAGCTCCATTCAGTACCTGCCAAAGTGATTCTGCTAAGTATCAAATGCTTGCCCACAATGGTGTGATCCCGTTGAGTTGGCAGGAGTGGTAGCTGGCCTGGCATTTTCCTTCTATGACATGATGCAGAAAACTAAGCAACTCTTTCCCTGGTTTGATAAGATGTTTTCTTCAGAAAATAAAAATAAATTTATTAAATCAACTGCTGTCAGAAGAGATACAGCTTATGATTGTATATCCAAAGCAAATACATGTGTAATAAAGGAGTTCAACCTAAAAGTATAATTATTTCTAAAAAAAAATCATTATGCAGAAAATAGGTGTCCTTTCAACAAAGTAATGTAATACCAGAGATATATTTATTGTCCTTGAGGGTTAGGAAGTGAAGCTGGTTTAAAATATAACCACTAAAAGAGGAATAAGTTACATGATTGAGAAGAAGCATATGCCTAATCACATGTGCTGTTTGCTCTTTCGGGCTAAGTTACAATGCATGTATCCATCCCATGCTACCTAAAGAAATTAAATTATGAAGGTTACCTTTCCATTTGAGTGAGTGAACAGAGTATTTTCTCTTACTTTTCTACAAGGAGAATGATGACCAGACTTGAGATCAAATAAAGCAGTGCTGTTTGAAAAAAATGTCCGTTACTCCAATAAATACAATGGCATTTACTGGAGTCTGGTAGCTGCCTTATCTTTCA
The DNA here is from genome assembly GCF_001604755.1 of Lepidothrix coronata. Taxonomy (NCBI): domain Eukaryota; kingdom Metazoa; phylum Chordata; class Aves; order Passeriformes; family Pipridae; genus Lepidothrix; species Lepidothrix coronata. The sequence continues at coordinate 1,270,880 of NW_016690268.1, read as the reverse complement.
CTACATCATGCAAGGAAATTCAAAAGGCAGCAAGTGCAATCCCTTCAAATTTGAAGGCATAAGAACTCACCATGATAGGATATTTGGAAGGTGTTTAGAATCTTAAGGTAACATAAAAGGCTGTTAAGACCATTTTGTTCAATTTTTTTTTCCAATTTTCTTGAAATAAGGTTGTCCAATAGCTGTCACACTCCACCTAAATTGCAGGATCAAATATTAATCTTTAACATGTGAACAGGCATTGTGGTCTTGGATTTTTTCTACTTAATCATAAGCTATAATCTTATTTTAATTTCCTGCCACCATCTTGTTCAGACAAATGGAGAAAATACAATGGCAAATGAAAAATAATGCCATTTGTCAAGAAACACAATTTGGAATGGAATAAGTAAATAGGACACTTGCTTTAATTCAGATCTTGATTAATCCTCTCTGTCCTTGCATGTCTCCCTTTTCCCAGATTCTCTCTCTTTCATTCTTTGAATTTATTCATTTTCAGCTAAAATATCCTCAATACTAAATGTTTTAGGCACATTACATCAGTGTTTCTTTTTGTCAACAAAGTTCCACAGAATAATCAAGGACAATTTAAAATCAATTTCTGTTGAGTACTTGGTTCAAGGAAATACAATGACTTTTCTACTCAAAAAACAGCTTGGAGGAGATGCTGAAATAGATAATGGATACTTCAGAGTAGACAACTTAAAGATGGAAATGAGGTTATTTCATGGGAGAACAAAGTGGAAGCAATTAGAATGTCACTTTACAAAACTAATGTGTTAATTCAGGCAACTGAAACCCTCTAAATGTGAAATGTGAGAGATGGATGGTTTGATGTCCAGGTTTGTCATATCAGTGGGATACTGGGAAATCTAAATCAACTGAGAGAAAATCTCAAAGAAGAATCTTCTCCAGGATAAACACAATTTCAGATTAGCAATTTATTTGGCTCTCTGTTTTAGGACTTAAAATTATGTTTGAAAATGTATCTTGTTTTTTATTGTTGCATTAGTATATTTCACTAGCCCAATGACAAAAATGTACCCAGGGAAATAAGTCACCATGCCTCACAGCTCTCCCATCTCAGATGCATCACACTATTTTCGAAAATAGTCTGAAAAGGAATACCACTTAAAAATATCTTTAGATACCTAAATGCTTACCTTCTACTGAATTGCAGTTGGACTGATACCTTACCAAATTGTTTGGGAATGTTTGGAGATCTTATTCAAAATCCAGTGGGAGGCAAAGCAAACAGGGCAATTGCACTAGACTCAAGGAAAATGAAAATAAAAATAAGAAGACACAGATCTACAAGGAAGGATATCAGAGATAAGGAAGAGGAAGAGTAGGATATGAAGGTGCCATAGAAAGGTCCTCTGTGTCTCAAATACCTGAACAATTAAAAGAAGCTGTGTCTTTCAAATGGACAGAGAGAACATGCAGTACACAGGGCTCTTGAGAAAGGCAAATGAAAGATGGGGAATGTCCCATGTGAAGGGAAGGGAAGAAAGAGGCAGATCCTCAGTGAAACTAGTTGTGAGGAAGAAAAAAGACCAACTTTTAAAGTAAGGAGGATGGGGGTCTTGATCTGTTTTGGTATTGATGACGCATTACTTACATATTCTGTTATATAATTTCTTTCACACTGATTTTATAAAAGTGTAACTCTACAGGTTTCCAAACCCTGAAACAGAGCCCAAAGAGGAGCTGTAAATTTGAGCTTTCCTGAATATGAATATTACTGTAGCCCCTTCAATTTTAATTGCAGTTTAGGTATTGTGGCACATTATCTCTCCTTACATGGCTCCAAAACACTCATTTAAAAATGCTGTTTCCAACTTAATTTCTGTGTCTAGTGTTTATTTCTTATTTATAATATATTCCCTTTGTAACCTCCCAGAACTCTTTGAGCATGAGGGATTTGGGGTTTGCTTTTTTGTTTTCTTTTAAAATACTACCTTCTGTAAAATATCTACTAAAAGAACATGTTGATCTACTGTATTTGCAGAACACTGAGTTATACAGTGAAAAATATAGAAAAATAACAAAAGCATAGGAAATAATCAAAATATTGTGGCAAGCTGAGCAACCTACTCATTGAAATGTATTTCTTCTAAATATTCATTACATGGTTTTATATTTTTCTAATTTCTGCCTTAGTTTTTGTTAGTTTATTGAGAACACAACATTATGAAAAATATCTGGAAAACCACAGTTTAGTAGCATATTCTACAAATTTTGAAAACCTAGATTGTAGGGAATTATGATCTTCAGTCTAAGAAAACTCAACTGAGCAATTTTTTCATTTAAAAGTAAATAAATCCACACATTTTACGTGATTTCTTTGAAAGGAAATCTAGGTTTGTTCTCACATACATGGAAGTTTGAACAGATATATTAGTATACAACTGTTTGAAAATGTGGAATTTTTTCCAGTAAACTAACTTTTCCATTGGGAAATGCAGAACCATCAAAATTTTGATCTTTTTAGCTGATTATATAGATGTGGCTGGGATGGAGCTAACATTCTTCACAGTGGCCCCTATGGTGCTGTGTTTTGGATTTGAGACTGAAACAATGTTGATAACACACCTGTTTCAGCTATTGCTGAACAGTGCCTGCATTGAGACTTTCTTTGTTTCTCATATTGCCTACCATCAAGTAGTCTGGGTGTGGCAAGAGGCTAGGAGGGGACACAGCCAGGACAGATGACCTCAGAGATATTCGGAGACCAGTTGGGCATCAGTCTGCTTGTGGCATGGGGAGTGATTGCCTTTTCAGTCTTTGTTTTTTTTTTTCTCTTTCCATCACTTATTAAATTGTGTTTATCTTGCATTTACTCTTCAAACTGTTGTCCCCATTCTGCTGGAGGACTAGTGGATGAGTGACTGGGTGGGTGGTCAACCCACCACACTGATAAACTGACTACAGAAGAACATTTTGAAGTCAAACATTAGGTTTTATACCAAAATGAGAAGAAGACAAGGGAGCAAGGGATTCTTCCTTTTCAAATCTGTTCTGACAATCTCTCTCTTGTTGATTTTTTTCTAGTTAATATATACAGTTAAACATTCAATAGTGTAGAGAAAACAGAAGAGATTAATTCTAACTCTCAGAAGCTAGAGAGTTATCTTGGATTACTAGTAGAAGTAAAGACTCAAATGCCTTTACAAGGGAAGGGTTCATTACTTATCCAAGGTGGAATAGTTCCAACAGAAGAAGTTGCAATTTCCTTTACTTTCCTCCCTGGTTATGAATTTCATTTGAAATGAAGAAGACATAGGCTAAAGTACATGTCATAGGAATCAGAGTTTTTCTCATTCATATAAGTTCACTGGTCACTAACCTAATGAGAGGAAAAGTTTGGAGAAACTTTTTTAAATCCTTAAACTTTGACTTGGCAGAAAGCTATTTTTTCTCCAGCTGTACTCTGGTATCCTTCAGCAAAATATCTCCCAGTTCCTTTTAGGGATATTAAAGGTTCATGGGATTCTTTAGAATGAAAGGTATTATAAAACAAAATAATTACATAATTATCTGAACATAAAATACTCTTAGTCAATTCTTATTCAATTGCACTTTGAAAAGTGCAAAAGACAGAAACGTCCTTGGACCTGGATGGTCCTTGCATTGAAAAGTTAATTTTCTTTGAAGGTCTCTCTTTTCCCTCAATATCCCTCTATTCAAAGTTAATTTAAGACATACCCAGCTGAAATGCAATGGAACAAGTACTATCTCTAATGGTGTCTTTGGAAGTTATGAATGCTGCATAGCCCTCAGCAGTCTTCAGCAAATCTATTTTACTGTGTTCCTTCTAAGATTTATCATGCTTCACTTTGTCTAAATAGGTATATGAAAAGCTGAAACACACATACACAAAAGAGCTTGAAGTGTTTTCTCTTCCTGAAATAAAAATTTCGATGCTAAAAATCCAGGCAAGTACATGGAGCTTGCTTGACATACACAAGTAAACAATTCATATTAAAAATAAAACAATAAAAGCATGAAAATTTTTATTGGATCTCACCGAATCAAAACTTTCCTCTTGGGAGTTAAAATTTCGCTAAGGAGACAAACTTACACAGATGGGTACAAAATATTTTTCTTTATCGTTAAAGCTAGGTAAGGCTTCTTAAGAAAGGTGAATATTTGTGATTACTAAGTCCATTTAATGCAATTTGTATAAATTAGATGCAAAATGAATGTGTATCTTTGGAGATTCACAGATACACTATCTCCACGGTACATTTAGACCATGTTCATGTTTTGGTGATACAAATGTCCAATCCTGAATATCACTGTCTTTAACAGTAGAGAAGATCTGAGCTGATATTTAATGAAAATGCAACCTTGGGCAACAGGTTAGAAGTGATCTAAATAATATTCTGATTTACATAAACAGGCAGCAGACAGTCAGCCTTTGGACAGAGATTAAATAGTTAGGGTTTTCTAGGTTCAGTGTTTGTATAAAGCATGCTGAGAGTATCTAGATTCTCTCTTGGGTTTTCATTCTATCTTAACCGTTGCTGAAAAAAAATATTCACATTCAAAATTTTATCTGATTATTCGAACACCAGATTGGTCCACTATACTTTTTCTCTTCTTAGGCATTTTGTCTTCTCCAAAGAGAAAAGAAATGCCACAAATCATATCAGATATAATTATTGAAGTTATTAGCAATACATAGAAATTTTTCATCTTTATAGGCTATGTATTGTACAGTACAAGTGAAGTACTTTTGGGAAGAACATTGAACTACATTTAAAGGGCTTGAGAATAAAGCTCAATGGGGAATTCTCATTGCCAAACAGTCTAATGTAATGCTATAATTCCTTCATTAAAACATAATATTTGCATACAAATATCACTAGTTTGAAATAAAACTAAACAAACTCCTCAAGAAATAACTTTGATATAGTTTAGATTTTATCGTGTAAGAAAATTTGTGATACTTTCCTTAATATTATTTTTCTCATCACCTTTGTTGGCCCACAACCACCTTTGCATAGCTATACACACAGGAAAGATAAACACTGCTCTTTTAAATTAAAATCAAAATACTGTAAAGTCACTAGCTGTTCTGACTGCACATTATCCCATCCCTTTAGTACAAACAGTATCATACTGTAGAGTTTCTAAATTAGCTTGGAAAGCTTGGAAAGGATGTCCAAGGGTGTGGCATGAAGATAACTGCTTGAAGCAACAGCTTTTGGGGCTCCTGATGAGCAAATAGCATGTGCAACATAGCACCAGCTTCAAGATGCAAGGCACATTTTATTCGTACATCTGGACAGAAACGCACAACAGCATCTGCTGTCTTGTTTCTGTCCTTTCCCTCTTCCTTCTGGGCCTGAGGAAACCGTAAGCCATAGCTCTGTGGTTGACAGGACAAAAGTCTGCTGGACCTTGATTCAGCTTCTGCAAGGGAGAAAATGAAGGAGAAATGCTTCTTTTTTTCCTGCATCACTCCAATTTTGGATAAGGGAAAAGCAGAGCTAGGTCATATTTAGTGCTCTCATTTCGTGATGCAGTATGGAAGAGATACTTACTCACCTGAACCTCTTTTTAAAGGGCTCTGCTGTGAACTCTGTGAGTTCATGGATGTATATGATGAAGCACCATAAGGAGGCTTTGCCTCCATCAGTGCTGCTATGTACACAGGAAAACTGCATGCACAGATAATACCCTTGAAACAATGTCAATATGAATGTGGAATGTTTCTAAAGGCTAATAAAAATATGTAATGAAATAAATCAGCAGACTTCTGGTGACGTCTCTGTCCTGTGCTATGTACCACAGGAAATAAATAACTGAGAAGGGAAACATATGCAGTGGCAAAACATGGGACTTGTCACATCAGTTCAGCATCAATCCATATCAGTCTAGTTAATTGAAATTTATATTCACCTTTCTCCACTGCAAACTCTCTTTCTGATCAAGAATTTTTATGGACTTTTCAGATCCCACAAATAGCTTTATATTATGAATAACAAAATCATTTATCTAGTAACACGAGAATATCTTATAATTTCCTAGATATGTAAAATATCTGAAAGGTTTAGGTTATAAACTTACATAGAAAATTATACATATGGATTTTTAAGTATCCTCTGTTGTCTGGAGCATGAAGATACTACCGAGGCAGTGCTGGAGGATTATTCAAGTGAAAAGTTGTTTCAGACTTCTATTGACTGTGAACACACTTAGGCAGTGCTTTCTCCCCTATGGCTTTTTCATGATTTCCCTGCTGAATTTTGCTCTTAATACATTGGGATAAATAAATAAGCCATTTCATTTTTATTTTCCCTTCCGTGAAATGCTTCCCAAGTAACTTGATTAATGTTCAAAACCAATATTTGAGCATCCACATAATGTAATTAAAATTTCATAAAATAGCTATAATCATCCTAGCTTGGTAACAAGCAACCTTATTTATCACACAAATGATTTCTTTGAATTTTCAACAAGCACTTTATTTAGCTAACTAAATAATCTTTTTTTCTGCAGGAGGCTTGTGTTTGAAAACAGACAATTGAAGTCACAGCCAGAGTGCCTTGCCGTACAGAACCGATATTTAATCACAGGAGGTTTCAGCTACGTGCACATTGAAGTTACCATGATTTATCTAGGAAAGTGTGCTTGACTGAGTTCCATTTTAAACCTGTCTGCCCAAACTGCTTTTTTTATCTTGAAGTGATACTAAGTGCACAATGATCCAGCATAAAGGTAGAATGTTATGTGAATAGGACTTTTTTTTTTTGAGTAATGTGCAGCTCTGTGTTGGTATCTTTAACACCGTATGGGCCTTTGCTGTCAATAACAGTGACTGTGAAATCTACTAGTGGCTGGAGAACTTTAGAGCTGAAGAGAAAGGCATTTTCATTTTTTCTACTGCTCTTTAAGTAATCTCTGTATCCATACTGCCCCTAAAGTCCAATCTATTTGAGACAATGACTTAAAATGCAGCCCTACTTTAAAAGTGCATTTGCAAAAATTGGTATTATAATAAATATAACCTATTTGTTATATCCCAAAGATTTCCAGATCAAATTTTCTTAGCTTGCTGACTAAAATGTCATTTATTTCTATGCATCCATTCTGCAAACCTTCCAGTAGTCTGTAAACTATGCTGTTTCTTCCATGCACAATACAATCCAAAAACCTTTCTGCTGGGCAAATGCCTCCTTCGGGTACAACTGTGAAAGACAAAGCATTGCTTTCAAATCCTGTCCTCATTTACCTCCCTCTATGTAGCCTAAGGCCCACAGTGGGCCTGGAAAGGTGCTTCTTAGTACTCATTTGAAGCTATAACAGAGATGGCTCTGCATATTTAGCTGTTCGTAGTTATGCTGATGATATAAACAGTAGAAAACTGTCCCATTTTGTATTGCTGAACACATTCAGATCTGTAGGGGTATGGGATTGGAAAGGAAAGATGGAAAAAGGGTCAATTTTCCAGAAGTATAAGCAGAAAAAGCTGTTTGTAGAATGAAATGGTCACTGTACACTACCAGCTTCTAGGGAAGAAGCAGAGTTAAATATTATTCCAAGGTTCAGTATTACCACCAGGAAACTTTTCCTCTGTGAAAATAACAGTCACAGCAGCTGATGATTTGTGACATTGCGTTGTAATCCAGGAGGAACTTGGAATATGACCAAAGGGCGTTACTAATATTCTGCATGACTAATTATTGAACCTTCCTCTGGGTTCAAACATCCCAGTGTTTGCACAGATGATGCTTTTGTTCATCCATCATTTAAAATGTCTTGTAGCTGGAAAGCTAACAACACTCATAAAAGACCATTCATAAAGCCTGCTGGTGGTGGGGGAGGTGGGGTGACAGTTTGCATTTTTCTGGTCTTTTAACTTCTTTGCTGCTGACCGTGATTACAAATACCATGCAGTCATGGCCACTGGGAAAGTGATTTCTCATATTTTTAGATAGAGAAACTGAAATACATTACAATAAAGCAACAGTCAAGAAACAAACCTAGTTCTGCTAAACAAACCTTCTAGTTCTGTGCTCCTGACAAGCTGGACCTTGTTGGATCACACTGCTGCTTTCACCTGGCCTTTACAAATGGAAACTGGAAAGCTAGGAAATGGAGGAAGGAGTGAAGTATGTCCAAAATTTAATTTGATGTGGAGCCAGGATGCAGACTAGGTGTGCAGAGTTGGAAGCTGCTAGGTTCTGTACTCTAGATTTATTTTCATTGATTAACATAACATCAAGGCAAAAATTAGGTTTGGAGGGACTTCTGGAAATAAACTGAAAAAAATGCCCTGCTCAAGGTAGATTGGTGAAGCTGAACATGACTTTGTCCATCACAAGATGTAAGTTGTGCAGAAGATTGATTCCAAGACCAACCCCCACTGATCTTAGTGGTCCCCTTTCACTCTGACCTCTGTGAACTGCTTACATCTTCTTCGAGGAGTAAACAAGAATTCCCAACATTTTCCAGGTCTTATGCAAAGCTCCTGGAGAAAGCAGATTAGATTTAAGAACTGGTCTTAAATCTTATAAAAACATTCATAATTTCAACAGTTATAATAATCCCTGTAGTTTGAAGTATGTCACTACTGAAAAATCGAGATAGCAAGAAAAGTATCCAAAATTTCAGAATTTATTTTCAGAGACTTTGCTTTGAAGAGAATCTTGGACATCAAGCTCAAAGCTCCAAAAAGCATATTCCCCTTCAGAAAAAGAGGAGGCACTAAATATCCTATCTTCTTTCACAGTGTTTCTTTTACATTCAATTTCCTTTCCTTTTTTCAGGAGCATTCTGATTAGAATTTCTCTGCAGAAAATCAATAATCATTTCATAAGAATGCAGTTGATTTTGAATTTTAAATGCAAGTTGAACCTTGCAAAGCTTTGATTCCTCAAATATGAATCTGTTAAATGGACCCCCAAAAAGCCTGTTTCTTCCCCTGTTTTAAAGAATGATGTGCACAAAAACATAAAAGAAAATTACTGGAGAACTCACACACTTGTAGAGTAGATGACAATTATCCAGGAGCAAGTTCTGGGAAAGTCTATGCTGTGTTCAACAATAGCTAATTATTGAATGAGATCCCTGCTGATGCTCTTTTCTCTTTCATATTTGAATGACAAAAATTTGTATGCAGTGTGCACAGTGCATGTTAAATGCACATATGCATGCATACATAAGTGCACAGGTGTCTGCACCTGTCAGATGAGGAGTCTTTATGATTTTGGTGTTGAAATTCTATTTCTGAAAAGAGAAAAGAATAGCCTACTAAAAATAAAATATCGCTCAATGAAAGACAGATATTAGACACACAATTTGTTGATATATGTGTAGCTATCTGAAAATGTCTGATAATTTTGGAAATGCAGGTGCTGACTGTAAGAGCTAAATGCATGATTTTCACTGGCTGCAGAAAAATGGATTTTAGGATTTAATTCTATCATCTGAAATCAAACACACTCAATAGTGCACAGTCCTTGCTCCTGCATACAACCTCGCTGATGAAAGGTTACTTACAAATCAAGGTAAAAAACCCCTAGCCCTTGTTTATTAAATTTTTAGTAACAGGATATTATGAAGCAAAAATTACAGGGGAGTAAAGTGCTTCATTAAAAGAACAGAAGCAACATCACCACTCTTCGCATTGACTATATGATTACAAAGTGTTGCACTAAGCTGCTTGTTTCATAACTTTTTTCCTTGGGAATGGGAATGTAAGTATGATCTGATCTCTTGACATATGATCTGATTTCTTGATGTATGATCACAGAATCACAGACTAATTTTTGTTAGAAAAAGCTTCCAAGATTATCAAGTCCAACCTTGGACTGAACACTACCTTGTCGACTAGACCAACGCACTGAGCGCCACGTCCAGTCATTTCTTGAACACTTCCAAGGGTAGTGACTCCACCACTTCCCTGGGCAGTCTGTTGCAATGCTTAACAACCCTTACCATGAAGAAATTCTTACTGATGTTTAACCTGAATGTCCCCTGGTGCAGCTTGAGGTTGTATCTTCTCATTTTGCCACTAGTTGCCTGGGAAAAGAGGCCAACCCCCACCTTGCTACAACTCCTTTCAGGTAGTTGTAGAGAGTGATAAGATCTCCCTTGAGCCTCCTTTTCTCCAGTCTAAACAGCCCCAGCTCACCCAGCTGCTCCTCACAGGACTTACTCTCCAGAGCCTTCAAAAGCTTTATTGGTCTTCTCTGGACACACTCCAGCAACTCAATGTCTTTCTTGTAGTAAGGGGCCCAGAACCGGACACAGGCGCGGCCTTTCTAGTGCTGAGCAGAGAGGGACAATCACTTCCCAGGTGACTAATTCACTGCTGAATTAGTCTTCAGCATAGTACAAGAATTTTGTCATAAGACAAAAGCATGAGTGGGACAAGATGATAAACCTAAAGAGAAGTATTAATGGATACTGAGAGGGTCAAGAGAAGCCTTGATGAGGTGAAGGTTATGGTTCTGTTCACATTAATACAAAGTCTGAGCATTACTGAATCACTAGGGCAGTACAAAACAGGTTTGGATCAGGCATGAACCAACCAACTAATCACATTTTTGTCTAATTATTCTGAAATATTCCCAATTGCCCCCTGTGCCTTAGAGACCACCAAAGTCAGTTCCAGCTGATTGATGTTGGAGAAATCCCTTGCACCTCAAAGTCCACGAATCCAACACCTCTGAAAGTTGGCAAATCACACACAAATCATTTGCCTTAATGTGGAAACATATCCAAAAAGGTAAACCGTGGAGACTTCTCCACTCAGAGAGGCAAAGTACAGTCATGCTGTAGGCCACTGGAGATCACCATAAACCTCTTCCTGATGACAGTCTTAGCTGATCTGGCAGACTACAGGGTGTCCTACCATTGCTTATGTTCAGTGGCTGTCGACCAACACACCCACGTTCTTTTCTGCCAGACAGCTTTCCAACCTCTCATCCTCCAGCCTGTAGTGCTCCATAGGGTTGTTGTGAGCCAAGGGCAGGATCTGGCAGTTTGCCTTATTGAACTTCTTATCACCGGGCTCAGCCCATTAATCCAGACTGTCCAGATTCCCCTGCAGAGCCTTTCTACCCTCCAGCAGACCAACCCTCCCAACCAACTCAGTGTCATCTGCAAACTGACTGAGAGTGACCTCAATCCCCTTGTTCAGGTCATGAACAAAGATACTAAACAGGACTGGCCACAATACAAAACCCTGGCGAACACCACCAGTGATCGGCTGCCAGCTGCATGTAACTCCACTCACCACCACACCCTAGGACTGGTCATCCAGACAGATTTTTACACAGTGAAGAGTACACCCATCCGAGCCATGTGCAGCTGGTTTCTCCAGGAGAATGCTGTGGGAAATGGTGTCAAAGGCATTACTAAAGTCTAGGTAGACTACAACCACAGCCTTTCTCTCATCTGTTAAGTAGGTCACCTTGCCATAGAAGGAGATCAGGTTGGTCAGGCAGGACCTGCCTTTCACAAACCCCCTCTGGCTGGGCCTGATCCCCTGCTTTTCCTGCACATTCTGCCTGATGGTACTCAAGATGATCTGCTCTATGACCTTCCCTGGCACTGAGGTCAGACAGACAGACCTGCAATTCCCTGGATCCTCCTTCTAACCCTTCTTGTAGATGGGTGTTAACTAGTCTCCAGTCAACTGGGACGTCCATGGCTAGCCAGGACTGCCAGTAAATGGTAGAAAGTGGCTCTGTGAGCCCTTCCAACAGCTCCCTCAGCACCCTTGGGTGGACCCTATCTGGCCCCATAGACTTGTGTGGGTCTAAGTGGTGTAGCAGGTTGCTGGTCATTTTCTCTTGGATTTTGGTGGCTTCATTCTGCTCCTCATCCCTGTCTTACAGCTCAGGGAATTGGGTACTCTGAGAACAACTGGTCTTAGTACTAAAGACTAAGGCAAAGCCTTTTCCTCATCCTTTGTTACTACGTTTCCCCATCTCAGTTGGAATAGACAATTATCTAGTCCAATTGGCTGACCACCTCAGGGCTGACTAAAAGTTAATGTGTATTATTAAGGGCATTGTCCAAATACCTCTTAACCACTGACAGGCTGGGGGCATTGACTACCTCTCTAGGAAGCCTGTTCCAGGGTTTGACCACCCTCTTGGTACATGCAAAGTCCTTCCTGAAAGAAGGAATAACCTTGTGCACCAGAGCACACTGGGGACTAACAGGTGGGAAGCAGCTTTGCAAAGACAGCCCTGTGGATCCTGTTGGACACCAAGTTGGATATAAGACAGTAATGTGCCCCTGTGGCAAAGATGGCCAGTAGACTTCTGGGCTTCATTAGGAAAACCACTGCCAGCAGGACAAGAGACGTGACACTTCCCTTCTACTTGTACCCTTCCTGACTACCCCTAATTTGATGAAAAGGAAAAAAATTAGTCAAGAGAGAAGTAAATATTGGCATCTACACTTTCTTCTCAATTTTGAGTGTAAACCAGTCTACTCTACACCTTCCTCTTAACTGTTTTTTATATATGACTGAAATATAAGGCATTTATGTTATTTCTATCATTTGCTAAACAAGTATAATTTAAAGTATAATATTCAATGAATTATCTCCTTCACCTTCCTTACATCTGTATAAATGTTCATTAGTTCCTCAAACACCAGTTTCAGACTATCCTTTTGGTTCAGATAAAACTAGGGTTTTTTTGTGCTAAAAATAGTAGCGACAGTACGTAAGAAGTCAATAAAAAGCCTGGCAGAGGACCATGGAGTCATCCTTTGCAAATGACAAAATCGTGAACCTTGCTACATCACTAATGATACAATCATCAGTCTTTTGATAATTCAAATACAGAAATCTGTGTGTTCACTTGTGCCTAAGTTAGAAACACATACCTTGGTCTAAGCAATTTGACAGTTTCTGACCTGCAGATGTTAAAAACGTGTATGAACCAATAAATATAGCTATTAAACAGAAAAAAAGCTGAAGTGAAGCTGGGATTTTATTATTTCATTGAATTAGATCATTAAAGTTGAATTTTAGCCCATAACAAGCCAAAAAGATGAAATTATGAAATGCTGGTTCTTTGCCAAAAAAAATTAAAGCACTATGGGTTTATTTTTATCTCAGAAAGTCAATGCTCATTCACTTAGCAGCTTTCCCAGATGCAATGAAAATTTAAATGAAAGGCTCTAGGCAGTATTATTAAATGATTTCCTCGCTCTTTGATAGAGAAACATGCAGAACACAGATATCTTAATACAGAATATGTATAGATAATGCACCTACATAACCGCAGTGGGACAGAAATGGGCTGAAGTGAGGAGAAACCGATAGCTGTCTGTTGCAAGAAACTTAGTTTCTTTTTGTTACTCCAGCTTTTGAAAGAAAACAGAGGAAACTGTGTACATAACTCTCACTTATAGTTAGCTTCTGTTTCTTGGAAACAGACTAAAATCTGTCACTTGTACTTCATGTTTTCAGTGGAACTTCTCTAGTGAGCCTTCAGCCTTTAAACCCTTCCAAGTACCACAGTATCTTCAAAAATATATGAGAAAATACACATGATCAGACATAGAAGGGAATATCTTTGCCTCTTGATAAATTCTATAGTGACTCATTAGACAGTTTTAGTGCACTGGTGCATTGTAAAAGGGAGATCAGATAGGAAATTACAGAAACTTGACCTTGCAGAGCTGTTTTTAGTATCCTCCAATCCTTACTTTGTGAGAAAAGAAATTTCTCATACATGGACTTGTGACTGCAGTGTTATCTAGCAGAATATGACTTAGAAGTAGTACTTTCAGGAATATTCTTCTTTAGACATGGCCAGTGTCTGATTGGATGGGGTGGATATTTTCCTGGTTTCAGCTAAGGTAGAGTTACTTTCTTCTCAGTAGCAGTTAGAATGCTGTGGTTTGGATTTGAAATAAGAATGGTATTGATAACACACTGATGTTTTGGTTTTTTTGCTGTCATGTTTATCCTAAATCAAGGACTTTTGCCTCATGCTCCGCCAGTGAGGAGGTACACAAAAGAAACTGGGAGGAAGCATAGCCCATAGCTGATGTAGATGACCTGAACTGACCAAAGGGATGTTCCACAGCATAGAACATCATGCCCAGTACATAAGCTGGGGAGACTTACCTGGAAGGAGGGCTGATCTGTGTTTGGGAAGGGGGGGTCTGGTATCAATCAGCAGGTGGTGAGTAATTGCATTGTGCATCACTTGTTTCCCCTGTTTTATTATCATTATTATTATACTTTACCATTATTACTGTATTTTACTTTATTTTCAATTATTAAACTGTTCTTATCTCAACCTACAAGTTTTACTTTGAACCTCCTCCCCATTCCATGGGGCTGAAGGGGAGAGAGAAGGGGTTGAGCCGGTGGCTGCACAGTGCTTAATTTCCAGCTGGGCTTAAACCATGATAGCCAGTAACAGTGAATTTGGGGCCAAAAATCCTCTTCACTCTAAAGGGAACTGGTAAACAAGTCAATCTGGTAAAAAGATCATATCACACAGATCATATTTAATCTGTGCTGAAAATAAGGAAGGACACTGTACCTCAAGCTCAGTCATTAAGTCCTAAGGTCCAAGTCTATGCATTCAAGCTGGAAAATTTAGGGGATTTCTGTATTAACAAGAGAACATAAATAATGAGCTGTGAACTACTTGTGCAGTTCATGGGAATGGGTTACAGCAGTAACATCTGCTCTGTTAATGTTTTTAACAAAAAATAATTTACAATGTCCTATAAATTCATCATCATCATCATCATGGCTAGGTTTTGCAAACAAAGATTTAGGAAGCTATAAATTAGTGAAACAGAAAATCTGGCTGGAGGGAAGGGAAGGGGAGAGAGAGTAGGGGAGGGGAGGGGAGGGGAGGAGAAAGGGGAGGGGATTATCTTTCTCCATCTATACAAGCATTTTTAGTTTGCAGTTCATGTGTGAATTGTAGTTCAGTACTGTGCATGTCCCAGTAGACACTGGCCCAAGGTATGTTTTTTAAAATACTTACTTGTATGTCAAAGATTCAAAGCAACTGCACAGAGCATGTGTACCTTATTCCTTAATGCATCAGGCACTGCAATTTAGAGGTAAAACACTACGACTTGGAAGACTGCAAAATATTTTAGTAAATCTCATATGCTTGTATTATGCAGAAATTCTATTCCCTTGTTCAAAGGCTTAATTTCCACATATAAACTTTTTCTTCTGTCTTTTAAATTCTAAAAAAAATATATAAAATCCTCTACTAGAAAAAAAAAATAAATCTTTCAAAACAAGGGTAGAAAAAGCACAGATTTCTTTTCTTCTTTAATTGACAAGTCTTTAAAAAAGTCATTTCCTGCTTCATTTATCTGTGGTCGAAATATAACAAAACATCTCAGAGGATTTTCAGTGACCTGTAAGAATAGGATTGTAAAGTTTAATAGTCACAGCACTTCAAGATCTTATAATACTCTGTCAAACAGCAGGGTAATGTCAGAAAAGGACAGTTGTCTTTATTCTCATGGAAGGTATAGCATCTGGGATAATTCCTCCTTAAAATGGTTTCACTTCCCATGATTGCTTGATCCCTGGGAAATACAGCTTGTAGAAACATTGTATTAGCCTCTTATACCCTTGTACTAAATTCAAAAAGGTACTTGTTCATTAGGAAGTAAGTCTGTGTATAATTTTTAATAGGTTCATAATTTCTATGCATGCAATTTAGTAAACAATACCAATAGTCCAAGTACAATATGGAAATATTTTAGAAAATTCTAAATTTTGTGTTTCTCTTCTGCATCTTAGCACAGGGTTGTTTGTGGGTTGCTTTTTTGCTTGTTTGTTTCTTTGTTTAGAAACTAATTTTAAATTAATTGAAAAAATATTTTTCAATTAAAAAGTTTTTGTTATAAAGAAGAAAAATTGTAAATTCATAAGAAGAATCAATTTGAATTAAGACTGGGTGTTTTTTCTTTTGGTTTGGTTACTTAATTTTTTTTCTCTATATCATTTACTCTATAAATATGAACAATCTAAGCTTGAAACTACCCAACCTAGTCCTCAAAGCAGAGAAATGTCCTTAAATTTTCAGTGTTGCTAGCAGTAGTTAGTTATTACAGTACAAATTGCAGAACTCAAGTATTGGTCATTCAATTTAAAATGTCTCTCTTTTTGGGAAAGAAAAGGACAGAGCACATACACTCCTAGAATTATTTTTTTCACCGCTTTTGCTGGTTTGTGGTTTAACATTTCCATACATCTTTAAAAACCACAGGCATAAGCCTCAGGCAGACTAAACACACAAAACATACCTAAGTCTGTGTTTTGTGATTTCCTGCTTGCTTTCAGGGTATTGGAATTAATTAAATCTGAAGCTTCTCTAAAGCAAACATCCAACTCCAAAGTTCTCTATTTTTATATTTGCTTGCAATATTCCTCCCAGAACATTTGCTTGTTACTATTTGCAATGAGCTAACCTGTCAGTCAGGGTCATATTCCTGGCGTTTTGCAGGCCCACAGCAGTAGAAAGATTTGGAGTATATGCGAGGCCTCTTAAATTGTTTATGCACCAACAAAACTGCTGTCCCTGCAGTTCTCCGCACTTCATTTGCTATCCCCGTTTACACCTTATGCCACAACACTTTCCCTGAAAATGTTACCCTGTCCCTGCATAGTTGATCAGCTGTGCTACAAGAGCAGAAGGGCAGCCACCTGAGCTCTCTGGTTTGTGAAATAACAGAGGGCTGGTGATCAATATTCCACAAGGCTAGTGGCTCCAGCTATCTTCCTAACTAACCGACAAGGACTTCTCTCAGAAGGAGCATCTTTTGCAGACCAGCCTGCAGCTGGGGAGACTGAGGGCATGGAGGTGGTGGAGTTAGGAGGGAAACAGACATACTGGAATATGGTGTCTGCCGGAACATAGTCTTTATTACACATGCTCTTTCCTTCTATTTTGTTGCCAGCTCATTATGAACATTTAGATGGTTGAATAACTGCAATTGTTATAAAGCACCTGTAATGACATGTTAGAAAATGGTAACGTAAAATCATACACTGGGCATACACTACCAATGAGGACCTTTAATTTTTAGCACATGAATTTTAAATTCATAATATTCTCCCTAGAGAATGCCGATGCACATGTAGGGTTTTTTGTTTGTTTGTTTTGGTTTTTTTGTTTTTTTGGGGGGAGGTTATTTGATTTTATGTTTTGTGGTTGTTGTTTTTAAGGAATCTTCAGATTTCAGAGTGGGTTAACTCCAAAGAAATCTTTAAATGGACAAGCAAAATGCTTATAGAAGAGAATTTAGCTCTAGTTACCAAACACTGCAGCAAAGAGATGACAAGAGTTATTTCAATGACATCTCTTTTTCTAATATACTAAATTAGACATTGCAATATTCTGACTGTGAGATATGAGTTTATGTAAACAAGCCTATAGCATAAATATAGTATATTAAAAAAAAAGACTTAAAATAGTTTGTAAAATTTAATTTAGAGCATGAATAAATCAGTTACTTTTTTCCTAGATTTGGAGAATTGCCTGCCTTCAATTTGCATCGGCTAGAATTGTTGTTCATAGACAATTTATAAAATAAATGAATTAGCCTATTTTGCCTTCTCTGAAGGCCCTCTGAATTCTGTTGTTTGACAACTTATCTTGAATACAAAGTGGCTTTTTATGGGTATTAAAAATGCCTGTGGAAGAAAAAATGAGGTTGGAAAAGGAATTCTAATCAAAAACTAATACAGCAAGGAGACGTCATCTGAGGAATCTACTTGTTTCAAATTAGAAAAAAAAAAGAAAATTGGAGGTTGGATTATGCTTTTAAATCAGATGTAGAGAAAAACAGTCTGTCCATTTCAAGAAATGATCAAACTATGATATCACAAGCTTTTGTGCCAAAACTCAAATTAGTTTGACAGCTTCCTGTCCAAATTTTGAGTGTGAAAAAAACTCTCTAATTTGATGGAGTAGCCCACTGCTCTAAAGCAGCTTCAATTATGCAATTCTTCCCTGCACTTCACAGACTATAAAATTTTGGGATTTATATCTTCACCTTATACAAATAATTTGAAATTAACCAGTGTTGTTATCATGAAGAAATAAAATATGCAACTGCTAAGACTGCATTGTTATGAAAATCCCTTTATAAGCACAATATAAGAGTGATTGTATAGCTTGCACTGATTTTCACATCTGAGCAATTCAAATATTGAGAAACATCTTTCTCATCTATATGGACTATCGGTTTTATGCTTTCTTTTCTAAAGTTTTGATTTAATAAACATGGTTGCTGAATTCTGTTATTGAAGAATGGTAATTCAGAAATAACTCTTTTCTTGGCTGAAGCAGTTCTTGCTGCATTATATAGTAATGTACACAGAAATCTCCTATAAGATTAAAATGATAACAATACAACAAAACACAGCTGAGCTATATAGAATAAAAACACGAAACCACTGTCAACCAGCCTGAGTAGATACTGCCACTTCAGGAGCTATGAGGGTTGTAACAAATTTGTGATGTTTAAAGGAACATATGATTACTTCTAACCTTTTATGTTAATTTTCAAGATTATGAATCTGTATACACACGCTTTTGCATTATTCTATTTTCTCTGGCAGTAAAATTTTTCAGTGTATTTTTTCATTCAGAAAAATGAAACTAAAATATTGCAATATAATTTAAATATTCTTTGGTCAACAAAAATAAATAACTGTAAGTTGTTATGTAAAATAAGTACAGATTAGTCTCACCCTGTTAACAGTGTATCAATTTATATTACATCAAAATCTGAAGTTGTTCCTTATTTTTCTTTCTTTTAATTACTACTGCTACTATGAACTCTAGCCAAAAATCCAGACCCTGTTGTAAAAAAGGACTGAGAAAAAAAACACAACAAAAGAAATCATACAGACTGAGCATAATAGGAGAATGGAGAGAAACTGTTGTTCAAATGAAGAGAACCAAAAATTGATAAGCATAACAGGAAATAGAAATATGTAGCACATGAATAGCACAGATGAAAATTTTTCTGTTACTTTGTGGACATAATTTCAGCAAATTTGAAAGAGGTTTACTTCAGGATATTCCTAATAAGAATCAGGGGCAGACCAATGATGGAGGCTGATTGTGAGCCAGTTGCCTGTTAGAAATGACCCGATGAGAGGAAGGGATAAGCTACAAAGGTGACAGAAAGCTTATGTTTAATTTAATAAAAAGGGGGACCCAATCATAGAATCAACGGGATTGGAAAGGACCTCTGAGATCATCAAGTCCAACCCTTGATCCAACACTGCCGTGGTTACTAGACCACGGCACTAAGTGCCACATCCAGTCTCATCTTAAAAACCTCCAGGGATGGAGAATCCACCTCTTCCCTGGACAGACCATTCCAGTGCCTGAATGGAGGACTGTAAAGGGAAATATAAAAACCCCAAAGCAACATGTTGGAAGAACAATCTTTACAGCATTCTGAAAACATTAGGAAGACTGCAAAGAAGCAATACTGCATTGGTCAAGGCCAGAAAAGGATGACTCATGATGCTGAGAGCCTGGATAACAGTATGTCAATTAAGGAAAAATATGTATATTTGATATAATGTACAATTATTCCACAATATTTGTGTGCAATCTGGAGAGAATTGCAAACAGAGACTAATATTTTCAGTTCATACAAGACTTTCTAAAAAGGGAGATGTTGCTGCTCTTCAAAGTGTTGCAGAGTAATGGAGGTAAACTTAAAACTAGAAAATGTTCTTTCCTGAGGTATCAGAGAAACAAGGTTTTAGCTTAAGTGGAAGGAAACAGGATTGCTATTGACAGTAAATTAATACCTTCCCAGTAGGAAAAAAAAAAGTAAATTAGATTGTTGTTAGATGAGATTACCCTGAGGTATGGCATAGTGGAAGGAGGGAATGGACCTGTACAGACCCTAGAGGACCTTCAACTAAAAATAGTATACTGTAAGGGAAATAAAGAAGCAAAGAATCAGAAAAGGACGGAGGCCTGGGAGCAGAGATTGAAAAGATTTTATGAAGATAGAAATGTTAAAAGTGAGGGAAAGATAGAAGGTAAAAAATAAAGTCCTTATGGCATAATTCAGCTTGGAAAAATCATTCTTATGAGGGCTGTTTCATTAGAGTGGGATAGAGGTTACAGAAAAGAATTGGCAAATAGCTCAGCATGGCAATTGCAATGCATGTACTCTGATCTTACTTTACTGTCCGCATCAACTGAGGTTCAGCTGCTCAAAAATTAGAGATCTAAGTGTGAGTAACCTACCTTAGGCTCTGTTTTTAGATAATTTATCAGATCTATTTTAAGAGATGAGGAATCACACTCTGAAAGCAGCTTCAATTGACTTGAAGAGGGACATAGACAAAGAGCAATTATATGCACAAATTAAGCAGAAATCCTACCAGAAAGATTTATGTAAATCTGGTTTCAAATTATTGTTCTCTCTTCTTGTATGGTCTTCCATGAGTTGGCTTTGACTATACTGTCTTTGGGAAGAGGACCAAGGAGTCTGAATCTCTTTTCAGTATTAGAAATATATATATTTTTTTAACCAAATTAAGCACAGGTTTTAATAGCTACATTATTTGTTTCTATACCCTTGGTCTGCCTCTCCTAAAACCTCTCCTAATATTTTCTACCTACCTCTCCTCTTCGTATAAGGAGACACTTCAGGGCAGAGAGATGAAATGTCTGTTATGCATAAGAAAAAAGTTTAAGCCCTGAAAAGTAGTGATAATAACAAAAAAGAATTCATAACAACATCTATGTTAAGCTAGTATTATTCTTATCTTTTATTTAAAAAACTATTCAATCACCTGCTTCTACAAAATTCACCCAAGTCTGCTTTGGGTGCACTCAACTGATCCATTTTGGACACAAAAGCACCCTTGCTGTGCAGAGCACACTGAACAGTAGCTGTTGCAGTGCCTTCTGCAAATTCTGTGTGCACCGAAGGGTCTGTTTCCTGCATTATTTTTTTCATTATATATCCTTTTTGTACAGGACTGATTTTACTAGCATAGCAAGGATTTTCCTAGACAAGTCCGACACCTGAGTACCACCATATCAGCATTGGTCCACTGCACAAAGCATCCACTTTTATTATTAACTGAAACTGTCATATCTGTTCTGCTTTTATCTCTGCCTGATCTGCACCTGTACAAAAAGAAAAAAAAAAGGTCTGAATGTTGCCCCTATTGCAAATGAAAGGCTAAGCTTCAGTGTCCCTGTTCACAGTTCTGCTGAAGGGTTGGTCCACGTAAGAATAAGAGGATATTCAAAGATTCACAGCTTTTTTAAAACTAGGGTTTTTCTAAGCAATATGTGTCTATACTAACACCTTTTGTTTGTTATTGTCTAATACAGTCCTATTATTTTGTTCATGGCACCAGATCTTCATTCAACTAAATATTGAATGAATCAAGAATTTTTAAAACTAAACTAAACCAAAAAAAAAAAAAGCTTACTTCAAATTATGATAGTTTCCATACATGCTTGCAACTATTTGACTCCAGTGAACAAGAAATTATTGCCTTTGTATTTTTCTAGAAATTGCCAAGTTTAGTCAGAAAGTGAACCATGGGAATCTATAAAAATTTTGCAGTGGTAAGTTTCATTGATGCAACTACTCATTGATATCACTTATCAAGAGTTTGAAACAACCTTGCTTCTAAGAAAGTTTTCAGAGCACCAGTATTTTGAAGTGTGAAGGCTAGAAAAATGCAGCGGAGATACTTCTGCAAACCTTTGAATGTTAACAGCCTTTACAGTTAACAGTGTCTTTCTTATTATGACTGTACCTTTTGGTAAAGATGTAGAGAATCTCAGTTTTTGGATTTTAACCTCCATATGAAGTTCTTTTGCTTTGTGTTCTCCTAAGGTAATTTCTTTCTTTCAGCGATATAATCCAAGTTTCAGATTTTGTCTTCTTTGTCTACAAATATACTTTCTGTGACAGAATAACAACGTATTTCACATGGTGTTATCTTGTATATGGGGCCTCTGGTGGTCTAGTGGTTAAGGTGCAGGACTCTCACCGCTGCGACCCGGGTTCGATTCCCAGCCCCCCGGGCAGATGGAGCTCGTTAGCCCTGTGTGGCAATCCATCTAAGAGAAGGTCACTCTAAACAAACCTACGTCCTGGGGACCTCACTGCCACTGTCCAAGTTTGCTCGGCCCCGGCAGATGAACCTCAGGATTAAAGGGTGGGCTCAGTTCAGCGCACGCTGTGTCTCACCTAAAAAATCCACTGCGCAGGCTTGAAGGGTTAATGACCTTTCCCAAATCTTCGCTCGCGAAGACTGGCCATTATTATCTTGTATATGTAAGAGCTTAATTTTGAATGAAGAAGTATCATATTTTCTGCAGCTGATGTATAAAGGAAAACGATATTATTCTCTAAAACATTGTAATGGCCTAGGTTTTACTGACAGGGAAAGGAAACTGAGCATGTGAACCAAACAACAGTGGAAAGGAAATACTTGCCTTCTATGCTTCTGATTTCTGCAACCTCTTGCCAAACTAATCTCTGGCTAATCCAGCCTCAATGTACTGCATGTACAATGCATATGCACACACAAATCTGTCTGAAGACCACTCAAGAGCAGCTTCATGTAGCAAGTTTCTGTTTGAGAGACTGAGAGCACTTCATATGTAAAGATCAAATATGTAACAGAAACTTAATTGCACGGTTACTCTCAGTGCTTCCAGAAAACTCAGGAAACTTAGCAGGTAAGCAATAAAAAAAGGTATTGATTATACTCAGAGCATATCTTTATACATAGGCATCTAAAGTGACTGTTGAACTGCAAGATTAACTGGTAAGAACACATCATGTTATTTTAAACTTGTCTTAGGACAGTAAGTTTTTGTCCATATGTGAGTAGGTATTCCTAAATGTGAAACAGTAAGAGGCACTAGCTAGCAGTTATCTCATCTTTACTTTCTAAAACCCCGTAAGCTTTAACCAAACGCCAGACTGAAGACAAGTTTCTTTCACAGCAATCTCAGTGGTGTCAGTGTCTCACATGTCTGGAGAACAGACCGTTATGACAGCACACAAAGGTGACTTAGCTGTGTTTTTCTACCAAAACATGAAACACTTTTGGGAATACGGGTGGTTATGCATCCAGTCAACTGTGTGGGAGAAAGACAGTGTTGACTCAAAAGCTGAGTAAGCTTCTCTCATGCATTTCTACAATCCACCCACATGTTCGGAAAGACAAAAATCCTTAGGGAAAGATTCCTTGGGATATCTTATTCTTTTTGTGATGGTAAGAAATGTGTGGCTTGAACCCTGAAGTCCTAGTGACTCACATATACGAACACAGCACCACAGCAAATTGACAGCCTAAGTGTTCATCACAACTATCCCAAAGGACAATCAACTCTACAACAAAAATATTATCTAAGTATAAGGACCTTTATTTAGGCCATCTATTTTTGTGAATTGCAAATTAAAAAGTGAAAATGAAAATGAAGCTGTTCAATTTTACAGATGAGATTTGAAAAGATCAGAATTATTTTTAACTTTCCTTTGCCTGTTTGTTGTTTTCTACTGTTGCTGAATGGCACATTGGCCATGACACATTCTTTTGTCTCTAGTTTCTACCCTCTGACTTTCTTTCTTCTCTCACATCTTCTGAAGAACGGGTCACTTCTTTCCCAGTTTTACACATTCAAGATTGTACGGCAATTTGTTTTGCTGACTTAACTTTATCTATGCAGCATTTTTCCATTAAAATGTTGTCCTTGATTACATAAAAGATAAACATATTTCACCTGTCAGGTGTCAAACTCTCAGCAGATGCCATCTTGCTCCATCACTAATGATGATTATACCAGAGGTCACTGTCAGAGACACACTGTCATTTCACTGACATGATAGAAAATGTGCATAAAAGCTCTTCATCTATGCATTACAAATTTCTTCCTAATCTCTCACCAGTAATTCCACCGCACATTTGTAAAAGGAAAGCATCAATAAATTTGTTGACTGCTAAGTTAATTTCTCATCATCAGCAGGGATTTCAGGCTCTATATGTTCTAGTGACCGTGAATTTTTGCAGAATTTGGTATTTCACCCCTGTGATTTAGCAGGTAGCCTCATTTTGTCTCTAATCGCACAGTATCAGTATCTGTTCAATTTTTATCCTGAATCATATCTGTTCAGGCTCTTGTCCTTATCTGACCTTGATAAACTGATTGCATTTGTGAAGCTTACAATATGCTCTTTACACTCCTTTTCAGATGAGTTATTGGTTGAGCAGTTGGATATAGTTGGTTAATCTTCCTGTGCCTTTGGGCAAGAAATCATCTCTGCTGAAAGCTGCTATGATGAAACTTAGAAAATGTTCTTCTTTACTGAAGGAGGGAGAAAAGGCAGAGTGGGGGATCATTCAACGTCCTACTATTAATTTTTATTTTGTGGCATTGTTATATCTTCCAAAGAATTTAGAGTATATTGTTCCCTTCTGAATAATAGTTTATAGGAATATGTATGGTAGGTTCTTTACTAGATTTTTGTGTCCCCAAGGGAAAGAGACTGCAACTGGCTGCTTATAATATTTACTCAAGTTATTGCTGAAGAAAGTTCTCTGAGTTGCAACGCTAGATAATAGAAAAGATATTTGACTATGGTAACAACTGGCTCCCACGCTTGACATGATAAATTATTGTTTCTTATCTCTGATAAATTTAGATTTCTCCTTTTAAATCTATAGAAAATGTTGAGACTAGATTTTCACTGAACATCACGATAAACAGTGTTTATAAGTCTGAGAAGAACAGGAAGAGGAGCAAAGAGGCCAAACCTTGTGGCAGGTTCCCATCAAAATGGTAATGGATACCAATGATAAATGGAGACAGGAAAAAAATCCAGATATCCCGGGAAACTGTGACCAGACTGTACCTCCACTGAGACACTGGAGTGGTTTGATCTCTTCTACATGTTGGCAACACTTGTTTAGCTTGCCAATAAAAAGTATTGTCAGATGGTAAGTGAATCAAGCTCTTTTATGTGTTTTGTCTCTCAGGAGCGAAGACTTATGGATGAGGTGCTGAATGTCTCTGTAAAAATCCTCAACCAGGGTAAGAATTATGGACATCTTTGAACATCACCCCGGACACAGACAGTTCTCACTATGGTGCTACAAAGGTAGGCCTGTAAATTTCTGGTTAACTATACAAAGTGAATTTGTTACTATGGATTCACTGGGCATCCGAGAAAAAGAACACAGACAATTTGTATTCACTTTTTAGAGCACTACGGGAAAAAAGCCTGCATTACCACCAACTAAAACAAGAACAAAAAAGAACTACTTTTTAAAAGACAGTTCTTTTAGCACTCTCCTTCTTCAGAATTAATGTGGAAAAAGGATTTGTAACAGTAGAGCTTAAGAGGTTCTCCTCTTCAGTAGAAGGAAGTACCTTCACAGATGTTTTCTGTTCCTGTTTGGAAAAAAACACAAGTATCTTAGATATGAAGAAGAAAAACAGAAAGAAGTAGACAATTAGCAGAAGGCAGTGTCATACCTCTGCCATGCTGCAAGGCTTGATCTGCTACACTGGGTAAAAAAATATATTAGGAAGGTGGTAATTGAGATAAATGGATGGTTCCTGCCACTCATGATGAAAAATGCCTCAGGGAAGAGACCCCATCTCTGCCAGTATCACCAGTGTCTTCTTGTAGCTAACTATTTTGTGTAAAAATGACACGATCATAATTTTAGTTATATATACATATGCATTATAATTAGTAATCCTTTAGGAAGAAAAAAAGAAAAAGCCCTACACTGCAACTGGAAAATACAAGAATTTCAACTGAAAGTTGACTTTTAGCAGGTAACAGTCTGATTCCTCCTCAGCAGGGCAGCTCTTTTGGTTTCAGGCACTGTAGTTATTACCGTTATTTCAGAAGCACAGCACTATTATTTACAAGCAACTACAGGTCTTGGTCTCTGTTGTGTTAGGTGTTGCATTACTAGTCCTTGATTTGCACCAGCAACTATCCTAAAGAAGGCTGAGACAGCTGGGCTCACAGGACTGCCAGAAAATGATGGAAGATGCAGAAGGTAAACATAGAAGTAAGCAAAGAGGGAGGAAAGGCCAGGGTTCAAGAGGAAAGGATCATTGCATAGGTTATAGTTGTGTGAGGGCCAACAAGTTACATTACTTTGCTTTCAAGAAAATCTGATATGTGGAAAATCAAGTGATTATATACATTAATATTTATTATGTTTTTCCCTGGATTGTTATGACAAAAAGAACTATCCCTTTGCTTTTTTTTTTTTTTTAATTGAATATATATGCTTTTCCCTCTGAATTTCAGAACCTGTGACCTCGGGACCCTGGTTAATGGCAAGTTGATTATGAGCCAGCAATGCCCTGGCAGCCAAGAGGGCCAACTGTGTCCTGCGGGGCATCAGGCAAAGCATCGCCAACTGATAGAGGGAGGGGATTGTCCCGCTCTGCTCTGCAGTGATGGGGCCTCACCTTGAATATTGTGTGCAGTTTTGAGCACTGCAATATAATAAAGATATTAAGCTATTAGAGGACATCCAAATGCGGACAATGAAGATGGTGAAGGGCCTTGAGGGGAAGTCACATGAGGAGTGGCTGAGGTCACTTGGTCTGTTCATCCAGGATGAGACTGCAGTGAGACTCCCTGCAGTTACAAGTTCCTCATGAAGGGAAGAGGAGAGGCAGGCACTGATCTCTGTGGTGACTAGTGACAGAAACCAAGGGAATGATGTGAAGTTATGTCAGGGGAGGTGTAGTTTAGATATTAGAAAAAGGTTCTTCCCCTTTGGTGTTTGGGTAGTGGAACAGGCTCCCCAGGGCAGTGGTCACGGCATCAAGCCTGACAGAGTTTGGACAATATTCTCAGGCACACAGTGTGACTCTTGGGCATGGTCCTGTAGGGCTAAGAGTTGGACTTTGATGACCCTTGTGGTTCCCTTCCAACTCAGCATATTCTGTGATTCTGTAACTATGACCTTGCCAGCAAATGTTTTGATAAAACACTGATTGCTGGATAAAACCAGCAGGAGGTTTTATTAAGTCAAATTAGTAGCCTTTTAATTTGGGAAAATATAGTGAATATTTTCCAACCTCACATTGAAAGATAAAATAAATAATAATAAAAACAAATAATAATAAAAACAAACAAACAACCCCCCCCCCTCTAGTCCTCATTAAAATACTAGAAAAATACCCAAAGTACCTTTCCTATCCATACAGCTATCTTTACTTATCAGTTGTGGTCTGTAGCTCAACAGCTTCACAGCCAAGTACAGGAAAGAAACATGAAGGGAAAGCATGGATATCTCAGTTAGGTATGAAAGCAAGATGAAAAATAAAGCATTAGAGCAGCCAAAATAGATAACAAGAAGGTCTGTTGAATGTCTGGCTTTCTGCTTGCCAAAAGAAGGGGAAGCTTTAATTATGATTCATGGAGTCATTAATTCTTTCTGTGCATGAAAGTTAATGGAATAATGATTTTTAATTGCTGTGGGATGATTCCTGATGTGTCTAAACAAAAATAGTACTGATGATGTATAATGCATAAGGAAGATTTCAAGAAAAGGAATCTCACTGAAATGAAAGGACACTTAAGGACTAGGTGTTCACAGGATGCTTTCACAGTTTCAGTTCAGGGCACTGATAGTCAGGAGCCCAGGCTCTCAGGACCACAACCAAAGTGCAGTTGAAAGTGAAAGGCCACTTCTGCTTCTGCCTGCTTTACAAGAATATAACAATTTGTACCAATTCTTTAGATGCTCTTTCTCTTTCTTCTTGAAAACTGCCTGAAATGTTGTAACTGTTGAAGGGCTGTCTGTGCTGGTGATGAAAACCGTGTCACTAGGGGCAACTCCTGGCTAGCTGCAGACTGCCTTTTGACTGAAGCACACTGGTGGCAATTTACTGTTGAAATTCAACTAGACTGATTCATTTTAGCAGTCATCTTGCATTCTTTCTGTTCTCATTCAATTAAGGTCACTGTAGCTAATTAAAAAAACATGTTAGTTTTATTTGGATGTAAGACACATCATTTTCGAAAACGAGATATGATTAAAATATATGGAGAGCTGTGGAGATTTGTACACAGAATCTCTACAGCCCACTTACATTTCCTTGCACTGTAAAATATAAATCTAAGCTGAGTCCTCTACAAACTTATTTTTTGTTCT
Source organism: Lepidothrix coronata (assembly GCF_001604755.1). Lineage (NCBI taxonomy): Eukaryota > Metazoa > Chordata > Aves > Passeriformes > Pipridae > Lepidothrix > Lepidothrix coronata. Next base: position 1,242,697 of record NW_016690268.1, on the reverse strand, counting down.
TGTCTCTGTATGTGGCCTATGGAGCTTGTGATATATACTAGTTTTTACTGTTTGCTCCTGTAGTTTTAATTCCATCCTCCCCTACCTCTGTCCTCTCCTTCCAACTCCTTTTTTTGTTTGCTTTATGGAATGAAACAGGCTGCTTCACACAGTAATATTTGTCTGCTGTTTCTAGAGTTGATTAAGTATTTATCTATTTATTTCCCTTGAGTGTCAGACCATTGCTCCTCATTTTTGATGTCTCCAGTGTAGATGCCTCTATTTGGTCTAGTCAATGGAAAGTCCAAGGCATCTCTATAACATCTCATGTTTTTCTGCTTGAATCACCTACATCAGGATGACACAGATGGCATGGCAAAGAGGAAGGAGGATTTGCAAGCCTTCATTACAGCCTCCCCCCACTCCTCATGCTGCACTCAGTCCTGATGCAAGTTGCAGAGGGCAAGCATAACACACTGGGATCAGCTCACACCAAGACTTGGCCAGCGCAAGCACGTTGGGAGTCTCAGAGATTGTCATCAGCAAAGTGTTTGAGACCAGTACTACTGACATTACAGAAAAAAACCCCTAACCCAACCTTCCTTTGTTACTTCAAGCACAGTTTTAAAATAGGCAGTAGTCAAAGACACAAAGAGAAATGATCCAAATTCTTAAACTCAGTTCAGTTTCACGTGAAGAGCAGAGTTGTCATCAGCACTCTCTGCCTCTTTTATATGAAGTTATGAGATTCCCTAAAATTGCCATTATTGCTCTAGAGAAATCCCACTAACAGAGTCTGCCTTGTATTGCAATAGGTCTTCTGCTACTGACATGCAAAGGTGCTCAGCATGCTCTGTGACTCCTGATTTTGCTGGCAAGTTACAGACCCTCACTTTTTCTGTAAACTAAATACTTAAAGTTTAAAGGAGATAATCCATGAGAAGTATGATTTAATCCCATTATACAGTTTGTTTATTTACAGTCACCTGAAGATAATCACCAAGCAGCAATTAATGAACTACTTAATTTTCACAGCACCTCTACATAAAGCCTAAGTTAGCTCAGCTCCACATCCCCTTCTCTAATAAAATTATAATTTTGAAACCTAGCTGCTCTAAATATTTTGTAGAACAACCCTTGCCAAAAATATTGCCCACAGAACTGAAGATACAGCTGTTACGTCACTAAGCGTATTATTACATCATTGAGATAACTTTTTAAATATTTATTTTATTTTGAACATTTTCAAGGATGGAGATCCACAGCCTCCCAAGAAAACCTGTTCTGGTGCTGACCTCATCATGGGAAAAACAATTATAATGTATAAGTAAAATTTCTAATATCGCAACTGGGTTTTGTTGCCTCTTGCTCTACTGTGCACCTTTGAAAAGAGCTTGGCTCCCTCCTGCAACCACACACTGGGTGTTTGCAGACAGCAACAGGATCCCTCCAAAGCCATCTCTTCTCAAGACTGAACAAACACCATTCTCTACATCATATCAACAAACATAGCTGGGTGAAATAGACAAATAGAAAAGTTTATAAAATATTTATTTATTGTTGCATCCATGGATTAAAAAGCGATCAGCTGGAAAACTACTGTTCCTTATATGCCAGAGAATATATGACCATGAGCATTTTCAGAATCAAGTTTGTCTTCTAAGTAAAGCACATTTCAGTTTTTAATAGTGAAGAAAAACTTCAAAAACAAGTGGAAATTTCTGCTGATCTTGTATATCCAGTCACTTTACTCCATCTCATAGATTTTGCTTTATTTGAGGATAAATTGTAATAGTATTTTTTTTTTTAATTGGCACTCTAAAACATTTGTGAGTAGTTTTATTTTAATCTCCTTGGTCTAGTAGTCACTGATCATACCAGTGCTGGTCTGAAAGGGAGGAAATGAAAGGTTTTTTTGGTTTTGTGTTTTTTTTTTTTTTTTTTTTGTTTGTGGGTTTTTGTTTGTTTGTTTGTGGGTTTTTGTTTGGTTTTGGGTTTTGTTTTGGTCTTGTTTGTTTGTTTGTTTGTTTGTTTGTTTTGTTTTGTTTTTTCTAGCCAGAGCAGCCTTTCAGGTGGTAAAAGACCTTTACTGGACACACATCAGTCAGCACTGACATGATCAATAGATGGGGCCCAATAGAAGGATCAATGACCAGTTAGTATGAGCACCATATGCAGGCTAGGACTAATACCAGAGAGAATTCTGGTATCCCCCAGTGTGCTTCCTCAAGAAGGAAATAAAGAATTTGCACCTCTCTTGGATTTGTAGTATAACTGTTAGGGGACCGAATGATCTCTAGCAAAAGTAGCATCCCCTCAATAGACATATGTCAACAAGAGAAGAGAAATAACTGATCATCCAAATTAACTGCAGTGCAAAGACTTCCTTCTGGGATGGACAATGAGAAAGAAAAATAACACATAGAGATTATAGAAAACACTATTAAGACTGAAGTATAAATATCTGATTGATTGAGGAGCATGTAGACAGCAGTGAACGAAAGAAAAGCATGAATCCAGAAAATAATAAAATTTTTGTTCAGGAAATTTAAATAAAAAATTCTAAACTAAAAATTGAAAATCCTATTAGGTATTGCTTACTCTATTTTGTTATCCATGAGTTAAGGTTTGCCAATAAAAACTTGAAAATAACAGCAGCCTTTATGGAAGGTTCCTCAGTCTTCATTCACACAGAATTATTATTGTTGTTATTATTATTATTAATAATAATAATTATCACACAAACTTGTGCAAACATTCATAAGAATAAATATTTTTCATAAACAGATTCTTTCAAAAGTAAAGTTATAGGTCACTGACAGGAATTATAGAAGGCCTCCTGCTCAGTTTCTTTGATATCTGCTTCTTGCTTCCATGGTCTGGATTTGTCAGCCCTCAACTTCTAGTAAAAGTTGTATCAGTTGTTAACTTGTGATTGGAGAGCGAAGGGACATTTTAGTGTGGAGACTCCTACTGGTTTTAAATTATAAGCTTTATTTTTTTTTTTTTCTGTATAAGAGGGTATTAAGGATTATTCTTAAATTTTATTGGGGTTTTTTCCAAAGAAGACTAGTATCCTCTACATTTTTTCACTGTACTGCAGTGTAATTAGACCTTCCAGGTCATCAAGAGAATGCTTGTCTGTCCATAGGCATCTGTGAAGAAAATGATCCCTTTTTTTAAGATCATCCTCATTCTCTCCCTGCTCTTAGTGCTGTTCATTGAATGTCTGAAGTGCAATGAAAGCAAGGAAAAGATCGATCCTATTAACACCAAGAGAGGCAAATAGAACAGAAAAGCTTTTCCAAACCTTTTATCAGAGCTATGATACAGACAATACAATAGGGAATCAATTCTAGCCCTTGTGGAACTGGATATATAAGCACTAACAAGTAGTGTCTGCCTAAGTTAAAAAAACATGCCCTTTCAATATTTTATATATATATAAAATTATATACAGATGAGACAACAAAACAAACAAAACCAGTAGTGTTTCTCTAATCGATGTTATGCCTTTCTCTCAAACAACCTCTCCATAAGTTAATTGTCTCAGAGTGTGGCGCAGCCACATTTGTGCTGCTCCTGGCTCCAGAGGTAACTTGAATGAGTTCAGCTTGCAGGTCTCGGCTCCAGTTTCATCATGCAATGCAGACTTAACACCTGTTTTTACGGTTTCTTGCCTTACCCAAAGAGCCAATCCAGACAATTTACAGGGTAGTCACAATCCTAGAGTGCACTTACAATACACAAGGAAAGATATTTTGACTTTGACACATGGGAAAAATAATCGCAACTCACTTAATCTTGGCAATGTGATGGACTATCCAAGCAGATACAATAGAATGGCTAAACTATTTAAGGCATGTATTAGGTGACACTACCACATCCAAGATGATAATACAAGACAGCAACTGAAGTGATTCTGGATTTCCTGTTCTCTTATATTTCCAACGCTTGGTTTAATAAAAAGAGCATAGCCTCAGAATTTGGCAGCTCTGTGCACCATAGAGACTCTGGTGACTGATTTCTTTTTTTAAGGCAATAGAACAGAGAAAAGCAGCCAATGATGATATTTGATTCTCATTTATGTTCGATATGCCTTGATATCTCTCACCTTCTGACCCAACTGATCCATGTCTGTTAAGAAAATCCTACAGTCAGTAATGAGAACAGCTAATTCCTTTTTCTGAAAGGCCAAGCTCAGAAATAAATCCAACTCCTAGGTTTCTAAAATGTTGGAATAAAACTTTCCTTTCACTCTACTCTGATCCCAGGGCACATCTGATCTGGAAAGAATAACTGCAAGTTAGGACTGGTGCAAGAGACTTCCAGCATTCATGAATCAAGGGATCTACAAATAGCCCCAAATAACAATCCTCTTGTTTGAGTGTTTAAAATTATTGAGAGAATCAACGATTTAGTTATAACACCAGGTATTAAATTAAATGCTGCAGTTTAAAGCTGAACTTCCATCTACATGCTTTCTCTTTTGAGAGATTCCTTCCTTTATGGGTAGTACAGCAATGGATATACATTTTACCTGCAATGGATATATATTTTCATGCCCTACAGTACAGAGATCCAGGAAGGAAACGTGTGAATTAGCCTGCCCTCAGGTCTATGGTACATTCTTTTGCAATAAGCAATGTCAATGCAGGGGCCAATATCTGTAGACATTCTATCCTCTCTTCTCCCCTAGTATAGTGAGTGCCTATCATCTCATTCAGGGCAGGTTTCAGCCTCAAGTTAGGCTACATATATTCTGCAATATAACATTTACAGCATTTTTGAAGATTTTGGGTCAGCTTTGCCTCTTTGCAGTCATGGTCTGACTTTATTTTGTGACTAAGCCAGCAGCAAAAGGCAAAATATACTTAGGAAGAAATACTTTAGAAAATCTGTAGATAAAGAGGTGTCAGAAGGAGAAATATGATTTCCTTCAAGCATCTCATTTCAGCTGAGATAGACAAGGACAGAATCACAACACAGAACACACTATTTGAGCATGTCCATTTCAATAGTTTAAGATTCAGTTCCCCTTAAGAAATTAATATAACCTTTGAACCTTTAGAGTCTGCAAATGGACACTTGCATATGGCACTGTGTGAAACTTCACATCTTGGCAAATGAGCATGCTATTTTTGGCAAGGCAGCAATATGTCAGGTTAAATCTAAAACTAGACATCTGAGAAAATAGCCTTTGGTCTGTGTCTAGAGGTATAATCTTCTAGTGTGGGACCAAGTCAAAATTACTCAATTTTATTGGTTTTTTCAGTGCTATACTGATCTTTTAAATAAGGATATAGGAAAGTAGAGCAAACCATTATTTATACCGGTAATTCTTAACGTAAGAGCAAAACTAATGTTGATTGAGACTAGAGACCAGTTGGAAAGTTTGTTTAAAAGCATCCTCGTGGGACTCAGATCAGCCTTTCATTGCCCTCACAGCATTATACACATGCTGTACACATACAATCTAATGATCATGTTTCCACATGTGCTTTCTGAACATCATTTATTCAGAGAGAGAAAAAACACTTAATCACAAAAATTTCAGCAGTTGCTGTATGCTTTCTGAATTCTTTTAGAAGGAAGAAGGTTGGGCAGTTTTGCACCCACTTCTCTGAATGGATTGCAATACTGAATACTAAGAAATACTGGCTTTATACCAACAGTTCTGTTTTACCATGATCCTTTCCTCATTGAGAAATCAGAATTCCTTTAGACTGAAATATAAAGTAAATGGAGGAAACTTGAATAATTAATGACTTGAAACAGAAGTAGTCAGTGTTTTTTCAAACCTCCTGGCACCAATTTTAAATAAAAGGATTACTAATACTTGGGGGAAAAGAAAAGTTTCTAAGGTCCTCTTAAGTGTTTCAAGCCAATGATTTGAACATCTGGCTAGGAAGGCTCATATCTGAGCATGGGAGAATTAGGTTAAACAAACCAGTCTCTCGGGTACAGAGGACTTGAACAGTCAGCAGTACTGCACTCCTGAGTACAAGTCCTAGGAAAAAAATTCCTGAAGAAGTTCATATGATGATACATATATGTAAAGATGAAAATAAAATATAAAACATGAAATTTACATTAAAGAGGAATGCATATCTATTATTATCAGTACATAGCTACCTGAGTGTTACTGAGTGCAACAACAGATGACTTGCTCCTGCCACTCAGCCTTCAGAAGCCTTCTCCAGATAGAAATGAGTGGTCCACAGGCAGCCAGGAGAACTGGGGACACTGAGAGGAACCAGTGAGTCATGTTCAGCCTACTGAAAAAAACTGAGAGCAAACCCCATGTGACAGCAAAACTACCAGAAAAACTGTAAAGCTGTAAGAAAAAAAAACAACCCCTGAAAGAAAACCTCACACTGATGAACACTTAAGAGTTCATCTACCTCCACAGTGTTTACTTCCATTTCTTTTCATCTATTTCTCAAACTCCAATTTTATTTTTATTTATTTATTTATTTAATTTTCAGTAAAGGAAAGTGAGTTGTATACAAAATATATTCTTAAAGTTTGTCTCCCTACATCTCTTTCTTCTTTCCCAAACGTCTGAAAATCCATGTCTACAACTAAGCAGTATGCTTACAAAAAGTTTATGCCTTTTGGATATTCTCATTATAGATTTTGAGGGGAATATTCTCTTCTATATGCAGGGGAAAATATTGTTTCTCTTCGCTACTGTGAGCTTTCCCTTATTGTCTTCTGTGTTCCACACAAAATTGAGCTAACAGATATTGAACAACAACAAAAAAATACAAACAGAAGAGAAATTGCTCTGAAATACTTTCATTAAAAATATGAAAACCAAAAGCCAAATCAACAGCAACAAGAAAATCTCTTTTCCTTCAAAAATCCATCTACAATTATGTGCTGTAATGGTACCATGAGAATCCAAACAGATAAAGATGTGGCGCATCCAAGCTTTACATTGAATTATTTTGAAGGGCAGAAAAAATCATAACTACTGCCTCATGCAGTGAAATGAATTCAAATCAATCCTGTGGAATAAGGCCTTAAGGTTACAAACGTAAATTGTTTGCAATAAACCTAATACATCTCTCCTAGATTTTTATTGTAGATATTGCTGATTGATTCGCTGTATTAAAGTGCAGCAGATACTCTTGTGATATGAATTAATATTAACTGTTGCATAACATATATAAATGTGTCATATCCTGTTTAAATCAATGGTAACCCTTCCCTGTTATTTAGAAATGGAGATCTTCAAACATATTATTTGAAATGAGAAAGTGATAAGCAATGTACAGAATGAATACACTAATTTATTTAATGTCATTTTAATGGTTTCAATTTACTTTTTTTTCTTAAACAAATGTCAGGTTCAGATGAAGATGATAAGCCTCAGATATTGTTGTAAGTCCATCTTTTGTGCTCAAATTTACTAGCAAAATGTTAATCAGGTTTATTTCTTGCCCAGTGCTATTAGCTATTGCTTCAAGGCAGAGCTCTGAAGATTTAAAGACAGTTTTTGGACAGTCAAGACTTCCCTCTGGCATTAGAAATTACACTCACTTTTTCTTCTTCCTTTTCTCAGATTGCTTATTCCATCAGGAGTAATTTACTCTAATTAGAGGCTGTGTGTTCTGAAACTGTAACTGTTTCTCCTGGACAAGTTAAATGATAGTGTGTTGCTGGTTGCTGTGCCCCCCCATCAACTTCATAAGCAAACTTTAAAGCTGAATAAATTAAACCTAGAGACACAGCATTTGTCAGACTGGATCAGACAACATGTTTATCACAGTGCTCTGCCTGCCACTGGCAATGATCAAGCACTTCATGCTCTTGAGCAAGACAAAATTTGCCTAGTGTACCCAAGGCAATATTCTTCCTAGGAGAGAGAAAATTCCTTCCTGGCCTCCATAGGTGATGGATTATTTCCCTGAAGGTTAAGATTTTATTATGTGTTTCCTTTTGCTTCTTTAACTAGAGAAGTAATGGATATCAAGTCAGAATTACTTATACGTAAAAGAAGACACATGCTTTTAATTCAACTTGATTCTTCTTTCTTGCTGTAGAAACAAGTGTTGCGAAGTGGCTCATGCATAAATTCACAGAAATCAAAACCACTCATATCAATGAGTGCAGGATCTGAGGACAGTTTGTGGCAAACTGTCTTGTGCCTTATTCTGTAGCCTTCAGCATGCCCTCATCAAGTTTACCGAAGTGTTTCTTGTTTTTTCAGTAGCGTAACAGCCTTACTTCCCACTCAAGAATATTAATGATTCAGTTTTTTTCCCTTGTCATTTTCCATAGCTCTGACTGCTTTTATCATGAGAAAGGATTTTTTGTTTGTTTTATTTTTGGTTTTGGTTTGGTTCGCTTTCTTTTTTTTCCTGATTTTTAGGTATATAATAGCTCCTCATTAGACTAAGGCATTCCTGGGTGATGCTATTTCTTTTATATACATCTTTGTGAGACAATTGTTTCAGTCACAGCAATATTTGCCTTAAAATACTAGGATCAAAGTTATAGGAAATAATGAAGTGAGAGAGTAACATTATTACATTCACAGTGTCATCATCATTATTGCTTTCTGTCTCTTTTTGAAAAGCTTTCTTATTTGAGAAGATCCTCTGTGGGTTATTTTTCTAACTAAATTGTCACAAACAGCACAAATAACATAAAGTAGAAAACTCCCAAAAGAAAACTTTTCTGTTAGAGAAGCCATTCTCTCTATCCTCCTCTCATGGCTTCTCATCTTCCAGATTAAGCAAACAAAAAAACAAACAAAACAAATCCACAAAAGATCAGTTATTTCAGTTATTTTCACCCATGAGCATTATACTCAACTTGGTTGAATTTCATAGGTACTATGCTGCTCAGGGCAGGGTGTATACCTTTGGATTTTAATTGCCAAATCATGCTAATTAAGTAAAGAATCTTAAAGCACTGTTATTAATAAACATCCAACTCATTGCCTACTTTCTCATCCAGATCATTACCCTGTATTATGTGGTACTGACCTAAGATACATCATTGATTTTTCTCCTGCACCAAGATTCAAAATTGCCTTGTTCTCCTTTCTTTCTCTTTAAACAGTCTTCTGTCTTAAGAAACAATTTATTACCTTGTTTTATTTTTTAATTTTCCGCGTGTGCCAACAGTGCTTTACAACAGGCTTTACAGACTTACTTGAAAAAAAAAATCAAAAGCAATTATATTTTTTAAGCCATCTTTATTTTTTCTTTAAAGTGAAGGCTGAGAAAACCATGATCCCTTTAACTAATTTAAAAGCAATGTTTTGCTCATAAACTTAGCATAGTATTGCACTATATCTCTAAAATTTCAGTTAGTGTCCAACGATAAAAACAGAAGAAATGTCTTTTATTCTTCAGTTTTGACTTATACCCTGAACTGCTTAAATGTTGAGTTTCTTTTCAGGGTTTATGTTTCTGGTCTCTTTTTTCTGGTGAAGTTGCTTAAGTTTCAACTGTGGAAAAGAACACTTTTAAAAGAAAACTTCTTTTAAAATAAGAATTATCACTTCCCTATTTTTCTTTAAATAATGCATATAATACTAGGAGGTTTAAACATTTGGTTAAGAAAAAGAGAAACAGCTTTTAAAGACATAAATATCTCAATAATAGTTGCAATCATTCCATATAAGAAAGGTGTAATTATAACTGGTTCAAAAAAGAGGGTGGGAGTGGAAAGGCCATCAATGGGGTATTTATAAAAAAGAAAATAATACTTCAGAATTAAATAGCACTACACTGAAATAACTGCAATACTCCATAAGATCACCGGAATTGAACAACATATTAAGAATGCCATGTATCTCTTTTTCTTGTGACAAGAAAATACATCTAACATTGCAGGATAATGGTATCTTTTATGGTACATCCTTGGTGCACACTGTTCTATCACCTTCAAGAGTGCACAGATTCAGTTTTTGCAGTATCCAGGGCCTTGAAAAACAGGTAACACATTTAGTGCAGCAGTTGTAATTCTGAGAGGGGTAAAAGAATAATTTGTAGCATTACTGGATGAGGCGAGAACCACCTGATCTTACACAGGTGTTATAATATGCATTAAAAAGGTAACAACAGATTTTAGGTGGGTTCTCAGCATATGCACAGGGCAAATCACTACACACATTTATGCTTTATCTTACATGAATAACTTGGCTCGTGTACACTGGAATAAGTCACTTGAATATGAACTTACCGTGTTCATGAGAAATTTGTATGATAAAAAATTATGGAAAGAATCCCTGCACCAATACTCCATTCAGCACATAAGTTTTTCCTAAACTCCAGTTTTGGAGATCTAGATTTCATGATAAATATATATATATATATATATATATATATAATGGCCAGTCTTCGTGAGCGAAGATTTGGGAAAGGTCATTAACCCTTTGAGCCTGCGCAGTGGATTTTTTAGGTGAGACACAGCGTGCGCTGAACTGAGCCCACCCTTTAATCCTGAGGTTCATCTGCCGGGGCCGAGCAAGCTTGGACAGTGGCAGTGAGGTCCCCAGAACGTAGGTTTGTTTAGAGTGACCTTCTCTTAGATGGATTGCCTTACAAGGTTGACGAGCTCCATCTGCCCGGGGGGCTGGGAATCGAACCCGGGTCGCAGTGGTGAGAGTCCTGCACCCTAACCACTAGACCACCAGATTTCATGAAAGTAACATCAAAACAGACACACAATGTAAAATATAATGAAAGATGAAATGGATGAAGAAAAAGAAGCATAGTCATGGTAATGATTGTTGTCCATATGACTTATCTGAAGTGCAAAATAGAGATTTCCAACCTAAAAAAGCATCCTGCACAAGTTTTAACCAAAGCAAAGCCCCATCTGTTTTCAGCTACTGGTAGTTCATATTCGCTTTCCAGATATCAGCTTAGAGGATAGCTTGTGGGGAAAAAAAAAAAGGCAAATTAAAGAAAAAAAAAGCAGCTAGAGATTTTCATTACTTAGATAGTATGCATCATCAGTATTCCTTAAAAGAATACACAGTCCTTCTAAGGAACCTCTATAGTGGTCTACAAAAAGTAATAATCAACATACTTTTACAGTGAATACACACAGGTTGTAATTAAAGCATAAAAAATGAAATCCAACAACATCTGAAACAAAGGAAACAGCATTATTGGTATAATCCTATTGCTATTTAATATATCTTTATTGTCAAGAAATGAAGTTTTTCCATTTGTTTTCAAAATAAATCCTATTTTTAATGTTTCCCATTGGCAGTAGAACATTTTACATTAAAAGTTAACTGTGAGCAATGTGCTTAAATCCTCTACAAGACACATAGTTCCAGGGAACAACTTTTTCCACCATGGTTTGTTAGATGCCTATACTAGAAGAAACCAAATTGCTTTTTAGAGATGGCATCTCCCTCTGACTATCAAGGCAGCAAGCACAGATAACTAGCATGCCCTACTAAATGCCTGACATACATTATTACAGGTAAATTAGATGATACCTACCCTTTATGATAGAAGTTGTGTATTTCAAATAAAAATAAACATAGCGTGGGTGACGGATATATTTCTGAGCATGTCAAGTTTGCAAGCACAGAGCTGAGGCAGTAAATTTTTCCTAATGTTGAATATTTTCTTATGTTTGAATGTGAAAAAAATGCCATGCAGAAACACTCAACCTATAGTATATTTTGTCAGTTCTCTTTGCAAGTCACAAGGACGTTTAGGTGAGATGCAGGGGCCCATCTTAAAAGCCCTGTCTGTCTTTGTGAACCCAGGACTGCATTACTAAGTCCTTCCCTTGCTTAGAAGGAATAGTGATTCCATACACTTTGTAATATAACACACTCTTTAAAAGGGAATGAACTTAATAATGGTGTGAATAAAAAACCACAGCAACAAAGACAAAATTCACAAATCCAGTTTTGCAAAGTTTCAGAACACCTGAAGTTTTGAAAAGACCTAGTTTTTAAAATACCGAGTAAGTGAAACATTCAGCATGTTTGAATGTAATTTAGGTCACTTAGTATCTTGGGTTATTAGCTTGAAGGAAAGCTGATGTGTGTTAGCATCTAAGCAGTTTGGTAGTTTACGCTGTAGCACTGAACCACAGAGGACATTAATTCACATGGCGACTTTTGGAGCCGGACTATAAAACTCATAAATATTATATATTCCATTATTTGCTTCTTATAAAGGGGATTACCATATGAAAACCCAAATATTGGCTGCACATAGGAAAAAGGAATCAGAGTATGCAAAAGACTCAAGTTTGTAAATTTGGGAGACTAAAGTAGGAAGAATACATAAAGGTGACATTTCATGATTTGCTGAATACATACCCAGGCAGAAAGCAAGAGCCCTGACTTGGTGGCCTATTCCCATCATATCCTTCATACTGGCATCAGCTGACGTGACTGTATGACCACAGAGCTACTCTATCTGAAAAGCAACCCTGCAGAACAGCTCAGAAAAGCTGAGTTTTCAAGCAGGACTACTCCCTGCTTTGGCCTGCAGCAAAGCCTCCCCAGTGCTAACACGTGTGCCACAGGGTCTGAGCAGGCACTGCTGAGGTCAAGCAGCCAGTCCCGAGGGGCATGGTGAGCACTGGGTCTCACTAAGGAAGCATGCCAGTGTTTGCTGGGAGAGGGTGTACTTATGCAGATGAAGGAAGGCAATGCATACATACACGAGTTCTTTCTGTAGCTTCGTTATTGATTTAGGCACTACTTGACTCTAACAACTTTTATATCTGCCTGGATGTTTAATGCTTGCGCTTGCAAACAAAATAACCATCCCTCTTTCTTTCCTTTCACTCGAAATTCACACCCTCCATTAGATGTATTGTCATTAAACTAGTAAGATTCTGTAAAAGCTGAAAAAATCAATCTGCAGGTTACTTTCCTGTTTGAGTGGAGCATCTCTTTAAATGTTATCCAATCATCTAGCTATTAATTCAGGGATGAACTCAGCCTCATGCCTTTAGTCTCAAATAGTACACTTCAGAATAACTACAGGCAAGGTGTGTATGTGACTGTGTGTGCTTATCAGTGCATGTATATCTGTTTCTGTATATTTACATTTAAAAAATAGCTCATGTTCCATTGTTTGCTGATTATTCTCAAATCTAAGAAATAAACAATAGAACAGGAGTTACTTTAAAATACAAGTCTTATCATTCATTTGCCTCAAATTCCATCAGTGACTTCCAGAACCACTGATTTAAGGGATTTCCTTTTGGTATGTTTATTTAACCATATTTCTTTTCCTTACCATTTTAAGCATCACTAGGGTATTTGGTTGTCCTTTCTTGAGCTGTATAGAGAACATCATTATCCTCTCTTATGGTAATTCCCTGCTTAGCTGACTATATCACCTTCAAAACTTTATTTGAGAACTTACCTAATTAGCCTTTGAACCACTAATTGGCTATTATCTGCAGATCTCTTTGCTCTTTCTTGCACAGAAGATTTTGTTCCTTTCATTATTGGAACATAGAAATTGTCATCCTGGGACAAAACAATGGGTCACCTAGTCTCATATCCTCTCTCTCTTACCAGAGCAAAGACAAGACCTCTGAAGCAGGTGTTCAGCACTCTGAGCCTGCTCCTGTCATTATCTCTTCTGTAAGGCTTCCACTGAAATAAAAGGCACATAACATTTCCCCTTTTGCTGCAGGTGTGCATTGAACAGATGTCTTCATTGAACTGTCCACAGTGACATTTTAATTTTTTTTTCTGCTGAGAGATTACAGCTAATTCAGAACCTAATCACAGGTAGAAATAGTGTAGATGTCATTTTCAAACAGCTTATATGTACTGATTTGGGTTCTGTGCCCCTTAATGTTGCTAATTACAAGGTGGTTATGCAGGGATACATCATCTCAGGAAAGAAGAAAATCTACATTCTAGACTTTTTCCCAGCCAAGTTGTCTTCTTCCACTTCAATACAAAACTTACTTGCACTTTTTAGGCTTAAAAGAAAGGAAGTGTAATTATTTTATCATAACAGCCTGATTAATTTTTCTTTATTTTAAAAAAGAACATCTATCCTATTTTTTCAAAGATTGACAATAAGAAATGATGAATCATCTTTGAAACATTTCAGAAGCTCGATTGCCAGTATTCCCAACCTTATCCATTTAAAATTTGTGAACTAGGCTCCAGAGACTCACAACTCATATGAAAAAAAACCCAAACAAGACTCTTAACAAGACTTCAAAAGACTGCTGAAACAGTGAGTGGATGGCCTTGTTATCAACCTTCAGATATCTTAAAAGTCCAAGTTTTCACTCTTTGAAAAGATAAAACTAAAGAATGAGAGTCAAGCAGGGCTCTTTATTTCAGTAATAAAATGAAGGGCAAGAAGAAAGAAGAGTGCCTCTGGAACACTGTTTCCAGTTTTGGTCCCCAAAATTTAAGATGTATACAGACTGGAGATGGCTACATGAGCTGTTGGAGTCCCTTTCAACCTGGGCTTTTTGGTGATTAATTCCATGATACTAGGAAAGAGTAAGAGGAAAGAGGTAAAATATAAAGAGGAAAAAAATTAAAAAGAAAAGAAGGGCGGAACCAGAGCAATACTATTTTCCAGCAGCACAATGTGGAGCATTGCAACAGGCTCTACTCGGATAAACAAAGTTCTACACAGTGCTTCCTCCATGAGAAGGGTGAAATGACTGCTACCAGTGCTTGTGCTTAATTTGAACTCTAAATAAAATAAAATCTGAACACCTTCTGGTTGCCAGGGCTGAATAATTCCAGAGACCTTGACGCAGTTTCTGTAGGTCATTATACTAATTTAAATTCACCATGCTTTCATCTTTGCTTTGAATGTAAAGTACCTCATACTCATCTGTGCTGCATTTCTTTTCATGTTTCCAGTAGCTAGTTTCAGTTATTTCCCTCTCAAGTACCACACAATTAATTTTTTCTTGACTACCATTTTGTTCTCAAAAGAAGCTGAGCTACCCCAGATTAATATTATAAATAAAGAAACTTTGGCACTAAATTTGGTGACCAAAGTAACTAAATGGTTATCTTTTGGCTTAAACTGAAATTGTTTCTGTTTATGTCATGGGTAATGTTGAACTTAATGCAAAATAAATTACTTTTAACATAAGGAAAATTATATTGCTGTTTCAGCCGAGTCACTATCACTCTGTGCGCAAATGTGTGTATACTCTTGATCCCTAGCATACAAAAAGCTTTATGATTTTGTTTGACTAAAGGTCAACTCAGCTTAGTTGATCAACCAAGTGGGCAAAAAGTATCTTAACTGATGAAACTTTGGCCAAAATATAAAGCCTTTTGTATGTGGATTTCTTCGCTTCTAACAAAAATGTTCTCTCATGCTCTTATTATGCAATGAGCACCTGCATGAAGTCATTCACACCTGCAGGAGGACACGAGACAGAGAGGGTTCTGATGATGATATTTTGGGTCAGTCATCCTGGCAAATAACCTCTGCCCAACCCTCAGCACCTGTTGCAGTGTTGTGGTATGACAACATGAGAATCACTGTTCTCTCTGGCTTGGAAATGCTTGGGAAATTTTATCTTCCCTGCCCCATGTGGGCTGTGCCCATGGTCTGTAACTGTCTGAACCAGAAGACAGGCTTCAACTTTTTAAGTACATGGCTTCCAGATAAGGAAGGTTGTCACTCTTACTCAGGTCTTCTTCAAAGAAGAAGTCCTACCTAAGACTGGTAGGACTGGAAAGATGTTAAACTGGCCTGAATACAAAATGCAATGCTCGGTAATAGAAACATAGGTCCCCCAAAAATCCCAGAGTGAAAAGTATATTGAAAATAGAGTAGAAAACTGGGCACAAGAACAATTGGTTTGGTTATGAGAGCTCTTAAGAAACCACCCTTTCATTAGCAGAATCCTGAAAAACAAGTGAAGAAATACCCTCAGGAGCCCCATTTTTTCTTCAGAGAAGAGATGATAAATATGAAGAAAACAGAATAAGAAAAATGGACAGAAGCATCTCTATTTGAACAGTCCAGAAAGAGAAATGACACAGAGAAATTCCATTGAAAAAAGAATCAAAACCAAATGAAGATTAGAAATTACCATTGCAGAAGTGAAGACTTGAAATAGCTTTCAATAAAACTTTATCTTTTATTTTCCTTTTACTTTGCTTTCTTTTGCTTTCACTCTTGCATCTTTTTTTTTTTAAATTTCTTCCCTCTTTTCTTTTTTACTTTCATTTTTTCTCCAAATTTCCTTCTCACATCATTACATTTCATAACAACATGTGTTAATTTCAGACGCGTATACCCTTGCTACACTACTCACTGGTTCCCTCACTCTATTCCCAATGAACAGTGAGATATTTCTCTATCAAGCCTAAGGAGAAAACAGAAATGTAAAATGACATATTATGCTACTTGCAACCTCTTATCCCACTGAATAAAGACAGGCTAAGCATACAAATTATTTTCTTAGAGGACCCTTTAAAAATGCTTTCTACTTTTTTCCTCTTTTTTTTTCCATTTAGAGGAGTTTCTCAGAGTACATATAACATTCATAAATATCCAGCCAATAAATGAGCTTTGAAAATTGTCCCAGACACACTTTCCCATAAGCATTTTTTGGACTGGCAAACCTCTCCCTATGAATTGTTTTTGAATACTCCAATCCAAAAAATGCCTTCTTTTGTCATCACAAAAAACATAACTCTGTCATCAAGATCTCCTCATTTAGTGAAGTTCTGTGATTAGGTAGATACATGTTTTCTGTTACGTTATTCTTTTAAATACTGCAATTGAACTAATTCCTTTAAAGGTTTTCAAAAATATTTTTTCAATTTCTGAAAGAAAGTAAGCTATACTCTTTTGCCTCTTTTCTCAAATGATCTCCTTACTACATTAATTCTTACTGTGAATAATTTTATGTACAATTTACAAAACTGCAGTCCTTAGAGGAGTTTTCTGTTAAAATCTACAGGTTAACAAAAATTGAACATTTTTGGTCAACCAAACATCACCACTTCTTAAAGCTCTCATATGCAAACAAGATTAACCTTTTATTTTTCAGTTTTGCACAGTGTGTTTTCCTGTAAGCACTCTGGTTTTAATTTCTACTTATGTGTGTGTAGTGGGTTTCTGGGTTTTGGTAGTGGAGGGGAGGGGCTACAGGGGTGGATTCTGTTAGAAGCTGCTGGAAGCTTACCCTGTCTAGTG
>NW_016690268.1:1172439-1224983 GCF_001604755.1 Lepidothrix coronata | reverse complement strand
GTACTGCACCCATGGAGAAGTGACCCACGGGACAGCAGTTTGGGAAGAACTGCCCAAGGGATGGACTCATGCCGGATAGGTCCATGAAGGACTGTCTCCCATGGTAGGGACCCCATGAGAGCAGGGGAAGGACTCCTCTCCCTGAGCAGCAGCAGAAACAACTGACCATAAACCCCATTGCCTGTCTCCCTGCACCACTGGGGGAGAGGAGGGAGAACATGGAAGGAAGGAGGGGTGGTGGGAAGGTGTTTTTAAGGCTGTTTTATTTCTCACTCTTTGGCTCTTATCCTGTTAGTAATAAATTTAAGTATTATCCCCACTTTGAGTCTGTTTTTCCTGTGAAGGTAATCAGTAACTGACCTCTCCCAGCTCTTATCTCAACTCATGAATCCTTAGCTGTTTTTTTTTCCTCTCTCCTCTGTCCAGTTGCAGAGGGAGAGTGAGAGAGTGGCTTTAGTGGGCAACTGGCATCCGGCCAGAGTCAACCCACTACAGTGCGCAAAGTTTTGAGCAGAGTGTTTCAAAACCTATCATAACTTTTTGAAGGAATATAAAAGGTTTTAAGATGGCTGACAGCTGTTTCATATGAAATGTCTAACCATTTGGATGTTCCATTTTTTAAAACAACAAAATAACACTAGAACACTATATGTACATGTGTATGTTCCTAGTGAGTAAAATTTCTCATGATTTCTGAATATAGGAAAAGAACTTTGCTTAGTAAAATCTGAATAGATTCAATTACAGTAAGCAGTTTTGTAAACTTAGAACACTCTATACTTTCCTACAGTTTTATTGTAGTCTTGCAAGTAAACATTCCCACAACTGAAAGAGTAACTTCTTCATTTACTTCTACGACCTGAAAAAATTGGGACTTTTACTCTACTTAAAGGAAGAAAGAAGGTGTGCCCACGTCCTGCAACTGTCTTACCCCAAGGTGGAAGCGTAAATTGCTGGAAACACGATAAAACACAAAGACCCATCTTGTGGGTCAGCCATGAGCCTAAAAAATTTCATTTTAACAGAGGTAACTCAGATTTATGACATTCTTTGAAAGGGATATTGGAGAAACTCATTATGAAACCAGACATGTTAATGCAACTCTCCATGTATTTCTGAAACTTGGTTCCTGATTTGAGCAATTTAAAAATCCCACCAAAACAAAATATGTCTGCATGTTTTGCAGACTCCAAAATGTGCTCTAATTGTGTTCCAGTCACACAAATGTTGAGCTGTTTTTAAGGCCATATTTCAAGTGACTGAAAGTTTGAGACTCAGTCAAATGAATAAACACATAGCAGTGCTATGATGTTCAACATGCATCCATTCCTCTTCCATATGGGAAAACACTTCCCACAGAGTTTTGAGGGCCTGTCCCCTCCTATCTACTATTTGAGGCTTTCTGGTCTGCTTTGGCTACTGTCCCAGTGCCAGGTCTGCTCATAGTTGGTATTCAGTGAACATGAAAGGAATTTTTTTTGTCTGAAGAAACCCAGGAGATGATTGCATATGTTACTGAAAACAGAAGCTCTTTCCCTTACTCATCCCCATCTGTCCTCATTGTTTCAAAGTTTTTTACAAATAAGGTGAAAAGCACTTCACTGAAGCAATGAATGTCAGAGCTTATTTGTATGCAGAAAACATGGTACTGAATAAGGTGCAGAAAACATTTCTCAGTACAAAAATATGCTATGGGAATTATGGTGTCATCTTCAGAATCTGACAAATTGCCTCATGTATGAAATGTTTAGACACTGGTGGCTTACTTGGGATGCACGAGTGACAATAAAATCACAGGGTTTCCAAGACAAAGTTTGAATTTTGATTTGATTGCAGAAAAAATTCTGGCAGGACTCTTTTCAAGCTGCAATTGATTTCTTTAGCTACAATTTGGCATGTAAACAAAGAGAAGATTTTGCCATTTATTTCATTCCATATTTTTAGATTTCTGTGCCATCTCCCTGATGATGACTTCTCTTTTTTCTTCAATCACAAACTGCTCATTTCTGCAGCAGCACCTGGGATGGATGGCAAACCAACAGAAATGTGAGTATTAGAAGGAAAACAAACCCATAAAGCCTGTTGCAGTGTAAGGGTGCACAGCGCTCCTTGTATCTTGACATCTTTAAAGGGAACTCACATCCTCAACCGTCATTTTTACTCTGAGATAATTAATTTTTCTTCTTTTGAGTAAAGACTACGAAACAAGCCAATCAGTTGCTGTGGTTGTATGTGTTGAACTTACTTTCTATTATAGCTTAAAGTACAGAGAATTTGAAGCTGATTAGTGTGAAGGGTGTTGAAATTTCATCCACACTCCTCACATGAATAATCAAACACCTAGGATGCTTACTTTTTCTACAGTGTCCCTTGGAACAGTGTCTTGGAACTATCTTTAGAAGAACATTTATGGGATGCAAGGTAACTTTTAAAACTTTCTTTCCTACACACCAATCAAGAGTTCCTTAAACATTTTCCATTTTGACTCAAAGTACTGAAGTACTTAGCACCATATTAAAGATGTGAACTTAAGGAGGTTGTTTAATTCTGCTAATGGGAATAACAGTACGTCCAAAGTACTTTCTATACTGAGACTGGAGTTGGACTTCATTGCAAAAACAAAACACTCTGTCCCTAATGGTGCTAAAAGATGAGTTTCACTTGTTTTTTTTTAAAAATGAAATGTTAAGAGGAACCTGGTCTTAGTTTTATGAGTGTCAACTGAGAGATATTCTGCCTAAGCATCCATATTCTTTCTCTTTGTGTTTATGGCAGTTGAACAGAACCAAGAATCTAGTACTCAGGCAATCTACCACCCTCCTTTTTTTTTATTTAAATAAGTTTTCCTCACATTTCATGGTTTCAGTTACTTACTCACTCCACAGTGAAGGGATAGTAGGATTTCGTAGGGCAGAGGATTTTAAAAGCACAAAAATAATCCTTTTGCATCTTTTGAATAATAACTTCAAACTTAATTTGGGATATGATGGTTTTGATGCTTTTTCTTTCTTAGAAAATACATTAGGCAAAACAAAATGCTTGCATAGGCATTTAGAAATGTTCTTCACTCCCCAGAAATATACACAAAAATGTTAATAATTAAAAAAAAGAAAAAAGTTAAGTATGGAGAAGGCATCTCAACCCAATGTGTATGCAGTAGTCCACTATAGTCTCAATTCAGAAAACAGTTAAATGTTGCATTATCTTACTGAAATCACTACGAAAATCTTGGCTCCTACTATTAGAATCCTAGTAACATTTTATTGGATCAGGACCATTAAGACTTTCTTTAATATGTATGCTTATGCCACACAATCAGAAAAACCTGGCAGTATCATTGCAAGCACTGCAACATCCACTGAGCAGTAACTGCTTTGGTTCATTTAAACTGAAGCACATTCACAAAATACTCACTAAAAATAACAGAAATGCCAACCCCCTAACTATTACCAAACAAAAAATGAAATAGGAAAATTACAAATGACAGCACTTTTGCACCGTCAGGCAAAAACCAAGCTCTGCCAGCCTGAGATATGCAAGGAAGTTGTCTTTACAGTTGGACGGTGAGGTGTCAAAATGATGGTCAGAAATGTTCTGCTAGATTCCAAGGACAGAAGTATTTTTAAGTGTGAGAGAAAAGCCTAAGGATCACAGAGACCTATGAGTTTCTCATGAACAGATAAAACATAGGTTTTATCTTACAGTTTTATCACATTTTCCTGTGCCTTTGGGATTATGTAACATTTGTGCCGTTTTATAAAAGACCCAGTGGGATGTCCTTTTTTTTTTTCCATTTCACTGTAGGACCACAGTGCTGGAAAGAGAGAATGCGATTAGTGGAATTTTAAACCTTTATTCCTGTTGAGTGACTCGGGTTTTTTGCCTTAATGTGATTTTGAATTAATATCTTTTGGGGAATGCAGACAGGAAAGACAATCTCTTTTTTGATTAAAAGAATAGATATTAAAGAAGAAGAAGAGCTGAATCATGATGTGATTGGAAACATGCTAACATTTATGCTGTCATTTTCAGTTTCTTCTTTTAGAAAGGTTACAAACAGGACAACAGGAAAAACATTTGATCTGGTGAAGGAGAGTGATAAATAGTGTTGTGACTTATCCTTCACAATGTCAGTTCTCTCATGATATTTGAGAGCAAGACTTGTTTGTGTATATACAATAAATGAGTCGATGGTCTCAGTTCAATGAATCAGCTTTGTTTCACACAAAAAATACAGGGGTAGATTGCTGCAGATTTGAAGTTGAATGACCAGGAGGTTATGAGTCATGAGGCTGCATTTTACACATTGTGTTTTCTAAGTGCAAAAACCAAAATCGAACTATGACTAGATGTATGTATTAGCAAATGTGGTGACACTGATTCTACAGAACCTGTTCGTTGGACATGCCAGTGGCTTAATCTTCTACTGCTGTCAGTCTAACACTTTCAAAAGTGGTACATTTCACTCAGGGAATGTTAGCAGACTCAATCTGTAACCCTAAATGAGGCCATTCTAGTAAGGGAGAAAAAAATGTTCTTGAATAACAACATAACTGATTTTGAAAAACAAACTCAGTCCAGATTTCAGCCCTACCTAACATGAGTGCTGCCCTCCAAACCTTGATGCCAGTAGGGACTAAGCAGAATTTTTTAAGCACTAGTCCAGTGCACTATCCATCAGCACAGCAAAACACAAGTTCTTCACAGTAGCTGACAGAAAGTGAAAAAAGTGTGCATTTCAATCCACATTGTTCCAGACTTCCTAAATTATAGCAATGTCAGATACATTCAGTTGTTTTCAGGAACATAGGAGTCCCACCTGGTTTGTGCGAGTTCTTTCAGAGACCACTAAGCACCTGTTTTTCTGGCACCTATTCCAGGAGACATTGGTAAACAGGGGCCCTGTTATTTCATGTACAGTATGCAACTCCCTCACAAGGTACATGCTAACACATGCACTGCACTTTGCTTCCCAAAGAACTTAATTCACAGTTATAAAGCTTCTTCCCAAGAGATTATATTTCAACCAGCCTCATTTCCTAAATGTTATTTAAAACTATAATGCTCCACGGTTGACAAACATACAGGTATTAACCTTAATAAGAATTGATCACATTGTTAATTATCAGTTGCAACTGTGCTATGTCATGTATTACAATAACAGCAATGCCAGCCATTTTATTTTGTGATTCTTTTCAGAAACTACTAATGCTATAAGTTAATGATTTGATAAAGTTCAGATTGCTGATATAATCAGATCACAGCTGCTCCAGTAATGAATGCTATAGAGATGTATATAAGTTGGTTATCCAATTAAGTATTAAGATATCCATTGCAATATCCATCATTATGCTCTAATGCTGTCCTTCCCAAATACCCATTCTGGGAATCCTTATTAATATAATTTGCTCTGGAGCTCACCTGCAAAATGAAATACATTGACACTTACATAGTAGGAATCCCAGTGGAGCATTTGCAGGTTCTGCTTCCACTACCACACGGGGAAAATCTGGCAGGAGGCTAACTGCACAGCAGGGGCTCCACTGCAGGTGCTCCCACTGATGCCTTGCCAGCCAGGAGCCTTCAGCAATTGTGAGTCTGTTCCTCCAAAATCATGCTAATTTTTATCCAACAGCTTTTTACATTTCATATTTGGTATGAAACTGATAATTTTGGGGTCTTCCTCTTTGAATTTCGGAATTCTGGGGCTTAGAGGAGTCACAATTTGCAGTTGGGGTTATCGCCTCCTCCCCTACCTCCATTGACTATGAAGGTAAAAAGATATTATTTTCAGGTGAAAGCTAATATTCTGACACATATGTCAAAAAACACTGGATTTTTAGAAAACACACCAAGGTCAGAAAAGGGCACACAGAGGACTGAAATATAATTCAGAGCACTACAGGAAAAAAAATATGAATGAAGAGTTTTTTCAAATACATTGATGGCAAAAGGCAGTGTAGGAATAACATCGGCCCATTACAGGTTGAGGTGTCCTTACAAACAGGGACATAGATGAGGCAGAGATGTTTAATGCATCATTTCCCTCCATGTTCCACACTGATGACAGACCAAGGGGGTCTCAGTGCCCTGAGCTGGAGAACCATAACTATAAGAATGATCAACTCCCAGTCAATCCTGAACTTGTGCAGAATCTGCTGCTCCAGCTGCCTCCCTACAAATCTATGGGACCTGAGGGGATTCATCCAAAAATCCTCAAAGAGATGTTGATGTCATTGTAAAGACTCTCTTGATGATTTTTGAGCAGTCTTGGGAATCTGAAGATGTTCCAGCCAACTGGAAGCTGGCGAATGTTGTCCCAATTTTTAAGAAGGGCAAGAAGGAAGACCCTGGAAACTACAGGCTTGTCAGTCTCACTTCACTGCTTGCTAAAATCATGTCAAAGATTATTCTGGGAGATATTGAAAAACCCAAAGAAAAACACAATCACCAGTCATAGTCAACACAGCTTCATGAGGGAAAGGTCCTGATTTCCTTCTATGACAGGGAAATCCACCAAGGTGATCTAGGAAAGCCAGTAGATGTAATCTTTTTGGACTCCAGAAAAGCTTTCAATACTGTCTTTCAGAGTATCCTTCTGGACAAAATGTCCAGCATACAGATGGATAACCATGTTACTTGATAGGTGAGCAAATGTCTCAGAGGTTGGGCACAAAGAATTATAGTGAATCACACTGGTGTCCAGTCACGAGTGGGGTTCCACAGGGTTCCACCTTAGGCCTAGTTCTTTTCAACATCTTCATTAATGATCTGGATGCAAGACTTGAAGGAATACTAATTAAGTTTGCCAATGACACTAAATTTGGAGGAGCTGTTGTCTCTCTTGAGGGCAGAAGGGCCCTGCAGAAAGACTTTGACAAATTAGAGAGATGGCCAATCACCAACTGCATGAACAAGGGATAGTGCCAGGTTCTGCATCTGGGATGAGGCAATCCTGGTTAAGTGTACAGACTAGGGAACAACAGCCTGAAGAGAGGTGCTGCAGAAAGGGACCTGGGGGTCCTTGTTGAATATGAATGAGTGGTGCCCTGGTAGCCAGGAGGGCCAACCATGTCCTGGGGGGCATCAGGCAAAGCATCGCCAGCCGGTTGAGGGAGGTGATTGTCCCGCTCTTCTCTGCACTGGTGCAGCCTCACCTTGAATATTGTGTGCAGCTTTGGGCACTGCAACATAAGAAAGATATTAAGCTCTTAGAAACCGTCCAAATGCGGGCAATGAAGATGGTGAAGGGCCTTGAGGGGAAGCTGTATGAGGAGTGGCTGAGGTCACTTGGTCTATTCAGCCTGGAGAAGAGGAGACTGAGGGGAGACCTCATTGTGGTCTATAACTTCCTCATGAGGGGAAGAGGAGGGGCAGGCACTGATCCCTTCTCTGTGGTGACCAGTGACAGGTCTCAAAGAAACATCATGAAGCTGAGTCTGGGCAGGTTTAGGTTGGATATCAAGAAAAGGTTTTTCACCGAGAGGGTGATTAAACTCTGGAACAGGCGCCCCAGGAAAGTGGTCACAACACCAAGCCTGCTGAGTTCAAGAAGCATTTGGACAATTCTCTCAGGTACATGGTGTGATTCTTGGGGTGGTCCTGTGCAGGGCCAGGAGTTGGACTGGATAATATTGATGGGGTCCTTCCAACTCAGTATATTCTATGATTCTATGAAATAATGGTGGGAAAGAATGTGGATACAGGAATAGAATGGCACTCTGCCTTGAGGTTCCTTGAAGACAAAGGAACATGACAGCCTCAAACTGATCAGCTCACATGAAAAGAGTTTTTGAGAGGAAAGAATTTTAGGTTTATAGTGATTCCATAAAGAAATATTTTGGAGGTTTGATTCTTGACTAAATAAAAAATGTCATACCAGTGTCTAGGACAAGAGCCACCATGGAACATCTCAAAATACTATGAAGCTTTAGAAGACTGATCCTTAAAGGAGTGTTATGCCCTAATTGAAACACAAAGATTGGTTACTAAAACCATAAGCAAGCATAGCCCACCCATAATCAATGGTACAGGGGTCTGGATTGAACCCCAAATTTCTATAACATGGGTAACTGGACAGTGTCACGACTGGAGACCTTCAGGCACTACTATTTTTTCTCTTAATTCTTCTTCCATTTTTATAGTTTTCCTGTCTCCATCACCTTTGCTAAGTTGGTTGCCATGAACAGTATACAAAGGCTAACAGTAATTAAGCAGAAAAAAGCAGAAATCTGTCAATAACTGTCATTGATACATACGAGCAACATATATGCAGAGACTAAGAGATCTAGGAAGGTGTTTAGTATCTTGAAAATACAGAGTAAGGAAGGCCAGAAAACAATGAGAGAGTCTCTGAGCATAAAGATGGGAGAGAGCCATGGCTATCTTCCAAATGAGGAAGAAGATAAACAGGACAGAATACAAGAAGGCGTGTTTTCTTCTTCTTCCTTTTTTTTCTTTTTTAATAGAGTTTTTTTCTTTGCAGTATTTCTTAAAATTAGAACCTAGTAAGATTTTATATGAAAAGACATTCCTTGGCTAATTCATATTCTCTGCCTTCTGATTTACCACCCAAATGGCCTGGTTTATCTGCATTTTTGTTGCATGTTAAATAATGAATATAGTAAGTGTTTAGCAATACAAAATAGCACTGAAACCCTGGAGATTGGTGAATAATGCATAAAGAAATGTAATTTCATTAGTAGTATGTTTCCTTTTGATCATATAACATGCTCAATAGCTGGATGAAGAATAGAAAAATGCATTACTTGCTTTCTTACTAATAAAGTCAGCAGAATTAAGAGAAAAGTCACAGTAAAAAGTTACTGTTTCTGCAATCACAATGGCTGTTATTCTTGCATAAGAAGAACCTCTTAACAGTGAGCATGCTTGGTCATAAATATATGCAAGGAACCCTAAGCCATAAATTAAGCAAAACAGGGTCTCTACAGATCATCTGTAAGAAATTATTAAGACAACTACACTGCGAGAATTTAAAAAGGATTCTGTATTTATGGGAACAGCAGATTCTGTATTTGTGGGAACAGCATAATATGTGTCATCAAGCAGTCACAGAAATGTATTTTTTCATCATCCCACGTATTATTAGCTTCATCTATCTCAAGGTTTTGTTTAGAATCTGCCATTGTAGTATCTTAGAGCTATTCTGGCCCAATGTGCCCATCTCAGCTGGCTGACAGAACACCTTCCAGCTGAAAAAAATAATTCATTTTTAATGATACATCTTAGAAGAATGAAAAAGAAAATCTGAATCTAAGAGATTTATTGCACTGGTTTTCTTTTAGTATTTTATCAGAAGGGAACACTTTTAAAGAATTCTCCTTTGCAGAATTTTGACTCAAAGTGATTTTACTAAGAGTCATAGATTTCATTTTAAGGTCCTGTACACTTCACATATTGTTTTTACATGCTTCTGGGTTTCTTTCCATTCTCCGAGGAAATCTTGTCTGGAGAAGACATTAGGTAAAAAAATGCGTAGATACAAATATATGTGACTCGCAGAAAAAAAAATCTTTTCCCACCATTGTCAGGTGGCATCTAAGTTCTCTTTAAAGTTAAGATAGAGTGACTGATGTACTGAAAATGCTGTCATATTAGGAACTGAATCTGTGTGTAAAGAAACTACAAAAGTAGGATTCAGCTTTGGGTTTTGGACATTCAGCTTAAGATGTTTTACCACCTAAGTGTCTGTAAGTGAGGTCTATGTCCAAGCTCCCATAACAGACAGAGGAGGACCTAGTCAATACAGCTGATAGAGGCTGCAGAGATATTCAGTTCTCACTAAACAGATACTGACACCCACCCAGATGAATGGTCTCCCCATTCCTTTGATTGTACTGAGTAGAATGCGACAGCTTGTTTAAATGCTCTGTACCTCCTGTACCTCTCACCTCATGTTAGGGAGAGCTAAATTTCTTTGACCTAACCTTTTATTTATGGGGATGTGGCAATCTGGCTGCATTTCATGTGCTGTTTGTCATCTCAGTCATCCCTGGCATTACAACATTTTTCCTGAGTTTTTCACTTAGTGAGAAAGAGATATATTCAAGAAAGTTTAAACATTGTATTTTCCACTTATGCCAACTAGTATGTTCATTGTACTTCTGTACTGGACATTTACATGACTTACATCTGTACCTGTGTATTTGTATCAGGACCAGACTGTCTCTGTGTGCTAATGCTGTAATATAAACTATCCTACCCTCATCAGACATCAACTTTTTTTTCAAGAGTTAAAGAGGCAATGGATGAAAACTACTATGCAAATAATGTTTACTGAGAGGAAAACCAGGGCCAGATACTCTACCAATAACTGTCACAGCATACAATATACAGATGTTTCCCTCTGCTTTGTTACTTCTAGCTAAATTTGTGTTACTTAGGATATTACGAGTCCAGCATGGATATGATTTCTAATAACAAGACACAGGTGTTCCCTTTAATTCCCTCTTTCACTATTGCTTGACAACACATTTTACTTCAGCTGTTGGTTGTTATTGCTGTGGGAAGCATAATGCTATAAATCAAACACAATGTATAAATTATATTTTGGACCTGTTGAAGCAAATGTCCTTTTATGATGTATCATTTAAATAAAAATATAATTTTAAAAAAAATATTTTCTGTTTTCTCTTTTTATTATGTAAGTTGAACCTGGAACACGAAATTCATATTTTGTCTGACTGACAGTACTTTGACTGCTATGTAACTATGTAACACTATCATTTTATCTTATTATTATTTTGAAGGAAGCTGAAACCAAGCAGCAATTCAAGACCCTTCCTAATTTCCCTGATCTCTGGAGACTTGTCATTTATTTAAATATAGAGATAAAGACATTAACTAAAGTCAAAAGGGTAAATGGTCTCTGACATCTGAACTACATCTCCAAAAAACCCCAAAATAAACCGCATGGGAAGTGACAGACAGACTGCTTTTTTTTTTCCTGAACAAATTAACAGAAGTCTTTCTGTTCACAACAAAGTGATTCATAGCCTGTTCCCATTACAGGCACTGCACTCTTCCACACAGCTCATTCACTTCACAGTCATTCCTCCCACAATCTTACCGAACAAATTGTTTGCAACAAATTGATTGACAAACTGCAATTGCTCCCTTTATGAATAATGGTGTAATATTCCAGAATTTGGGAGAGCCTTTGCCTAAATGGAGCCAAAAAGCCAATACAAGAGATATAATTAGGGGGAAAATAAAAATAAATTGTTTCTTCTAATTCCTTGACCTCACAATTTTAAATATAGCTAGAAAGTGTTGGTAGTCTTCTTTTAAGAGGTCATTAAAAATAACAAAGAAGAGGAAAAATAATAAGAGATGTTGCTGAAAAACTGTGTGGGAAGTTGACAGTAAAACTGCTGTTCCTGAGAGTACAATAAAGGTTCTCTTGTGGAGGTACAGAGCAGAGCCAAATCTCACACTGTTTCAAGAAAAATAAACTTCAGTCCATTTCCTTCTCAGAATCACTTGCTTACTTTCCTCTACATTTTTTAATCATTACTACATTGAAACCAGATCTCAAACACGGCTGTATGGAGACAGCACTGCTTCTAAAAGGCAATCCACCTTTGGAGTACCAAAGTCTCAATTTCTTTCTAGTGTAAATCAAAGATCACCTCTAGCAAATACAAGCATTTCCCGAGGCTTCCTTTTAGTTCATCATGATGGACAAAATTTAAATATGCCCTTTTGTCACATAAAAAGGATCAGAAGATATTATAATCATAGAACAGGGCTCATTTTCAGCTGTGAAAATGGAAGAAATGTAAGCTTGTTAAATGTGTAACGATAGTGCTATTTCCTTCTGTGATATCTCCACATATTTGAAAAATAATGCAACATTTTTTTCAAATTTCAAAGATTTTATTCAAGGGACTACTGCATTTAAGACGGTAATAATAAATTCTCAGGTATCAAAGTATCTGACATGAGGCTGAAATATCCATTAAATACCTTACATGAAACCGCTTCCTGGCAAAGAAGGGAATGCTCCTATTAACCAGCACTGACTGTACAGTAAGCACCACTACAGGGAGATCATCAAATTAAAACTGAATCAGTTTCAAGAGATGAGTTAAAAGTAGTTCCAAGGACTACATCTGCCCACTAATTACCCTGGCAACGGGCCTGATCTTGACAAGAACTTTACAGAAATGTTATTTTTCAAAGCATTCAAATAAAATAATTTTCCTCAGCTTTTTTATGCTTACATTTAGAGCCACGTTTAAAAATATTTCTGGATCAAGGACAGTAGTAAAGAGAGAAAGGCACAAAAATTTTCCCCTTAAGAACGATTTTTCTCTTTGTTTTCAACAAGATCTCTACAACAAAAGGTGACACTGAGTAGCTGGGGAAACCCACTGTATATGAAAAGGTGTCAAACACACTAAATAAACAGAATAACAGGTGAAATATTTCAACCTCTATTACCTGACAGTTATAACTTAACACATGCCTTGAAACAGTAAAAATACTTTCAGATGCAAGATCGCAAGTTGATAATGTCCTCTTATAAAAACAGTATTCAAATCTATTAATACATCAAGCAGTCATGTCAGTAACATGGTACTTCCACCTATTTAATTACACTGTTAAACTTTTGATAACCATAATAATAGACACTTGTGTCCATCTCTGTATATAATGCACATGTACATTCACACCCATGCACATATGTGTAAGAAAACATCTGCAATAAAGTCCATTAGGATCAGTTATATTGCTGCCAACAGCTACCATTCCTGAATTCCTTATCAAATCTTCCAGGGCTTTTGCAGGTGACCAGAACACCATGAGCCTGCACACCAGTGCAGCTGCAGTTACACACCTCACCTCATCCCCTCTCCAGGAAACTGTGCTTGGAGCCATCCCCATTTCTCAGAAAAACCTCACATGAGACCATGTTTCCCCAAGCCTGTGTTTTTAGCTGCACCTCCTTACTTTATTTCTGTCAGTCACCAACTCCTCTGTGTACTCTTTGATACCCTACTGTGAGTTTTCTTTATTTATGTTATTCCATGAAGTGTGAAGAATTCATTGTTTTCCAGGAGATCATGTTCCTACCCAGCTGTGTTTTTATTTTCATTAAAACTGAGGGAGAGTCTCCAGCTGCAGGGGATGACGAAAAATAAATCAAGAAATAATATTCCAGCAGAAATGTATCTTGGAGGTCCCATTCCACCTATGTGATGGCCACAGCAGTGTAACTTCAGATACTGTGGCAGTTTTTAGTAGCTATGTCCCAGTACTCTCAGCTACAAATAATTTTCAGGCTTATTTCATGGGTCCAGTGCCACTTTTGCTTTATCCCAGTTCTCTTGCTTGTACAGTTTCATGGACTTGAAATTAGTACCGTTGTGCAGAAGCTTCTCAAGAGAAGATTTCAAACACGTCTATGCATTTGCCACATCATGTTTCCTGGCTTTATGTGATTCAGTGTAAACCAGAGCTAAACACAGCAGGGCAAAATCTCAGCTGGTGTCAATCATGTCAGGCCCTTTAAAATCAATGGAGCCAGGCTCATTTGTCTCTGCACCTAATTTTTACTGATACAGAAAAATGGTGCTTTTATAAATATGCAAAATATGTAAATGAATAAGCTTGCTTAGCTTAATTTTGATGCCACATGAGCACTGACTCCAAAGACAGCTGGGGCTAGTGTTCCAGATGTCATAACACAGCATCCAATCCACACATTATTTCAGATAACATTTGCGCAAAATTTTTTCGAAGTTGGTGAGTGAGATCCCCCTCCAGATTGCAGAAGTTTGGCGTTGAGTGAGTAGAAACACGAATGACAATACACACATGTTAAAAGTACCTATCATTAGAGATGTTTAATGTCCATTGTGGACATTAACCTCGTGAACTCAGGAATTTTTTTCCCTAAGTCTTCACTGGCACATGCCCTCATCATGCACCTGATTCACAGAGTCAAAAGGCTGGGAATACGAGAACTAATTACTACCCATCGTAGGAGGTGAGGTTCTAGACCATCTAAAGAACCTGAATGTGCACAAGTCAATGGGGCCTGATGAGATACATCCAAGGATCCTGAAAGAATTGGTAATGAAGTTGCTTAGCCACTGGCCATCATATTTGAGAAGTCATGGCATGCTAGTGAAGTTCCTACTGACATTTTTAAAAAGGAAAAAAAGGAAAGCACAGTGAAATACAGACCCATCAGTCTCACCTCTGGGCCCGGCAAGTTCATGGAGCAGAACTCACTGGAAATTATGCTAAGGCACACGGAAAACAGATGTGACAGATTGGTGACAGCCAACATGGCTTCACTAAGGGCAAATGGTGTTTACCAAATTTGATGGCAAATTTCTATGACAGTGTTGCAGTATTGGTGGATAATGGAAGAGTGACTGACATCATCTACCTGGACTCGTGTAAAGCATTTGACACTGCTCTGCACAACATCCTTGTCTCTAAAATGGAGAGGCATGGATTTGATGGATTGACTACTTGGTGGATAAGGAGTTGTCTGGATGGTCACAGTCAGAGTTGTAGTCAATGGCTTGATGTGCAGGTGGAGACCAGTGATGAGTCGTGTGCCTCAGGTGTTGGTATTTGGAACAGCGCTGTTTAATATCTTTGTCAGTGACATGGACAACTGGATTTAGGGCACCCTCAGCAAATTTGCAGGTGACACCAAGCTGTGTGGTGTGGTTCATACTCTAGGAGGAAAAAATGCTATCCAGAGAGACCTTGGCAGCCTTGACAGGTGGACCCAATCTTGACAGGTAGACACCTAGACAGGTGAACTTCACTCATGAAGTTCAACAAGGCCAAATGTAAAGTCCTGGATCAGATTATCCTAAACATGAATAGAGGCTGGGTGATGAGTAGACTGAGAACAGCCCTGCAGAGAAGGACTTGGGGGTGTTGGTGGATGAAAAATTGAACATGTGCACTTGCAGCCCAGAAAGCATCAATAGAATGAGCTGCCTCAATACCAGAGTAGAAGGTGATTCTCTCCTTCTACTCTACTTTCGTGAGACTCTACCTGGAGTACTGTGTCCAGCCCTGGGGTTGCCAGTATAAGAAAGACCTGTTGTAGTGGGTCCAGAGGAGGGCCATGAAGATGGTCAGAGGGCTGGAGCAGCTCTCCTATGAAGACAGGTTGAGAGAGTTAGGGTTGTTCAGCCTGGAGAAGAGAAGGCTCCAGGGAGACCTTACAACAACCTTCCATTATCTAAAGGGGGGGGCTACAGTAAAGATGGGGAGGGATAAGGAGTGATGGTTTACACTGAAAGTGGGCAGGTTTTGATTAGATTTTAGGAAGAACTTCTTTACTGTGAGGGTGGTGAGGCACTGGAACATTTTGCCCAGAGAAGCTGTGGATGCCCCATCCCTGGAAGTGTTCAAGACCAGGCTGGATGGGGCTTTGAGCAACCCAGTTTAGTAGAAGGTGTCATCTAATTCAACTCACCTGCAATAAGCAGGGACATCCTCAACTGGACCAGGATGCTCAGAGCCTCATCCAACCTGACCTTGAATATTTCCAGTGATAGGGCATCTACCACCTCTCCAGGCAACCTGTTTCAGCATTTCACCACTCCCATTATAGAAACCTTCTTCCTTCTGTCTACCCTGAAACTACACTCCTTTAGTTTAAAACCATCACCCCTTGTCCTATCTCTACAGCTCCTATTAAAAAGTTTGCCCACATCTTTCTTAGAAGTCCCCTTTAAATATCAAAAGTCCTCAATAAGGTCACCACAGAGCCTTCTCTTCTCCAGGATGAAAAACCACAGCTCGCAGCCTTTTCTTACAGAAGAGATGCTCCAGCCCTCTGATTATTTGCCTGAGTAAGTTCCTTTCATGATTTCATTGTGTACCTTTTGTTACTTACTAGAAGGATTGTTTTAACAGAGTCATGATGACCATGATGTATCTCCCATTTTGCAGATAACATTTTACATTCTGCCATCCCTATTCAGGCAGTCTGCTTTGCAAGTAGCCCTAATAATTTAATAGTCATAGAATTTTACTATAATAGTTTACTGCTCTTCATTAAAACAAAACAAAACAAAACAAAGCAAAAAAAAGACAAGCAAACTCAATTTGTTCTAGATCTTCTTCCCTCCTCAGAAGTTGCATTTTGAACCCCACAAGAGTAGTGGACAAAGACATTATTTAACAATCAGGCATTCCCACTGACCTTCAAGTGGAAGAAAAGAAAGCATGTTATAACTTCAAGTGCAACCCACTCACTTAATATAGAAAGAGGCTATATACACAGCAGCTCCCCAGGACACATGACTTCCTCCCACAACTTTAATCGAGATAAAGTAGGACAAACAATGTTAACTGCCACCTACGGTAGAAATAGATATTTTGTAGGAGGAAGGAATAACAGGATAGCAATACTACATTACTTGCCCTTTCTCCTTGTGAAGAAAGGCAATAAATGATAAAGTGAGACCAGAAGTGTTTCACACTGGTACTGTAAAAATAGTTTTATCTTGAAGCTAAGAAAGATTATCTTCACTGTTCTTCTGACTGAAATGAAGTAGCTTCAATTTTGTCAACCTTAAAAAAAGCACTAGACAGGAAGCTGTAAATAGCATAGTGGTTTTTAACACAGGACAACTGTGAACAATAGCCCCTCTCAAAACACTTGTACAAAATGATCAGTGAGGACAGTAGGATTAGTTTTTCTGGAAAGAGAATCTATTGCCAATTGACCAGATGAAATTCAGAGAAGCAAAGTCCACAGTATATCTATGGATAAAAGCGATTCCTTCTGACTTCTTTACCAACACCTTGACAACCTATACAGCATAAGGAGAGTGCATCTGGAGCCCAGAAGAGTGATACAGAGAATCTGTTGGTGACTTTAGAACATCTCACTTGTCACAAAGGCCACACTGATATTTATTTGGATAAATGTATTAATAACCAATTACCAGATGGAAAGAAACAAACAGGACAGAGGGCATAAAGTCTTAATTAAAGAGGGATTGTATCATAGCAGAAAGGAACCAGAGGGAAGGGAAAGAAAGCACTCCAGGAACATAAATTAATTCTAGTGCCAAGGGATATTATGTTGGAAAAATAATTCTTGTAATACAGTTTATTTACAGTGTGAAAGCTACTTTCCAAAATACTCTTCAGTTGCAAACACAGAATTTGCAGTCAAGGGTGAGAGAGAATACAGTGGCAGAGAAAATAAAAGAGGAACAAAACTGTTAAAAAATAGAGCTGGAGATAAGGCTGAGGATATAGGTAAAGAAATCGACAAGGCAAAGGGAATTCTTAGAGGATTCAACATTCAGGAAAACTCATTCAGGAAAACTGTATTTACAGTGGGCCACAGCTTGGGCTTAAATCCTTTGTTAAGAGTACATACCATTTGATTGCTAGGCACTTAAGCATCTATTTTGAAACCTCCGGAGTCATTAAGGCAAACCTGCCATCCATGCCAAGCTCTTATGCACATGGCGGATGCAAAGTCTCAGCTCTCATCTGTCCTCAGCTTCTATCTGTCCTTTCCCAAGAGAGAAGAGGACATGGCTACAGGAGCGCTTTCCATCATTTCCATTCATGAGAGACAATTGCTAACTGCCTCTTCTCTAATATGAGACCATTGCTGGAAGAGAAAGGCCCCACGGGCACAGAGCAGAGAATGAGGATGAGTGTCATCAGGTTCCTGTCCTGGATGGGAACTAATTTTACAGTGCCCAGGCTGACACCCAAGCCTGTGCAAATGCTTGGTTTCCACACTGCTCCTGAGAACTAACCAGCAACCTTGGCAATCAAAAATAAGCACTAAACCCAAATGCTTTAACAGAGCCATCTGGAACCAGAAAACTATGCAGGTCTGAGCTGAAAAGTGACAGTTACTAATGGTTGCCACAACCCAGAGAATCTGCTCCCATCTGCCTCCAGGCTGACTTTGGATGCATTTCCACCTGGTAGGGCCACAGCCCACAGCTGAACCTTTGCTGAAAAGCAGGATGTAAACAGAGCCACATGTTAGGATAATGAAACAAAATTAGTGCTCCTGTCCAGAGACAGTTCGGAAGTGAAGGTCCCAAGGTTATATAAGAAAGTTGAGCCTGAACCTCATTAAGGACTAGTACAATCACATCTTGCGGTATTAAAGGTTACCTGATACTTTTTCCGTGTTCTGCAGTGGACAAGATGAGAGCACATTGTAATTCTTCTTTTTAAGGTGGTAGTATTGAATAGTGAATAGTACAGGCCAAAATTTTAAGCTTTACTTATAGGCTTGGAGGGGTTTACATCAAATCAGACAGTGTCTCTTCCCTTACCAATGTAGCTCGCATTAGCATTTATTTCAGTAGCACTACTTTTCAAACTAACAAATGCAGAAGAAATAAACAAATATATAACAATCATAAATGTTGCTAAATTACATTATTTGATTGCTTAAAGATAGCTACCTATTAGCCTTTTTTTCTACCTCATTTCTCTGTGGATTACTTAACAAACAGTCTGTAAGGAACAACTGGTTTTTTTACTTTGCTAATATTTAATGAAATTTCAAACATTTGTCTTTTAAATGCATTGAAGAATAACTTTTGAAGGCAAATGAATATTTTTCAACAATTTCAACCTTTTGTTCCCTTTTAAAATGAGCAAAGGACTGAAAATTATGTTTGATGTTGCACCTAGAGCATTCACAAAAGCTTTAGAGAAGTCTGCACACAAATGATTATTGAGTATTTCCAAATTTATGATAATTCAGTGTCTACAGTCTCCTACAGAGCCTTGTCTCTGTCTTGCTCTTGCTTTCAACATTTTAAAAAAAAATAAAGTCCTGAAGCTTTTTAGCAAACAATACAAATATAATCATTGTTTTTATGATGTACCTTTTGTGCTAAAAAGGATAAGCAAAGAAACTGAAACTCTTACACTCAGAGGCAAATGCAACAAGATGATCAACATGATACAATATCACGCAGTACGGTATGCATTACATTTACTTTTAATAAACTCGATGATCTTTAATGTCCCTTCCAACCCAAACCATTCTATGATTCTATGTGTTTGCAAATACCATTTACACAAGTAATTTTAATATCCTATGCAAGCTTTTTAATAACGAACGCCTCATACAAATCTCTTAAATCACCGGTGCAGAAATAAGTGACCTGATTTTTTGAAGTAACAAGGATGATGTCATTTATTTAAATGCTCATAAGGACTTTAGGGCATACATTTAGGTTGATGTTTGTTTAGACATTAGTATCACAAATTATATTCAAATTATTTACGTAATCTGGCATTCATAAATAACAAATTGTTCCTCTGATTCAAATATCCATGTTTGACCAGTCACCAATGCTAAATGCATATTCAAAATATCTTTTACACTAATCTGCGTTGCATGGAGACATCTTTCTAGCCTTTCTAGTTGACTCCCTAATCATTATCCCTTTTTAACTCTAGCATGCAGTTTGTGCACATAACATTGCAAGAACTGACTCGCTGAAAAAGAAATTCTTTGCTTTGTGGGTGGTGAGGTACTGGTTGCCCAGAGCAGTTGTGGATGCCCCATCCCTTGAAGTGTTCAAAGCTAGGTTGGATGCGGCTTTGAGCAACCTGGTCTAGTGCGAGGTGCCCCTGTCTCTGGCGGGGGTGCTGTAATTAGATCATCTTTAAGGTCCCTTCCAACCCAAACCATTCTGTGATTCTTTGATTAATAATAATATCAGACAGCCCACATAGTTCACATACCTTTTTCTACATTAAATTAAAAGACTGTAAAATTATTCTGTGGGGGTATTTTAGTTCCCTTGAGCATAGGATCAAAATACTACAAAAATTGCTTCAAGACAAATCTCCCTCACTGAACTTATTCTGTGCTATCTTGTCTGGGTGCTGTAAGTGGGCCATAATATTTAGTAAATCAGTATGATAAGGCTAATTTTTCACATAAGGTTATTAAAGTAGTTTTATTCAGTACTTTCCCCTTATATTGACAGAATTTTAAATTCAGAAGGGGCTATTGCAGCCATCTGTTTTCAAAACTAGCAAAACATAGCCAAAAAGTCTTGGAATGAATTCCTACTTCAAGTCAAATAACTAGGTTAAAAACACAGTGGAGCTTTTTGAAAAAGCTATTTCAAAAAATATCCAATTTAATATTCAAAATTTCAAGTGCTAGGGAGGCCATCATAGCCTTTGAATAGCTGTTTCTATGGATAATTACCCTCGCAGTTAAAAATGTGTGTAGTGAATAAAGCCTGAATTTGCGTAGTTTCAGCTTCCAGCCAGAGGATCTTTATGTATCTTAGTCAATTAAAAGCAAGCCTCTTCGATCATCAAACTGCTGTTCCACACTGTGTTTAAAATCCATGATTAAATCACCTTTTACACTGTTTTTTTTTTCTTAAAGAAATAGACTTCACTCCTTCAGTCTCTTCCTATGGGACATATTTTAATTAATTCTAAATATTATTATGACATTCCTCTGAGTCTTCATCAATTTTTCAATATCTTTCTTGTATTGTGGATACATGGATACTGGGAACACTTTTTCAATTCAAACTAGGATGTGGCCAAATATTTTTCAAACTGAACTGAATACAACCCAGTTACATCCGCTTGTATCTAAGCAATTTTATTCTTTCATTTTACAATCAGTTCATGTTTGTCAGTAATCAATCCTTTTCATCTAGTGCAACCTCTCTGAGTTGAGAAGTTACTAATTGTTGTTCTTCAGAAATAAAAGACTTATTTCTGCACTTTCCATATAGGCAGGGAGTTCCCTATGCTCCTCTATTTTCTTTTGTATTTTACAGACAATCATGTGAAAAGCTGTATTTCTGTCACTATACCCATGCTGTCACAAGCTTTCTCTGTACAGAGATCCATCTCTGTTTTTCTAAGGCCACCAGCCTGATTTTTACAGATAGAACAATTCATAACTAATCAGTAAGAATTCTATGTTTTTAGCTTGGATTGACATAGGAGAAACAAAGAACAAGCCAGAAAGGACATATCAGTCAGAACAAGCTTTATTCTAAGATTCTCCTCCTTTAACCACCAAGCTGCTGGTTCTTAAAACATCCCAACCTGATGCTCATGTTACCAAACTGTTCTGGAAAAGAAAAAAATGCCCTGAGATTGTTATGTGTAAACTTGCAAATACTTTCAAAATAAGGAAAAAGAGAACTTTCCAAAACTATCGGGTCAGCTTGCAAGCCCTAGTGAAACAAATACAGATAAGAAGTCTAGGCATGTCTGTATTCTAGATAGTCTGGAGTTTCCTAGAGTAGGATCTACATATTTTAGAGAAAAAAATCACCTCTGTCTCAAGCTAGTAATTTAGTGCAATTAGAAGGTACAGATGCTCAGACAACAAACATTTCAGAGTCCTAATTTTTAGGAACTACCAAGTAGTTTCGGTATGCAGGGAATCCACTTCTGTTGTGTCTCAGACAGAACCACACAAATCTCTACCTGCTTTAAAAACTTTTAGCCTTAATGGCATCTGTGTAATATCCAAAAGTGAATCTTAATTTAGTGATTGAAATGTGTCCTGGATCCAGCCAGGAGTTTTGCAGTAGCCACGAGGGGGCATGGCTAGGACCCAGAGACTATTCTATACCACCTCAGGTTATTGCTTGGGGCAGGAGGAAGGGAATCTCTTCCAGTGAGAAGGACTCCCTTCTGGTGGCGGGGCTATAGTCAGGTAATGGGCTCCTCAGTGAGATGTTGCATGTGAATCACTCACTTTTGTCATTAAAATTGTTGCTGTTACTGTTTGTTTTCTTATCTCACTGCTGTTTCCAGTAAATTCTTCTTATGTCAACCCCTGATCTTTACCTTTTGTACCTCTGATTCTCCTCTCCAGCCACCACAGGGGATGGTGGGGGTAGGGAGAGGGAGGAACAAGTGGCAGGGTAGTTTCAGTGGGAGCACTGAATTGGGGAGTACCATTCCTAAAACACAACACTATAAAAGAGTGAAACCTCGCATTAGAGAGATTCAGGTTTCTCTCAAACACTAGAAAAATCTAATTTTTAACAAAACATCAGTTTACATAATTCAGTCATGTTTCTTCAATAATTTTATTGTAAATATCATAATAGTCCCAATTCTTGAGCACACTAGCCTCAAAAAATAACCATTGTTTTTATTTAAAATATGAAAGATTTAGCCTTAGCAATCTTTTTACTTTTTATTAATATAATAAAAAATTAAATACATTTTATCTCTAATCCTTACTAATCTGCCATAACATGAGCATGACAATACTCTGTAGGAACTAATTATTTAACATTACTTCTGATAACAATGCTATCTTACACTGGCATTCTAGAGGCCATGAATCACTGGTTGTAGAAAAAAATTCTTTCTATGTGTTTTCTGCTGAATAGTAGCTACACACTCCAAAACCACTATGTGAAAGTAACAAAACTTATTAACCTTAAAAAAGAAAAATCTATTTCTGCAAATTCAACATACATATTACATTCTATTTGTGGAGGCCATGGCCCGGATTTAAAAAGTATTTGTGATGTCCTTAGTTCTGAATTAGTACCTCAGATTTAAAGATGAATACATTTTTAGGTCTTTTGCCAGGTCAGAACTAATGTACAAAGTCAACATACTGACATATGTTACAAACAGAAACAGAACAGCAAGTACAAAAAACCAGAATGCTCATTGAATAGAGCAAAAGATTATGCTTTGAATGTCATATTCAAAGAAAAGGTTTATTAAGAGATAATTCTATTGCTTTGAAGATGTAAGGGTCTCAGATTCATAATACTGTTTTGCATTGATTGTCATGTCTCTCTGTGTGTAATATATTGATTTCTCATATGATAAAATCATCAGGATCTCTTGCATACAAATGCAATTTGCCAGGAAAACAAAAACAACCTCCATAAAAAGAAATTTACATAGCCATTGAATACAAATAGGATTAGTGTACAGTTAACAAGAAGTGCATTCAAGAGGAGTCAACAGCATTTGCAAGATGTTTAACAGCCAGCATATGAAGTAATATTAAGATGCAGCTGCATCTGGATCATTTTATAGTTTCTTTGTTCTTAACAGGATGCTCTCATGCTACTATTTTATATGCAGTTAATCAGCCTTAGAGGTCTTGTAAACTTGTGGTAACAGTATTTCTATCTATGCAGTAGATCAAGAAATGTACAGAATAACTCATCTCTCTCTTTAAAAGATAAAATAATTAACAATTACAGTCCTTTCTGTGTGAAGATAGTGTGGAAAATGCCATAAAGCCAAACTCTAATTTGCTTCAAAATGTTGCCAGAATTATCTAAAGGCATGATGTCTCTCTTGGAGGAGAGGCTCAGTGGTCCAGACAGACAAGGATTTATTGTGATGGGAGCAGAGGGCATTTAACCTTCCCATTAGAATATGTAATAGGTACCCCCACACAATATCACTCCTACATCTTCTCAGGTGCACAGGCCCCCTCCCTGCAATTAGCACTCCCTGAAATAAAGGCTTGGAAAACTTGGCAAGCAGTGAATGCTAATTCTCACAGTGAGTTCACCTTGTGCGCTTAGTAATGTGGGCTGACTTTATAAAACAAGGGGGCATAAACTTGAACGCCTCCACCTACTGACATTTATTTTCAAAAAATGACAGTCCTATGGCTTTTAATCCTGATTCCTCCTAACCTTATTATGTACTGTGAGCAAAGTGCTGACAGCATATTCTTTCCCTTTTGTAAATTTGTTCCTTGCTAGAATGCCCAAAGATTTCATACTGTTTGCACTGTGTTTGTGAGAAATCTGCAGCTGGAGAGACTGCGCTCCAGAGATCCTCGGAGCGGCTGGATGAAAGCCGTGTTTCGGCTGTGTCCTTCCACATGGGGTTCTTGTCTACTTGCCCACCCTGCTGTGAGTTTTCTCAGCCCAGTTGGCAGCCAGCTTATTACTACTCTGCTGGCAATTACAACACAAAGCCCAGCCGAAACTCAACATGATGATCATGACAACACATTTTGCTGTGAAAAGACATAGAGGTGCTGAAAACCAGCATATAACATTCCTTTTTTTTTTTTTTTCCCCGCAGTACCCAAGCTTACTCATCTGTGTCAGAAAAATGAAATTTAGTTTTTGCATAAATGTGTAAGGCTCTACATAGTAACAGGAGCATGTAAATGTGAGTTAATCTGTGCCACTTTGGAGGCAGTGTTCAGTCACCCATTTCTTTTTATTTATCTGTATATCTGTGTCTGACTGGCTAAAAGTACCTGGGAAAAGTACCTGGGAAAAGTAACCCTGAAAAAATTAAAATATTCCAATAATACTGAAAAACTGGGGGAAGAGGAGGGGGCAGTTCATTAGCTTTTTTCATAATAAAAGTATGTGAAGCCAGTAATTTAAAACCAACCTTGTCTTCCATGTTTTCTAACTAATACCATGTCACAGGGAAAAGAGACTTTTTCAGTTGCCCAGCAAAAAAATGGAGGTAGAATTAGGTAATTTAGGAGGTAAATTTAGAAAATTTATTTGACCTAAAAACGGTGTGATAAATTAAAGTTCATTGCCAGTCTGAGAATACAGTATGCAAAAATGTCAGCATGGTATTAACATTCCAGCCAGCTATACACATCCAGTGACATATTTGTGTGGTAAGCAAAATCAAAGACTGGTATTTTTCACTCTCTTAGCCCTAAAACTGCACAGAAATGTGGGAGAATGAATTCAATCTTGTTCTACCTTTCAGGTCTCCACAATTGTTCAGTGCAGCATCCTAATCTTTATTGCAAATGTTCCATTCATCTGGAGACAAGACTGAACTATGTAGGGACCCTGGCTCAGAGAATCTTCATTAAGAGCCAAAGTGAGCTTATTTTAACATTCAGGTATGCTAATTCAGAGTTCCTTCTACTTTATTTTAAGAAATCTGCTAAAGTGGATTAAATGTGATAAATAAATCTGTGAAGAAAAAGTAATTCAAAACACCTTCTGGCACATTTTGCAGATCAAAATCAGGTTTTTTTAATGGTACATATGTTTGCCTGGCATACGGTTTTAATTGCATTATTTCATTGCATTATCTGATTTCCTGATTAAGGAAGGTATGGTCTGCACCCATGACTATGGGCAAGACTCAGATCATTGATTTCTGTCCTACCTTTTGTTCTGAAAAGACAGTGGTAGGTATGAAACATTCATTTATTAACCTTGATAACAGGCTAATTCACTACTGACCACAGACTGCTTCTCCAAAACATGGCTAAGATAAGACATCGAAGCCAAAAATGTTCAACATATTTTTCTGATTTTTCAATTAAAAAATTTCCTGAAAACTGTATATCTCTATTCATGA
Source organism: Lepidothrix coronata (assembly GCF_001604755.1). Lineage (NCBI taxonomy): Eukaryota > Metazoa > Chordata > Aves > Passeriformes > Pipridae > Lepidothrix > Lepidothrix coronata. The sequence continues at coordinate 1,199,642 of NW_016690268.1, read as the reverse complement.
AAGAGCACAGATATCTGTGCTGTAAATATTGTATGGAAAATTACTCTTCAATTTAGACTTATTTATGTGAAAGACAGCAGGCTGTGTGCAAAAGAGACTTCTGCATTTAGCAATAAAGAGAATAAAGACTTCATGCTTCTAGCCAACCCCAATGACTTGGAATCCGTCCTTGAACGTTAACAGCTGATATCCATTTGTGATAATTTTGCTGCCGAGGTGCCGGATTTTCTGTGGATGGCAATATGCCCCTTGCAAGGTAATATACCAGTTTTCCAGGACACAGCTGCCAGTCAACTGTGGGTTGAGGTGGTGAGAGTATATTGCACTGCCAAGGCCATCCTATCTATATGAAGAGCAGTGTTTTTTCAGAGAGTGGCATGGAACTGCCAAAGGCCCAAGCCAAAATGAGATAAAGGAACAATAGAAGAGAGGATGATGTGGTGGTTTCAGGCACTTCACTCTGCCAGAGAGTGGTTGAAATCACAGAATCACAGAATATGCCAAGTTGGAAGGAACCCATAAGGAGCACCAAGTCCAACTCCTGGCCCCGCACATGTCCATCCCCAAGAGTCACACCACGAGCCTGAGAGTATCATCCAAACGCTTCTTGAACCCTGTCAGGTTTGGTGCTGTGACCACTGCCCTGGGGAGCCTGTTCCAGTGCCCAGCCACCCTCTGGATGAAGAACCTTTTTCTAATATTCAACCTAAAACTCTCCTGACACAACTTCTGGCCATTACCTCAGGTTCTGTCACTGGTCACCACAGAGATCAGTGCCTGCCCCTCCTCTTCCCCTCATGAGGAAGTTGTAGACTGCAATGAGGTCTCCCCTCAGTCTCCTCTTCTCCAGGCTGAACAGGCCAAGTGACCTCAGCCACTCCTCACACAGCTTCCCCTCAAGGCCCTTCACCATTTTCATTGACCTCCTTTGGACACTCTAACAGCTTAATATATTTCTTACATTGTGGTGCCCAAAACTGTGCACAATATTCAAGGTGAGGCCGCACCAGTGCAGAGCAGAGCCGGACAATCCCATCCCTCAATAGGCTGCCAGTGCTTTGCCTGATGCCCCCAGGACACGGTTGTCCCTCCTGGCTGCCAGGGCACTGCTGACTCATATTCAACTTGCCATCAACCAGGACCCCCAAGTCCCTTTCTGTGTCACTGCTTTCCAGCATCTTATTCCCCAGGGTTGCCCCATCTCAGATGCAGAATCTGGCACTTTCCCTTGTTGAAATTCATATGGTTGGTGATTGCCCAGTCCTCTCATTTGTTGAGGTCTCTCTGCAGGGCCTCCCTGCCTTCAAGAGAGTCAACAGCTCCTCCCAGTTTTGTATCATCTGCAAACTTGCTTAGTATCCCTTCCAGTCCTGCATCCAAGTCTTTTATGAAAATGTTGAAGAGCACAGGGCCTAAGATGGAGCCCTGTAGAACCCCACTAGTGACAGGTCACCAGTCTGATTTTCTCCCATTTACTATTACCCTCTGTGAGCCAATTGGTCATCCACCACATGATGTGTTTTTCCAGCTGTGTGCTGGACATTTTGTCTAGAACAATCCTGTGAGAGACAGTATCAAAAGCTTTACTGAAATCCCAAAAGATTACCTCAGGTGGTTTCCCTTGATCAACTAGGTGGGTTACCTTGTCGTAAACGGAAATCAGGTTTGATAAGAGGACTTTCCTCTAATGAAGCTGTGCCGACTGTGACCAATGAGTGTGTTGTCTTTCAGGGGTTTTTCAATACCTTCCAGAATAATCTTCTCCATAACTTTACCAGGCACTGAAGAGAGACTGACAGGCCTGTAGTTTCTGGAGTCCTTCTTCTTGCCCTTCTTGAAAACTTGGGCAATGTTTGCCAGCTTCCAGTCAGCTGGGACCCCTCTGGACTCTCAAGATCACTCAAAAATCATCAAGAGAGGAAATGCTGTAGGTACCCTGAGCAGTCTCTGAAGAACACACGTGTCCAGCATTTGAAGCAAAAGTCACAGTATTCATGTGCTCATACATATATGTTTATGGGAGCAAACTGTCTCATACTGATATGCTATAGTAACAGAGCCCAGATTCACAGATTACACTTGCCTGAGAAAAATTTTAGTCCAAGTACATGCTGTGACTGATTATGGGATACTAGGTATCAAAAAGATATTTCAATAGTTACGACATTCACACCTTAGTCATGTTTACAGTTCCTGTTGGTCATGACTTTCTCTGCCAACCAAAGTTATGTATCCTTTTATGTATTTACATAACTTTTTATATAACTCTTTAAAGTTGTGTTTTAAAAACCTTCCCAGCAATAGAAATTCTGAAGTTGGACAGACATGAACTATATTCCCAGGATGCTTAACACTCATGTTAATGTTATGCAGGACAGGGTGCAGGACTTTCACTGCTGCGACCCAGGTTCGATTCCCAGCCCCCCGGGCAGATGGAGCTCATTAGCCCTGTAAGGCAATCCATCTAAGAGAAGGTCACTCTAAACAAACCTACGTCCTGAGACCCTCACTGCCACTGTCCAAGCTTGCTCAGCCCCGGTAGATGAACCTCAGGATTAAAGGGTGGGCTCAGTTCAGCGCACGCTGTGTCTCACCTAAAAAATCCACTGCGCAGGTTCGAAGGGTTAATGACCTTTTCCAAATCTTCGCTCGCGAAGAATGGCCATTATTAATGTTATGCTTTTCATTTAAGTCCTACAAAGACCTCTGTGCTAATTGCAGAATGTTAACCACAAACACACCAAAAGTCAGCAGTAAAAAGATTAATAAAATCTAAGCACTTCCAATGTGGTCAACAAGTGAAGTACTGCAGTAGTATTGCATAAAGTCATGTCTTGAGCTTTATCCATTTTGTGACTTACCTGCATGTAGCAGCACTGCTACATGTGATTTATACCCACAGTGCTGATTTTAAGTAACTGAGCTCCCAGTCAATAAGCCATCTAAATTTGGTTGAGTATCAAGTTCTTTCTTTAAAAAAAAAAAAAGGAAACTTATTTACTGTTTGAGTTATCTGGGATGTGGGGAAGCAACAGGGAGAATACAAGATACAGAACGTGATAAAGACAGAAAATATATTACTAAACAAGTTTCATTGCTAGAACCACATTGGTACTCTGTGTCATAACCCTAATCAGGATATCTGATGAAATATCACTGCAGGTTGTACAGGCTATAAGATTCAGGATGTTTTTCTAATGCTGATAAATTTCTATTTGTGTTGATGTCCTCCCCCCTTTTTCAATAGCATTTGCAACCATAATTTAAGAAATTATGTTTACGGTTGACTTATTTATAGACTCTGTACTTTAATTGGATAATGGTATGCCTGAGTAGTCAGCTATGTATTTAGACCTTTTATTTTAAAGAAAAATTCTTCAGCTGCTGACCAACTAACAGCAGGTTCTTCACATAAATACTTTGATTAACTCATTTACAATTTACAAAACTGAGGATTACAAAGCATTTTCAGATATACTCATTTCAATAAAGGAAAATCCATCCACTTTTACTCAAACATATTCACCAATCTATTTTTTATTATTCAGTCAACTCTGCTAATACACCAGAATACTAAACTGCATGAAAATGTTACATTTGCTGCCTTTAAACCAGCTGATTTCTACAGAAAATCATTGTCTTGGTCTGTTCTCCTTTCAGAAATAATTTCCGAAATAACTAACTAATAAATGTGGAATAAAATATTGTTAACAACTGTATTTGTCATTTAATTAGGAGAGAGTAGCTAAATATAAATATCTATGATAAAATCCCAACAATATCTAGCTTAATAGCTAAAAAATATTATATTGCATATTAATATCGACAGACTGGACTTTTTCCCATCTAATATTGTGCATATAGGTAAAGAATGTAAAGAAGGCAACTATCAGCAAGACAAGAGGGCATGGTCTCAAGTTGTGCCAGGGAAGGTTTAGGTTAGATATTAGAAAGAATTTCTTTACAGAGAGGGTGGTTAGACACTGGAATGGGCTGCCCAGGGAAGTAGTGGATTCTCGGTCCCTGGAGATTTTTAAAAAGAGACTGGATGTGGCACTTAGTGCCATGGTCTAGTAACTGCAGCAGTAGTGGATCAAGGGTTGGACTTGATGATCTCAAAGGTCCCTTCCAACCCAGCTGATTCTATGATTCTAAGAGTTATTTTCTTCTCTATGGTTGGTAAAGAAAAAAGCAACATCCTGAGGTCAACTGATGAGACTGGAGATGAGAACTGCTTTCTGGAGATGCTTGTCTCTTTTCATTGCTTATTGAAGAAGCCTATGACAAATATACTCCAAACATAGGTATTTTGGTTAACCTAAAGTTAACCTGAAATTCTGTTACATAAAGTAGCACACTTTTGCTTAATGAACCAGACTAGACAGTCTAACACAAGAGGCCTCTACGTTTGGAGAAATGTGATTCTGAATAAATCTCTACGAAAATAAATAAGCCAGTAAAGATCAGATTTCATCTAAAATTCTTAATTTATTAGTTTAGTAGGAGTGCTGAGACATTTTTTCCTTTGATGCAAAATATACACTAAAACTAGCATAAAGACTATAAAACAAGTAAGAGAAACAGGAATACATTTTTCTCCCCATTTCAGAAAAAAATAGGTAAGAAATCTTTCGATTTGTGTAATTAATGTCTAGTTCAGAAATTAAACTTTGGTGCAATGTAAAGTTTTAGTCTCTTGAGTAAATGGTTGAAACTCTATTACTGAACATATATAATATTATCAGACTGACGAAAAACTTTGTAACTACCCTTAAGTCCCACTACATTATGAAGTGGTGTGACTGATAAAATGCAGAGATTAGACTATGTGATGAAACAGATCCTTCCACCTCGCAATATGGCCATTCTAGTGTAGGCTGTTACCTCCAACTACAGCTCCCTTTTGAACCTCATGATCTGGGGGCTGAAATTATACAGCCTACCCTCTCTACACCTTCCTGAGGTGAAAGAGATTTATCTCACAGTAGATTAATTTACACCTTTCTCACTACGCCAGAATAAAATTTATGGAAAAATTCAAAGTCAATTCCCTCAATAGCTGAACCACATGCTTTGAGATAAGACCCATTAAAATATTCAAGAACATTTCAAAAATGGCTGTTCATATTTACTGAGGATATAACTCCTTTGCCAGGTTCATTTCATATTTTGTAACAAACAGGAAAGCCCAGCAATCTATCAATTCTTAAAAAAAAACCCCAAACCCCAAAAAACCCAAACAACTCAAAACAAAAAAAAAAGACAAAAACCAACCAACCAAACAAAAAAACCACCTAAAGAAAATTATGGTCCCAGGGTAGAAAACAATCACTTTCCTCAATGTGAAAAATATTCATAGGCAAATCTACCTGGCTAAATGGAGCATAAGCATTTGGGAAAGTAAAAATACCAAGGCAGAACTATATTGATATTCAAGTAACACATTCATCTGCAAAATTTTTAGGTTTTTTTTACTGGGGACATATGCTTTAAATAATCTGACATTTAGAAAAAAATGCCTGTACAAATAGTTCAAATTACATCGGTTTTCAGATACTACCAGCAGCAAATGCTACCATTTTACTGACAAGAACAGTTCTTGGATGCTTTTTGGCTGATACATACCAAAGCCTTTCTGATCCACTTTCACAGTAAAGGAACAGGGAATAGAAATTTTCACTTTTTTTTCACCATTACTGCCCTTTGACCACCCTTTATATCTCATGCCAAAAAATCAGGAAATACCTTTGACAGCAATCAGAACAAAATTAGTTCTGTACTGGGGTATAGGTTCCTATCTTGAGAAAAGAGTAATTCCATAGTACTAATGCTGAAAAAAAATTCTATAATCAGACATTTCTTGTCTCAGAAGGTATTAACCAACAGCTGTTTCTTACATATTACATTTGTAGTTATGTTGTAATATTGCTAGTTTAGAAGTTCTTTTCCTTAATGATTGCTAAGAAAATCAAACTGCAACTCTATTACAAGTATGCATAGTAGCTGAACTCTATAAACCAGAGACTTCCTCTTCTCTTTTGTCATATCACGTTCTTTAATTTACAAGATCTCCTTATTGCAATAATGAATAACCTGGACCTGAAGCAACAGATTAAAGAGGACATTTTCCATTCCAATTCAGCAGCAGTCCCACTTTTCAAGTCTGACTTCAGGAAAATGAATTATGAAGCACTACATTTTACATATAAAGAAATTAAGGTTGATTCTACCTTTTTTTAATCTTTATCCATCATCTGCAAAATTAGCAAAATCATTGAGATATTGAATAATTGGATGGATAGGGGTAATAAAGAATAAACTAAAATTCCAAATTTAATCAGGTTTCTTGGTTTTGGTTTTGTTTTTGTAAGAAATAACTACAATAGATCTATATGTGAGGCAAAACTAGCCTTCTGGGCTCCTAAGAAGTATATGAACACTATTCTTGACTTCTCTAATGAAATGCTAAGCATGATAAATAAATAAAGAGTCATTTAAAAACATGAAGTAAAAGTTCATTAAAAAAAAGAAAGGTTCACATGTAAAATGCACAGGTGTGTTTTCTGCAGTTGAGTGAAAAGGAAAGGAAAGAACATAAGACTTCCATGATAAATGGAAGAACACCTTAGGCAAGAACATCTTAGGTAATTTTCATCTTTGGGTGTAGAGGAAGTTTCATTAAATTCATGGGATGTCCACATTAACAGGCAGTTTTATCTTGGACTAGTTATGGGCTGGTCCATGCATCGAATGGCTACTAGTGGTTCTCTCTGTTCCCTCTCCTTTGCTGGAGAGAGACTGGCAGCTCTAGAACATGATTTAACCTGTATAAGATGTGATTTCCCCCTGGAGATGCCTACTTTTCTGCAGAGACTGTAGAAACAGCATCAGGTCATTCTATTTTGAATTTGCCTCATACAAATGCCTATCTTAGGTGATATAAATTTCTTGCTATTAAATATCACTCTTGATCTTAGCTTCCAAGAACATCTCTATTTTTTCCACATCAAGCTTCATGCTTCTTAGCAACTTGTCAACTCATATAATATTCTCTGCATTATAAGCCTGTAACTTTTCTTGCTTATAAATACATTTGTAAGCATTTTCGTCTGCCAAAACTTCCATTTTTCTAAACCCCTGTCCATTTCCCACTTTCATATTAAACATAGCATTATATTTGAGTATCTTAGAGCATTTAGGAAACATTTTACTTCTGAGGCTTTTTGGATGATGGTGCAAATACATTTAGGTAAAAAGATAATAGTGAAAAATGGTTCCATTAGAATGCATTTGTTTATTCTCACTGTTTTTAAAGGATGTCAACTTGACAGCGTAAAATACTTTAGTCCTTACTCACTAATAAAAATGAGCAAGAAAATGTGACTCTTAGCAATGCTTTAGCTTTGACCCCAAAAGGCAAAAATAAAGCTACAAAAGCTAAATCTACACAGTATGGAAAACCTAAAGTAATTTTCTGTACTTGTTGACTGAATGTTTTTCTCTGTATTAAGATTGGCTCCAAAGATACTGGACCAAATAGTGATTTCAACATTTCATGATATACACATAAATATCCAACAGATGTAACAACTCACAGCCATTACAAGCTCAAATAGTATCATTTGTATGCTATTACCTGCAGTTATATTGGGTGTCCATAGGCTTATGTACACTCTAGTCCTCTCTTTCTATTAGTATTCTGTTTGAATAACTTGAGGTTAGTGAACTTCAACAACTATAAAACTGTGCAAAGGAAGATCGCCCAGTGCATCTCTCCTATACCACAGTAAGTTCTCCCAGTACTTTAGTTGCCAACATGCCACTATGTGAATCTGTATATGTGTGTGTGTGAATATGCGCATGAATGTGAAGATAGAACAAGAGAAAAACGTGCTGAAATGGATTATTACTTGATTGAGCAGTAAGCTTATGCAGTCTATAGAAATCTAATCTTTCCTTGATAGGTACTTACTCCTCCCAAGGACCAATATGCAGTCACTAGGAAAAGAATTTTGATTGTAAAAAAGAAAAATAATTCAATACATTTAGTTAACACATTTCTTCCACTGTCAGTCTCTTCTACACAATATAGCAATAAGAATATCTTACTGCTTTACACACCCCACTGCATAGGTTCTACCTCACAATATCAGCACTATTAATACATTTGTCAGGTCTTATTAATTTTTTTTTTTTATGTGTATAGAATGATACAATCATAGAATTGTTTGAGTTGGAAAAGACCTTTAGGATCACTGAGTCCAACCATTAATCTAACACTGCCAAGTCCACCAGTAAACCATGTCCCAAATCTATACATTTTGACTCAAACACTTCCATGGGCAGACTGTCCCAATGCTTGACAACGCTTTCTATCAAGAAATCTTTCCTAATATCCAATCTAAACTTTCCCTAGTGCAAAGTGAGGATATTTCCTTTCATCCTATTGCTTGTTAATTGGAAGAAGAGACTGACTCCCACCTCACTACAAGCTGCTGTCAGGTAATTTTAGAGAGTGATACAGTTTCCCCCTCCTTCTCTCTAGGCTAAACATCTGCAGCTCTCTCAGCTGCTCCTCATAAGACTTGTGCTCCAGATACTCCAGATTCGTTGCCCTTCTCTGGACTCACTCAGCACCTCAATGTCTTTCTTGTAGTGAGGGGCCCAAAACACTGCCCTGGTCCTGCTGGCCACACTATTTCTGACACAAGTCAGGATGTCACTGCCTTTCTTGGCCACCTGGGCACACTGTCAGCCCATATTCAGTTTGCTGTCCACCAGTCTTGTCTTATAAACCTTCCCAGTGTATTTATATTTCCTAAGGGAATGCTCTCGTAACACTGAATCTCTCCAGATGGGATGATAAAAGAGAAAGGTCCAAAGAGTTTCTAGCAGGGCTTTCTCTTCCAACAATTCTTTTACATAGTGTTTTGTGTTGTCACCCTATAACTATTGTTCAAAAAACGGCTTATAGGGTATTTTAACTCATAGAGAAAAAAGTTTTTTAGAAATAAATTACTGATGAGTAAAAAGAAGATGATGGATCCCAATCCATTTGCATAGATAGACTCTTTCCAGTGCTCTATAGATGCATTATGCCTGCACTAATTCCTAGGTGGCAACCAAGTCCTGGCAGCCAGTTGACTCACTAGAGTGAACAAGAATGCACTAAGTCATTTGGAGAAGTGAATTTTAGTCATGTTCTTCATGTATGTAATCTCTTCTGCTTCTCCGTTTGTAATTAATTGCCAAGGGCACGGAAATTGCCCTTAGGGACTGCGAGCTCTGTGCTTGCCCAGTTTGGAGCATATCTCTGGGAGGTAAGGCTATACACTTCAGAAGTGTATTAAACTTTTACCGTGTGTTAAAGAAAATCATGTGTGAAATTTGACTGATGACAATTTTTTGAATTATACTACAAACTGATAGTCTGTAAACATTTTAGCTATGTTTGCTCGTAGTGCTGTTCGTATGCCTTTAAATGGTCATTTCTTGACTGAAAATCTGTTATTCCACCCAAATTTCCTCAGCAATAAGTTTCCATCATTAAGTGGTTCAATCTCCCTGTAAAGACCTCTGCCTTAAAAACTTTGTTTTCTACCTGATTTTATATAAATCCGAACAATCAGACCCTAATCAAGTTCAGATTGAAGTCAATGGCTAAGATACTTTTTACTGATTCAGTGAAAAGGAGTGAAAGTAGGAGAAGGGAGAGAGAGGCACAGACTGAATTTTAAATAGAGAATAGACATTTATATATAAAAATATGCACTGTAGTGATATATGTACATTCACAGTGCTTCAGTACTAGTCTAAGTCTAGACGACATTTCTCTCAGAAGCAGTTCTGGGGAATCAGACTGAAAATAAGGTATGGCCATAGGATGCTTTCTTAGGAGTCAGGTGGCTAGGAGGCTGGGGGTGCAAGGGAGACTGGGAGAGGTCACAGCTCAGACAGGTGACTCCAACTGACCAAAGGGATATTCACAGAATCACAGAATATACTGAGTTGAAAGGGACTTGCAAGGATCATCTAGTCCAAATCTTAATCCTTTACAGGACCGTCCCCAAGAGTCATATCATGTGCCTGAGAGTATCACCCAAACATTTCTTGAACTCTGTCACGTTTGGCACTATGACCACTGCCCTGGGGAGCCTGTTGCAGTGCCCAACCACCCTCTGGATGAAGAATCTTTTTCTAATATCCAATCTAAAACTCCCCTGACACAACTTCAGGCCATTCCATTGGGTCCTGTCACTGGTCACCACAGAGATCAGCACCTGCCCCTCTTCTTCCCCTCACGAGGAAGCTGTAGACTGCAATGAGGTCTCCCCTCAGTCTCCTCTTCTCCAGGCTGAACAGGCCAAGTGCCCTCAGCTGCTCCTCACACAGCTTCCCCTCAAGGCCCTTCACCATCTTTGTTGCCCTCCTTTGGACACTCTGTAACAGCTTAATATCTTTCTTACATTGCAGTGCCCAAAACTGCACACAATATTCAAGGTGAGGCCACATCAGTGCAGAGCAGAGCGGGACAATCTCCTCCCTCAACCGGCTGGCGATGCTTTGCCTAATGCTTCCAGGACAGAGCTGGCCCTCCTGGCTGCCAGGGCATTGCTGACTCCTATTCAACGTGCCATGGACCAGGACCTCCAGGTCCCTTTCTGCACCATATGACATCATGCTCAGTATACAAAGTAGTGGGAAGAAGGAGGAAGGGGGGGACATTTGCAGTGATGGTATTTGTCCTCGAAGGGTCAATGACCTTTCCCAAATCTTCGCTCGCGAAGACTGGCCATTAATTTGTCCTCCCAAGTAACCTTTAGGTGTGATGGGGCCCTGGTATCCTGGAGATGGCTGAACACCTGCCTGCCCATGGGAAGCAGTGAATTAATTCCTTGTTTTGCTTTGCTTGTGTTCACTGCTTTTACTCTCCCTATTAAACTATCTTTATCTCAACCCATGAGTTTTCAGGCTTTTATCCTTCCAGTTCTCTCCCCAGTCCTGCTGGCGTGGAGTGAGTGAGAAGGTGCTGGGGCTTGGTTGCTGGCTGGGTTTTAACCATGAAACAGGGTAAAAATAAGACAGCTGAGCCATATTGGTTTTAACATGTTACTCTCTGTCTCCCTGCCCCTTTCCCTCTTTTTTTTAATTGTAATAAAATTTATTGTATAAATTACTATTTCACATTATTGACACTTTTTTATATTATACATATATATTCTTGTAACTATATGAAGGAAAACATAAATGCACAGTGGAAAAGACTGGCAGCTAAATTCCTCTGTTGTGTTTGAAAACTCCAGAACACAAATAAATTTGCAAATATTTTTCACCCAAAATTTAACTCTGATTTAAATGAACACCTGAATTATATTAATCTCCAGTTGGTATATTCTATCATAGTTTTGAATGCTGAATGCTATATACAACTGTGTAACAATAAAAATGTTGTATTGAATTGAGAGATTTCTTTAACCATGTACTTATGGCCAGAAAATATTCTGAGGGCTCCCAAAAAAACTTCAGTTTTGAGGATCAGTGTGGAAGTTTCTGACAGCAGTTTGTCCTATGGTTTGGTTTCTGCATGTTGTCATTGAAAAGCAGATGTGCACTGTTCCTTACAAGCAGATGTGTGATGATGAAAGATACACAGGAGCTTATTTTTTCAACAAAACTACATCTTACTCATGTGGGATATGTTACCAGAAGCTTTCTGAACATCTTTTGGTTCTGTCTTCCTATGTCTAGGTTACTCTCTTGAAGTTTACCTTAAAATCTCCAGGACTAAAGGCAGCAGTGCGCCCTAAGATGTCTCTCTGTGGGATTTTATACTGTTAAAATAGCCACACCTTATTCAAAGAAAATGTCAGTGTAAATTCAAAACTAACACTCAGACTGAAAGAGAACTGATTTCTTTTTTCATTCATGCTATCCTTTCCACAACAGTGCACAAAATTAAGTAGTTTTTTCAAATAAACAGTGGATTGACTGGCACTCTAATATTAATATAATCAGGTAAAGCAACAACAAAATAATAGATATAGCCTGAAGAAATGAGACAAATAAATACTTCTAGTGGTTCCCTCATCAACTAGGAAATAGACAAGTATAAAAGGCATTGTGGTCAGATCTGAAAAGAACATAGTCCTCTGACAGTAAAAAATTGCAAACGTGGTAAGAGCTTACCAGTTTTGGGTGTGGGATACAGAAGGAGGAGTTTGTTTAAGGTACAGTGAAAGGGAGGAGTTAGGCACCACATATTTACAGGTGAGAATTAAGTCAGACTTGCTCCAATCTGATTCCCATAGAAGAAGACCATAGACCTAAAAGAAGATGGTAGTTGAGCTGAGAAGCTTTTCCTGATATGCTCCTATGGCTCCTAGGCTTGAGCTGGTTTGAGTTAATGCAGCTTAGATGCCACAGACCAAAGGAGGTCAATTATTGCATTCCCCAGGAAGAGAAGACAAAGATCTGAGATCCATATGCATTCACTTGTTTTGGGACATATCTGAAAAACAGGGTTCATAACAGCTGACCCAGTGTTCCATAACAGCAACGTAGAGTGGTGACACTGTTGAGCCAGCAAATTGCTAAGAACACAGTTTGTCATTTCTCTCTTTCTTGTACCTAAACACTGAAGGCTACTGTTGTGAAATTCAGATGGTATCTTTGGTGACTCAGGCTTCCCTTACCAACTGTATGCATAAAACCTCCATTTGAAATAGAACAACTAGATCAGTGCCTTCTCTGTGTAGAAAACTGCTGACATGTTTGCATAACAACTCAGTATACAGAGCACTTACTTGGGAAATACGAGATAGAGTGTACTAGCCCTGCTTAACTTTATCAGCTTGCCAGATATTGCCTTATGCACACTAGCTTTTGAATCTACAGATGATGCAAACATATGAACATCAGTGAAAGAATTATGAGATTAAAACCACAATAGGCAAGTGTAGATGCAATTCTGTTGTTTGGTGATACTGAAGATCATGTAAGTGGGGGTTAAGTAGACAGTCTCTACATGCTTCCTGAAGAAATCCAGTAATTTTTCCACTGGTATGTTCATACAAAATTGTTAAATCTTCAGAAATCGAAGACCAGAAGTCAGACTTGCACAGTATTGGGATAGATATGAACAGCAAAACATCTCTGGCAGTTTTAAATGAAAAACAATTTTCAAGATTGGGGAAGTTGTTTGCAGGCTAAAACTGCACTCCGGTGTTGGGGGAAGGCAAAATCTTGTACACCAGTGGCTGAAAGATGGCAAACAATTAGGAAGGACAAGCAGGCATGTCTTGCATTAAAATTCTCTCTGTATTCTTAGTTTCTGTTATTGGCCACATAAAGGTGACAGGTGCATAGCTGAGGTCAGCTAAATCCTCCTGTCTTATTCAAAGCTCTACTTTTTCCAGTTTTGTCTGGTACATTTAAATTTTACTTAAGAATTGAATTGTTCCTAAGGGCTTAAAAGATAAAAGGAGAAGGAGGAAAAGAGACGAAGCAAAAGCAATGATAGTCTTAAACATGTGGACTGAACAAAAGTGACATTTCATCTTCAAAAAAGTTTATGGAAAAAACTCAGCAAGCTTGTGTCATAAAAAAAAAACTTCCGTAAGAAACAGATGCTGGACAATGTGGGTAAGTCTAAATTTTTACAGATGACCAGAACTATTTTCCTGACAATGAAATGCTTCATTTTGTATTCTTTTCTTTTTGTTTGAGATTTATTTTGAGATGCAAGACCTAAGCAGATAATGAAGCCAATTGCCACTGACCCCTGAATAACTGAGAATTGAACTTAGATCCACATTGTTGATTTCGGACTATTTGAAAATCTCAAAGAAATATAACTTTTTCAATGTGTCACTGATGACTTTGTTGACTGTAACCCTTAAGCAGATATGCATTATATTCCAGTTAGTATTCCTGATATGTTTTAGGTAAATCAGAAAGTTCCTTGACTAATGTTTTCTGTAGAAACCTGAAGGCTGAATAACCTATTAGGTTTTTTTTTGCTTCTGGCTCACCTGAGAAATAAAATGAATTGCTTTTCTCAAATCATGATTGGAAAACAGTGCTTCCATAGGCTGCTTTCAAAATAGGATTAAGACAATCTGTAAAAAGAGTAATTCTAAAAAGTCAGCAAGTTGCAAGATAATATAGATCTCCTTGCATTGCTTAACCTTCAGACTTTTTAATCTCCTTCCTATTTCCATTTGATTCTTCTGAATTTTCTTTCACTCTCCTGTGTTAAAACAGCAAAAATGTAAAACCTGCTGTAAGATTACTTACAGAATTTTGAAATCTAGCAGGGTCAGCAAGCTCCTGGGTGAGCATTGCTTCTTTACTATTATTTTTATAATGAATTGACTGTGTATCATGCATTGGGATACATCCTTTTTTCCTAAGAATACCTCTTAAAGTGTTCTAAATTTTCTCTAATACAGCTTCTGCAGGTGCTGTACCAACATCTTTTGTAGGCAGTAAATACAACTGGTGTGTGAACTTTAAAGGTTTTCTTAAAATAAGGATTTCAGCAATTCTAAAGAAAACCTCAATTCAATTAATTAATTTTCTGATGTGTCATGACAGTGCTTAATGGCATTGTTAAACTAAAATAATTACATTATGGTTCTTAACATATAGTTAGAAGTTTCATGTAAAGCTGAACTAAAGGGTATTTTCTATGCAATAGGCATTTAAAAAAAAAAAAAACGCAAACTGAGTAAAAGCACTGTAATCAGAAGATCTTTGCTTATGAATGATACAAAAAAATCCAAAACCACAGGACTACTTCAGATTTTGAGATGAGAAGTGGCACATAGTAGAAATAAACCAGACTGGTAGACCTACCTACAGGGATACAGAGCAAGACTGACTGTCTTATTGAGCAGCATGACTTAGTTAAATTTGGGTTATTAAGTTCAATACAAAGGTAGCTGAATGAAATTTAAGGACCTATGAAACAGAGAGGTCAGGCTGGATTATATCTGACAATTCTAGACCACAGCTTTTGCAGACTTCCTACCTCCTTTTTCCTTTTGTTGAAGCTGCTGTTTCATTTTAGGCCTTTTCTCCTGAGCTGCTCTTCTGGAACATCTGATGTTTCCAGTGCACACAAAGTGGAAAACAGATTAGTGCACCTGCAGTAAGTCTGGGATATCTGGAAGGCATCTGTTTTATTTTTCCATGAAATGTCTGCAATTAACTAGATCAGTTTATGTGCCTTTTCTTTACAAGAAAGGAGAAAAGATAACCTGCACAGCTAAAGAACCTCAATTCAAAGAATGCTTCCTAGAAAGCACTCCAGTGTGGATACAATTCACTCTTGCATTTGTCCCACAGACACCTCAGAGCTCTGAAACTCCCCTGGCTGGATAATCCCTGGACTCTCCACCCGAGAAACACCAAGGGACAAGAAAAGGAAAAAAGAATGTGGCACCATTCATGTCATGGTATGATCCAGTTCTTGGAAAGATATATCAACTCAATTAAAACTCAAACAATGAATGACTGAAAAAACCTTAAAACAATAGACACAGATGCAATGATAAAAGCTATGCTTGCTCTGCTGGGCTGTTCGTAAACCAACAATTTGAACTAAGGATTAAATTCTATTGAAAAATATAGTCCTTTTTAGATCTCCTTTCCTTCTCTGGCTTTAACAAGCCAAATCTCTTCAGCCAATGAAGTTAAAATATACAAGACACATAGCTCTTTGTTTGTCACACCCTGCAAATCACATTTTCCAGCTTCAAAGTACAATTTGTTTTCGCTTTAATTACCTGACTTATCACTATGTCATATTCTCTCCCCCACTGCAATAATTACAGTCTGAATCAATGTGTCATTCAATATTGGCCTTTATTTATGTCTCTCACAAACTGTTGAATGTTTATTTATAAACCATGAAAAGTAGAGTTTGTAAGAAAATTGATTCAGCATATTAGAAAAGCAGTGGCCTGGCATTCTGTGAGGAGAAGTAATCACAGGCAATTACTAGAGACCGCTTTTCACTACTTATCTTGGGTTTTACCTTATAATTGTATTACTGAATTTATTTCACTTTGCCCATATATCACCAAGTTCCTAATAGGAAGTCTGATATTAACATAATTTAATAATATTCAGGGAATGAATGGTTTTAATTGGTTTAAAAAGAAGGAGATATATAGCCTATGCCAAACAATGAGAAAAGTATTGTAACAGCCTCTTTTTATTTTGTAATAAATGGTAATTAATATTCAAATGTATTAATGAAACAAGTTCTTAGTGGCTAGATCACAAATCTTTGATGTTTATGCCACTAACAAAATCACTAACTGCTCTTAATGATGCCCCTCAGCTAAGCTTCACTTTACTCACGGTATAAAAGTTACTTTCGTTGCCAGTAGTGTGAATTTGCAATTGTGAAATTCAAAGTCAAACCCTTAACAATTCTTCTTGTCCTTATCCCCATATACAATGGGAAGAAAGTGCCCAAATAAGACAAAAAAACCCAAACCACAAAACTGTCAAACTTAGAGAAAAGGAAAACTAGCAAACAATAACTAAAACCTAGATCACTCTAAACAAAATACTCTGTTTTACCAGTTGCTGTTCCTAGTGAGCCAGACTTAGTACAGGAGAAAAAGAAGATGTAACTGTCTGCCTGGGATTGAATCAGAGCTCTGAGCAGCAGTGGGGTAATGGACAGCTGCCTAGAGGCTGTGCTTTTGAACAGGACTGACCAGTTGTACTTCATTATTTGTGTTTTCCTATTAAACTCACATGTTCTCATGAATTTACCCAGGTTAACACATGACATTGGCAAAAGTCAGACTTGTGAAGTTATGCTCACGGAACATAAAAATGTGCTTTTTTTTTTTTGTTTTCTCCTGTTTTCTATATATTTTAATTAAAAGAAATGGAAAGAAAATGTTTCCAGGAAATATTTCCTTTGGTTGGAATGCCAACCTGATGGGATAACACCCATGTTAGAGAATCAGCACTGCCCTTACCAACTAGTACAATATTTTTGGCAATTTTGCACCCAGTTAGATATTTAGATAATCTTTTGAAATACCCTTAGCTTCAGTCTTAATCTTTTCTTGGGAACTAATTCTATTTTAAACATGCCATGTTTGGTCCAGAACAATTCCTTATTTAATGAAAAAAAAATTAGCCTTAAAATTGTTGTAACTCAGCTATTAATATATTTGGGGAAAGTATTTCAGGAATCATATATTCTGGAAAATCGCATAGACCCTTCAATTTAAAAATTTTAATTCCTTTATTCTCCCTACGTGTTTTTTCCTTATATTCTCCACTTTGAACTCAGTGACAGTTCAAAGAGAGTATTATGATTACTGAGAATGCTTTGTTTAGAGTCAGAAAGAATAACTTAGCATTATTTTCTTACAAAGTATCCAGAGCTCAGACACAGTAAAAGATGAACATGAAAAGTATGCATACATCTTTTCTATCACATTATTGGTAATCACAGAGAGCAGCAACTTCAGAAATATTTTCAGTGGTTTCTCTAGTTTAACATTAAATACTAAATCACAGCAGGCTTGGTGATTTTTTTTTTTACTTATTTCTCTTATCCAGAAAAAAAAATTAAAAAAATTGAATAAATTAAAAACCAGTAACATTTTAATATGTTATTTTTTTACAGAGAAAAAGGAAAGGATAGTACACTTTCTTTTTTTCCCCCCATCAACTGGTAACAAGGAAGAAAAGCTAGGTTTTTAGAATCTGACAAACTACTGGAAAAATAGGTGGTAGAAAATTTTACCAATTATTTCTGAGCCTGTAGTTCAAAAAGTCCATTAACATCTCCTACCTACATCTTAAGAAAGTATGCTAATTGAGAAGCTTTGCTCCTGTGCTGACTTTTAAACTACTAGGCATTAAGGCAAAATCAACTAAACAGACCTTTAATGTACCCAAAAAGGCAGTTCTGATGTTGTATATTGAATACTACATATTGAAGCAGCATCAGGGCAAGTTCAAATTGGACATTACAGAAATGTTCTTCACCAGGAGGGTGCTCGGTCACTGGAACAGTCTCCCCAGGGAAGAAATCATGGAATGAAGCCTGTCAGAGTTCAAGTAATGTCTGGATGATGCTTTCAGTCATATGGTTTAGTTTAGGCAGTCCTGTGAGCGGCAGGGAGTTGAACTCAATGATTTTCAAGTGTCCCTTCCTACTTGACACATTCTAGATTCTTCTATATTAATAAATAAATAGGCTTATTTTAAGAATTAAATTTTTTACTTTAAGAAATACTATAATTACTTTTTTGGTTATATGCATATGCAGCTTTCTAAAGCATGTATAGAACTTAGACCTGGTCTATTCAAGCCAGTGGAAATATACTACTTTGAATGGAGATTTAAGCAGCATAGCAACATAGCACTGATAAATTTTTAATGCATGAGAATGAGAAATAAAAACTTTTGAAAAGCTCTGAAAATTAAGAACTGTAATTGGACTTAGAGATTATGAAAATACTGTTCAACTAAAATGGCATAATAAAACTTAAAATAGAAGGAAGCAACTATGTCTGCTTACAACTGAAATACAATAGAAAAAAATTACAAAAATAAGATGTCTTAACCACAATCCCTCCTCATTTATCTAAATGGGACTTATTAAATTATAATGTCACTGACAAGGAAATTACAAAATTGAAAAATACTACTGCAAGAGGAAAATGTTTGCAACACGTTGCCTACTTTTAGTGTGCTTGAGTGCATACTTAATTTGAAAAAGAGGGGAGCGTAGCTCCTTTGCAAGGAATACACTGAACTCATTGTTTTCAGACATTATAATCTCTCTGAAGAGAAATCTTTAAAAAGGATGTGTCCCTGATATTAGAGAGGGAAAAAATCCTTCTGCATGTGTGACCCACCAACTCCTCTACAGAAATGGTCCAGAAGATAATGAAAAAAGTAAATTAAAGGCCTGAAGGATATGTTGTTACCAACTTTCTCATTAGTGAATCTCCTCCTCATGGTGTTTAAGGTGTAGGCTCAACATTTCTCTGTATCAATGGCAGTTCAGTGAGATAATGGGTCCACAAATAGAAAGGAGAAAGCTTTTAAGCTTGTGATGTTGCAGCTAGAAGATCCCCCTCTGTTCCCAACCAGTGCTGACAAGGGACAAAGGCTTCTGCAAAAGAACTGCAACAGTTCCACTTTTCATTTTCTCATTTATTAATTTCTCTTGACTTACCCAGATGTGCCGTCCTTATCACAGAATCTCTCAATATTTAGAGTACAATGAGAATGAAATCCATGCTAATCTGGATGACTTCCAAAACAGCAACAAAAGATGTTTACCTGCCTCATTTTTTGTTGCAAAGTTATGTGCTAACTCCAAGAAACGGTTGTAGTCTTTTAAAATTAAAGAAAAGGATTTGTCATTTTCTACAGCAGATAAACCAGCAAGAAAATCACAGTTATAATATGAACACAAAAGCTTCATTCTCAGAATAACCACAGCCTTTTCACAGGATAATTATTAATCTTGAACATTTGGTGCCACTTATGGTTCTTCATATCTGCCTCACCAGGCTGCATGTAACACAAAATCCCAAACTCAGCAATTGTTTATCATCTGCTCTGGGAATGAATACAGACACTGAGATTTTAATACAAAAATTAGTCTTGCAATCAAAGCATATTCTACATTTAATAAAAAATATTAATTTCATTAATCTTTTAATAGGATCACAGGATAATGATCCTAAAGAAACATGATTAGCAGGTCAAGAGAGGTGATTCTGCCCCTGTACTCTGCTCTCATGAGACCCCATTTGGATTACTTCATCCAGCTCTGGAATCCTCAGCATAGGAAAGATGTAGACCTGTTGTACTGAGTCCAGAGGAGGGCCACAAAGATGGTCAGAGGGCTGGAGTACCTCTCCTATGTGACAGGCTCAGAGATTTGGGGTTGTTCAGCCTGGAGAAGAGAAGCTCCAGGCAGACTTTATTAGCAGCCTTTCAGTACTTAAAGGGGACTTATAAGAAAGATGGGGATGGGACTTTTAGTAGGGCTTGCTACGATAGGACAAGGGGAAGTGCTTCAATTCATGCCCATCATATCACACCATGCCCCACTGTGAAGAACTTTGCTGCATTTCTTTAATGACCTCCCTACCAGCACCAGGAGCTATTGCTAAGTGCCCTTGCAGCACCCTCTTCTCCAGGATGAATAAGCTCCAGTCTCACAGCCTTTCCTCACAGGACAAATTATCCAGTCCAGATGATGCTGGTTGCCTTCACTGAACTCACTTCAGTTTGTCAATGTCTTTCTTGTACAGGAAGGGCCAAAACCTGAACACAGTATTCTAGATGCAGTCTAATAGAATATCACTATGTGTATCCTGCACCAAACCACTGAGTCCTTTTAAAGATTATTTCAAGTCCTGCTTTCATGTTAAAAGAAAAAACCAGAAGCGTTATTGAGCTATTGTTATCATCTTCAAGTGACACTACAAAAAGCCTACTTTATGATTGCAGAGCTAGTAGTTCTCATTATAGGATCATAGGATCACTTAGTGATCTCTTATAAATCCTGTTCTTGAAAGAGCTTATGTACCCAAAACCCAGAAGCCGAGATGAAAACATTGCCTGGATGTGTGAGACCGGACAGTCGCACGTTCTGTACAGTCATGTACGTACACAGGGGAAGTGACATCTCAGCAGACAATTCAGACCTTAATCTGTGAGGGATTCTCAAATTATATATATAATACATGAATTACATAGCTTACTCACTACAGTCTGATGCAGTTAATGCAGCAAGGCTTAATCCCTGCTGACAACAGTGACATCAGAGTTCAGCACTTTCACTTAAAAGTGACCCATGGGGACATCATCGCTCTTCAGAGGAAATCTGGGGCTGTAGATATATGCATTCTGAACCCTTGGAGGCTAAAAAGCTATACCTGCCCCCAGCCAGACTAGGCAGTCTGAGATTTCCTGCCGAGGTTCTGCCACTGTTCAAAAAGGATGGCAAGACCTGGCAGTGGCAGAAAACAAAGGAAGGCGATGCCATAGCCCAGGAAGGCACGCGGGAGAAAAAGATTTTGATTCTAGCTGACTAGCCAGGATCACATATTTCACTCACCAAATTTTAAGTGCAAAATGACCTTTTTCTCCAATGCAGTTTCTGAGGCATAAAATCAGGCTCTGCCTTCAAGACATGGAGCCCTTCTCTGGTTCCATGGTTTCTCAATTTGTAATTGCAAAATATCACATAATACAGGTTAAGAAAAGTATAGAAGGCTCATCTTCTTGAGTGCTTGAATTGAAGTCTACTGTACAATATATCAGCTCTACCTTACTTTCTGGCTGTGATTTAAATGAAGCAAATGAGACAGTCTGCTTGAGGTAAAGTATTGGATGGGCCAACCACCAAAATCATTCATGCACTTATGTTCAAAAGTGAGTGTTTGAGCATTTCACAGTGGATCTCACTAGACAATTTCAGAATTCAAGGTCAAAATACACTGTGAGGACTGTGAAATAGCAAGAACACAGAACAAGTATCCAGTTGGAATAGCATTTAAGTAAAATATAATTGAGTTTGAAATACTGTACAAGAAAAAGTAATTCAGGCACATTTGTGGTACCCAGATGGGTTATTTTTGTATGTGTTTTTTTTTACATAGCTTTAATTATGTGAAGTCCTCAAGGATTATAATTGTCAAAAATATTTGCATAGATAAATAATTGAAACTAAAATAAATGTGAGTCAAACCATCCTTTGGGAAAGCTTGAGCTCCAGAGGTGTCACTATTTGTCTATTTTCTCATCAGAAACATGACTAGACATTTCTAACAAAATCCATCACCCAGCTGCATGATGAATGAATGCTGTGAGGGCTGTACTGTCCTAATGAACAGCAGCATAAATTTGCTTGAAACATTTAAATTCTGATCATAATCCCCATCTTATATATATGTATCCAGTTTTGAATTACAAATGACAATCACTACCTTGCTAAAGCATTGATCTATATCGGTATTTCATTGTGTCCTAAGCACAAAGAAATGCTTTCCAGTCAGTCAGTATTGCCTTAATATCCCCAGAAAGAATGAAAAACAACTGTTGCCTCTATTTATAAACTTGGGATGGGTGTATCAGTGGACATAAAAAACAACCAGACATACTGCCTCATACTGAAAAAAAAAAAGCATACAACCAGATTTCAATTGTCTAGCAAGTATAGAACAAATTCAAGCTTAAAAAAACCCCTTGATTTTAGATTACCTTGGATACTCTGTTCGCAACCTCTCTGCCTACTGTCAGCCCCTGAACAAAGGTCCGTGCAGCAATGAACGCTCTAGTCACTTGAACCTTCAGCTTCCTGGGTACATCTCCAAATGGCTTCAGCTGGTCTGTGTACTTGCTTACACACTCCAGGTAGTCCTCACTGAAGTGGTACTGGGGGTTTATGAGCTGGAACATCCGCTCCAGCAGCCGAGCCCAGAAATCATTCAGCATTTCCTCCAAGTTCACATTGCCTCCTGTGTAATACCGCTTCAGCTCTGTGAAGAGGTCCTGGAAAACCTCAGAGTTTTGCATGTACAGCATGCCGTATGTCCGAACAAACATGTCATTTAAGGATCTTTCTGCATTCTCCAGAAGTTCTCGGAAAAACTCTGAAGGGAAAAAAAGCAGGTGTTAACAGCTATAACAGTAAGGTATGAAAGGTTTTCTAATTGCATTCCTAATATATCACAGTTTGTATTAATATGTTGTTACCACAGCACTTTACTATTGAAATTCATCATTATGATAGGAAATTGCTTTATTTACAGGTTAAGGATAATAGAGCATAAACTGAATTCCCCAACAACGTAGAAAGATGTAGAACCAATAACACTGAGCATGAAAAACACGTTTAAAAGAATTTCGGTGAGGGCAGCTACACTTCTTCTTCGTGTACTATTTGAATAGGAATCCCTGCCCCTTGCAATACCCTCCATAGCCAGTATACTAAATATTCTAAGCTAAAAGTAAAGTCATTAATACCATGATTTAACTGAAAATGTAATGATTTTAGAAGTTCTGTTTTGATTAAATTTTTTACAATGTAGAAGAAAACCACAGAAATAAATCTGAATATTTATTTGCAAATATTCTTGAAGAGAAGTTGAAAGAGACCTGAGAGGAAATCAGAATTCTTCTTAAAAGTGTTAACACGTCTAGGTAATGCTAAGCAAATGTTAGTATTTTCAATAGCTTTTTACTCTACTGAAAAACAGTGCCTGAACCCTCCACCAATCATGTCACAACCAGTATATTAACTTCATTTTGGAAGAGCAGACCTTAAAGTTTTTTTGAAAGGATTTCAGACTACTGCTTCTGTGTCTTGTATCTATCCAGGCCCAAACCAAAACATACTTTTAAATTTTGCCTTGTGGAAATTATTCTTATTGGAAACCAAGCCCATGGGATACAGTGGAAATACGTAATCATGTCTTCTGTTCAGATTCTTGGCAGTTAGGTTTTCCTCAAAAAAAGCACAGAGTGTATACAACAGTTCTTTAAACACAGCTGACCAAAGTAGGCATAGTGTCTCCTGCTTTTCAGAAGATCCCATCTTCCTATAGGGTCTGTTCTCAACCTCAAGCCACCTTTGGAAAACAGTTCTATAACTTCTGTGGCCTGTAAATGGGGCATTGCAGACAGAAATGTAGAGAGGGCAAAACCTTTGGCAAAAATACGTATATTTAATGCAATTAAATGGTTTGTAGTCATTGCAGGACTCTTCACACATCAACTCTGGGATACCAGATGCTAAATATGTGGTCATTGCCCATAGACATATCTGTGTGCTAACTGCAGGGATGTGCTGACTTTTTATAATCTTGGCTAACGATATAATGTGAATACTCTTTTAACATACTGCCCTGCTGCAGAATCATTGCATGCTAAAGACAGGATGGAATCTAAGACTACATAAGAAAAAAAGTCACAATAAATTCGAGGATTTGCAACTGTGATCTGCTAAAAGCAGAATCCACCAAACACTGTGTGCCAGTCTACCAAGACTCAGTAAGGAAAGAAACTGTTATTTTTGGCAGAAGTTGTGCAGAGTCGCAGTCTTTGGTCTCTCAGATAACTGGAAAGGGGTTGCTATGAAAATGTATACACAGAATATTGAGAATATACTAACTACATCAAAGCATTTATTATAGGGAAAACACAGTCTAATAAATATATTAATGTCTAAACTGTCATTAAAACCACAGCTCTTCGTAAGGAATAAATTCCGTCTGGAAAAGGAGAGGCTTTTGCTAAATAGTTTATGTAGGAAAAGAACAAAACCAAAACAAAACCAAAATTAAAGAAACAAAAAACCCCCCACAATCAAAATTTTGTTGCCAAATAGAATAATTCAACATCTACAACCTACAGTCTTCTGCTTAATGGAAAAGCAAACAAAGATGTTTTTCACTGCTAACCCTGATATGGTGGTATCTTTGACATCTGAATCACTTTGATTATTACTTCATATATCCAGCATTTCGCCTTCTAGAAACAACCCACACTGTCTGCACTGCTGAATACATGTAGCTCTCTAGTCACACAATCTAGAAGGCAAAAAGATGGCAGAGAACCTGGGGCTTAAATTAAAATTTGGTTTAAGTTTGGAGCTGGGATTTCATACCAGTGCAATTGAATGACAACTGGGAAAGACAGTCATGAAAACAGTGAATCCAGGTCCCTTGTCTTCTCTCCCAAAAAGGCTGTGTATGCTGGGAGGATGCTATAAGCAATTCACATGATGGCTCCTCGCAATCCCTATCTATCCTGTGAATCCCACTATTCATCTTAAAAGATCATGCCATTGCATAAGTCAATCACAGCAAAGCTTGACTGAGTTTGCTGACACTCCTTGTCTGAGATTGTTAGCCCACTCTTTCTTTGTTTAGGGATATTACTTATTAATCTCCCAGTTAGCTTGTTGGAAGCCAACCAAGAGAGGTAGACATGTATTCTCTGCTTGTGCAGCACCTAGCACCATGTGGTCCATGCTGGTCACAATCTTTATTTATACCGTGGTATAAACATTATTAGTAAATCTACAAGCTTAAATTTCATGCTATTCCAAATGCGACACCATACATATTAATTCTGTAGGAAAGCTAATGTCTTCTAAATAGTAGTACATTTATTTAATTTTTAGTCTTCTTACAGGTCTCTAGTCTTCGAGAGCTACTGCTTAAGGTAAATTATGCCATTAAAAAGTTAGACCGTTAGTCTTCTGTACACTTTGATACAAAAGACAGTTAGTTTAAGAGAGCTATCTGCATCAGTAACCCTATGCAGGATCAGAATAATAAATCAACAACTACAGAATTAGAGATCTCCCATGCTGTACTAATTAGAGAAATTCTCAATCAACTGCCATCCAGCAAAATTAATGCTACCATGAATGTCTGCTTGCTTTTTTAGTCTGCAGATCTCCCATATATCAAGAAAGGAGTCTGCTCTGCAATGCTTATGTATAGAAACTGTCCTGACACAACTATGTACTTGTTCAGTTATGTCAGGAGAAACTGTACGTGCTTCTGCAAAGGCTGAATTTTTCCACGGTCTTCCAAGTAATGTAAAAATTTTATGTTCATTGAAAAGATGATATTTCATCAACTTGCAGGTAGTTTTTGAAAAATAATGTAACATTTCAGCGTAAAGTAAAAGAATGAAGATGAGACATACATTAGTCATATTACTTAATGTGCTCCTGGAAGGCACTCAAGTACTAGGTGGGAGAGGAGAATCTATATAACACAGAGTTGTGCAGTGTTTTAAAGTATATATCTTGTGAAATTTTTTTGCTGCCAAAATAGGATGTCATGAGCAGTGTTAATGCTGGAAATAATTTTTCCTAATTTTAAGTGACGATTCATTTATATGACCTATATATGCCCCGGATATTTCTTATGTTACAAGCATGTTTTTATTCAGATCTCCTTTATTAGCCAGAGGGTATAAGGAAGCCCAATCACTTCTATGAGGTAGTTGGAAAAAATAAGGTCTAAGGCACACTGAGATACTGAAGAGATGGAGAAAAGATTGCTATTTCAAACCATTACATGCTCTATATAGGCTTAAATGGAGAGTGTCCAGTCCATGGATCACACTTTAGCTAGTTTTCATTTTTAAAGATTATTTGTAAATTTAGGATGCAAGATAGATAGTAACAGTCTCTGGAAACAAAGTGTGAATTGTTTTTAAATGTTTTAGCTATGATAAGACAACACAGTTACAAAATGAAAGAACAGAATTGCTGGAGTCTCTTACTGAATGGTCGGTACAACTCGGATTAAAAACAGGGTCTTCTTATCTGTCACACTATCTTGTCAACTGCAAGGTGACATTTTCACTCTATTTTTACATAGGTAAACTAGTGCTATAATGCAATTCAACCTGGGAGCTAGCCTAATTCCAGTGATGACTAGCTGTCACCATGAGTCAAATTGGACTTATTGAATTGGATCAAGACTGAGGACAATATTGCAGCATGACATGATGCAATAATTGCCTTCAACAAAATATATGCACAAACATCTAGAGGCAATTTTTAGAGACACAAAATTGTATTATGTTTGAGTGGATATTCTATGAATATTCCCAGTCTGATAAGTTCCCTTGTATTTTCTTTTCCATCTGTAACTTAAGCAAAAGCAACACCTGACTGTAGGACAACATGCAAAGGTAGGAACAGTTTGTTGTTTGATTCTCAAGCCCAAAAATATATGCACGAGCTTTAAGACCAAAGAGACAAACAGACAATTTCATTCAATTACCATATATTCTGCATAGCTTTCCTTTTTTAGCAGAACTTGAGGCCTGAATGCCATACTATGGTGCATCTGATGCATTGCACATGCTCCTAACTGAGAAAAATCTAGCATAGCTGCACAGAGCTCTTCAGCATTAAGAAGCATTTACTGAGAAGATGTACATATATCTACACCCTGTGTGGATTTTGGTACCTAATTTCATTGAGCATTCTTTAAATTCCCCATCCTGATAAGGCTGACAGTTAAGAAGAATATAGGAATTCACATAAAGTGACTATGGTTTCTGACAGAGAGGTCCTTTGGGGGTTCTTTATGTACAGATAGTTCCCTTCCCTTCCCTTCCCTTCCCTTCCCTTCCCTTCCCTTCCCTTCCCTTCCCTTCCCTTC
>NW_016690268.1:1119716-1172174 GCF_001604755.1 Lepidothrix coronata | reverse complement strand
TTCCCTTCCCTTCCCTTCCCTTCCCTTCCCTCTTTTTTTATTCTTTTTTATTTTCTTTTCTTAAAGATATTCCACAATGACATCAATTAGTGAAAGTTGCGATTTATCTAAAGGAAATTCAAGTGAATTTAACCTCTGTGGTTTCCAAGCCTTTTCATTTTCCTACTGCTTTAGGTTTCCAGAGACTTTCTTCTAACAATAACTAATCTTACAAAACAAAAAGAACTCGATTTAACTTCATGATTGAGAAAAAAATTGCTGTAAGGAGAATACTTACAGCAGATGATTTTTCCCCCTAGTTTTGACATTACATTTGTTTTATATTCAAGAGCAAACAAATTGTATGCATAAGGCTACCAGTGCATTGGTATTGCTTTTTAGTAAGCCTGAATAACTAATTTGAAAATTCCCTTGTAGTTTTGACCTTTAAAAACATTCAACAGTCTCATCTGGGAAACAAATTTCAGCTCCCATTAGACAAAACAAAAGCTGCAGTGTGATGAGGTCTGTTGAAAACTGCTCTTCTTTTTAAACTTATTTTGAATATATATACATCGCATTTAAATATGAGAAATACAAGTCTGATAATTAAATGTGCCCTGTAATCATGAATTTCAGAATAGGTGATTTACATCCTTTGTTATGTCTTGGGTAAAATCACCTATGTGTGAAATTATGTAGTTGTTACTGGATATTGATACCTTTCTGGAATGTCCTATACCCGTAAATATCAAGATATTAAGAAATCTTTTGGATGCTACTAAATATAGAAGCCAGTGCAATCTCAGAGGTTGTCAATAAAGATGGAGGTCTCTCTTCCCTCCCTAATCCCTCCATTTCTCAGACTATAGCAAGACTTGGTAATAGAAGATAATTCACTGCAATCTTCTCCCTGACTCCTGTCCAGAGTCCACGACTTTTTCTGCCTTATGGGCCAGGCTGTTTCAAGGAAGGAAGGAAGGAGACCCAGGGGAAGACAAAACCACTGAGGCTTCATCCTTAGCCACTCCCCACTGTGGAGCATGGAGACAATGCAAACAGCACTGTCCTGCGGTGAAATGAGGGACATGAAGACGGGGAAGAATCACAAGTACATCTACCATGGGCTGGGTGGAACAGGATAGATCCAGTGCAGGCAAAGAGAAAAAAAAGCTATGCTGCTTTTTATACATCAAAAACCATTATCACAATGGGAACCTAATCTGACAAACAATTTAAGGCATTATTTGATGCCCGTACACAAAGAAACTATTGTACAAATGAACATTAATATAAAGTTAAAGGATATGTCAGTTACTCAAAGCTGATTACGTGCATTGATAAAGGCCTATAAGACTTTATTCCACAACACCAAAATCAATGAGAACATTATCAACAATTTTAGTGAATGCAGGTGCAACCCTTAAATGCTAAATTTACTGCTTCTTCATTGCAAAAGGTCATTTACCAACACCTGAGTATGTATAAAAGGGATACTTGATCCTGCCATGGATTCTGTACAGACACTACCTGAAACACATCACTTTCACATGAGAAATATTAGACATTAACATACACTTTTTGAAATCTTACTGCACTCTCGAATCTCAATTCATATTCTGTTGCATGTGGTACTTTATACTGATGATGTATCCTTGACTATAAATATGAAACCCGAAATTCCCAAGATGCCCTCAAAGAATTCACTGATCTTAGAGCAATAACAATGATAGGAAATGCTAGGAATAAAAACAAAGCAATGAGATAGTTTTACACATAATTTATATATACACCAGTAACTGTCCCTGAAGGTTCTGCTTTCATTATCAAGTGGAAAATGCCCAAGTGAAGTACTCATAAAATGTAAGCAAAATGTTACATGGCATCAGAAGGTTACATTCTAGAATATTTATGAATGGGCATTTAAATGCTTACAGCAGTAGTACTGTCATGAATATCCATGACCAAAGAGAGACATGTAGCACTTCATGGATATCTATGAATTTCAGAATGATGAATTTTACATCATATGTTCATAAAAATGCATAACACCTCGTGAAAGATTCATGAGTCACCACAGTTTCTTCTGAAAAACATTTAAAGCTTTCATGAAAATTATATTAACAATATACAAACTATGGGACTCAGTGCAATAATTGTTTTAAAATATAGAGACTGTACTGTTTTTCGCTACGCATCACTAGATGCTATTAAATATCCAGTTCAACAGTTAAGAAGATTTACCAACTAACACTTTGTATGAAAATTTTTTGCCATGCCTATATTCCACACCAATATTCTAAATGTATTAAAAGTTTGTTGACTTTTAATACAGGGAAGTGTAATGTGGACCAGATGACAAAGGAGGAAAGTAACAAAAAATTGCCTTGCTACAATCCAGATAAAACTGATTTAAGCCAGGATAATTTATATATTCTGTCCAAAAAATAATAATTTAAAAAAAATAGGAGGCAATTTTTTGACAAGCAGGTCCCTAACCAGAGGCAGTATTTGCCATCACTTGACTCACTCGTGGTGTTCAAAGGTCAGGTGTTGTGCTGTGGAGGAACATAGCCCCAAAGTCACTGTTTGCCCTCATATCTGTTCTCAGAGTAGACAGCTTGAATTGACTAAGGGCAGGAGCCATTTGCCAGGAAGGAGGCTTTTGCTGGCCAGAGGAAAACACTGAAATCTTCATAGACTTATATTTGCAATGAGGTGATCGACCACAACTTGACACCAGTAACACTTGGGAACTGGGCTTCAGAGGCAGAAATCTCAGCCTGGGTTTAGGTACATGTGGCATTGAGGAGGGTTTCTTCACCTATTCTAGAATAGTGTCTTTTGTTTCTCCCATTTTAAGCAAAATAGACTACAGTGAAGAACTGTCATTGCAGTGTTTGAAAACCATTTCTTGGGCCTTATTCAGCTTCATTAAAGGGTTGTTTTCTGAAGCATCTGCTGTATTAGATCCATCTGGTGAAGTACCCAGTAGTAAGTGCAGGTCCTGGGTCTCAGTGTGGAAAGACAAGTTTTAAACAGAGTGGGTGCACCGTGGTGTGTTTAAAATTAGAACTGCAGCTACTTTCATGTCACAGTTCCAAGTGTAGAGAGCTAAAACACAGTTGTATTTATATAATGTAAGTGCTGTTAATCCATTGCAGTTTTCCTTTCCATCTCATCTCACCTTTCTCTCTCTTTGAAGAAGGCTCATTTTAGTACTTTTAAAGAAATCAGTATATTACATTAAAAAAAAAACCCTCTTAAGATGTTAGGCCTGAAACAGATACTACTGAAATATCTGCAAAGACTTCTCTTTGAACTAATCAGCAGAAGCCTGATGTAAGAGCAGTTTGAAGTTTGATTCCTATTGAAATTATTATGTATATAAAATCAATTTTGTATATAAGTCTGCAGTTTAAGAGGTAATGAAGTCATGTTGACTGTTTTTCCAGACACCTCTGAATGAAGCTAATAACTCTGTTATGGTTTAGCGCCACTAACAAAAAATATAAAGCTACCTCCAAGAAAATGTATTTATTTTTGAGCTTATCCAATTTCTCTACATCTACACTCAAGAGAACCTCATGCACTATTAAGGCCAGGCAGTATTAAATCCACACTGGTTTCCCAGATGTTTCTTGACTACTTGGACACTGAGCACAGTACTATTTGTTACTGCAATAATATAGAGGTGTGATTGAATTTCTTGCTTGTAAATTGAGCTACATGGTCAAACTTTACTGAAGCAGTAAACTTTCTTTTTGTTTTATGACATCAAATTAAGTTAACTTAAATGTCATGAAGTCAACTTAAATGTTCTCAGTTTGCTAGAGGCATGATTTTTTTTTTCTAAGGTAACAGTGGGAAAGTTAAGCACTAATGTCCTATAGATCAGATTTGGGCAATTAGTGACTTAAAACAAGGCAATGCATAAAATCCTAGATTAAGTATAAAGTTAGGGATTAAGGTTCAGGATAATAGAGTTGGCCTAAAAGAAGCTACAAATGTAGGAAAAGATTTATTGCTTTGAAGAAAACAGTCTGTCAGATCCTGGATCCACATTCATATGCTGGTATAAAGACCTTGGGTCCCCAACAGACCTTTCCGAAGTCAATAAACTTTCCTACCTGCATGTTTCAAAGATCAGGGATTAAAAAATGAAGTCTGTATTTGAATAGCTTTAAAGCCAACACAAATCTTCATCTACAGACATCAGTTCACTGGATCAAGATGCTGCATGATTGATTTTTATCTGACCTACCTTCTCAACAGAAATGTTTCTCTCTCTTACAAGTGTGTCTAGTGGGAAAGCTTTCCAGTGAGAAGGAAACTTAGATATAAGATATGGTATGATGAACTGAAAAAACAGCTTTACAGGATTGGTATATATTTAGGGTTACATTAGATTTTTTAACAGTATAATCTAATTTTTCTTTGATTAATCTACACGGGAGTGGCCTTAAAAACTCCTAGGTTAAGTTTTTTTTTCGGAATTGTTTCCATTTATTAGCTGCTGTATTGCATATGATGTTTTCATCTAAATGGATACGTCCATATAGTGACACCAAAGTTTTGTGCTTCTATTGCTGGTCTGCTGATTAGTTGCTGAATCTATTGAACATAGTGACAGAATATTTTAGTAACCCTACAAGCTGTTGACTCTCTAAGCAAACAATATCTCTGACTTCTTCCTATGGTTTTGTGACAAATGAAGAGGTGTGGCTCAGTGGGAGCTATGAGATTTAGAACCTATTTCTGGATTTTTGTATGGTTTTTCTATTTGTCTGTTGGGGGTTTTTTTTGCACAGAAGTCACTGGGCTTCCAGGCCTTCAGCCATTTACTATTTCTTCCATCTCTGCAATTTTGAGACCTAATTGTCTTCCCTCCCTACCATACAGTCTNACATTACATTGTCCAATGCTTCCTCCTGAGTCAGAATTGAAGCAAATATTCTGGGTCACTTTTGGTGGCAAGGTCTCCAAAATTACTACTGGATGCTACTTCCTTGTGTAATATTTGGGTATTTTTCCAGCTTGTTTGGCCATAACATTAATGCTGTAGCACATCTGGGAAGAAAACCCAACTAACTGTTTTTCTCATATAAATTTTGCCAGTTGAGAATTACAGTCCTCTGAGACGAGCTTTGAAGAAAAAACTGAAAAGCTGATCAGTCCTACTGGGCAGCAGGCAGTGAAGGGGCCAGGGTGACCACACTGACTACAGGCCTTGTACTTCTTTTTCTGCACTATACTACTGCAGAAACATTAAAATATGAGAGAATAGACAAGCAGAAACAAGGCAGTACAGGTGAAATAGGAAAGCAAAATTAGAGAGGACAAAAATAGTTGGCGAGAAGATAGAAAAGCAGAGAAATGGCAGCTGAAGGAAACAAAGTGATAAGAAGACAGCTAAACTTAATCCAGATGTTTCGTCAAAACCATCTCCCTGAACACATGGGCAGAACAAGGGTCCCAAAAACTGAATGATCGGGCTACACACTGCTTCACCACAAATACCCAAACAAAGAACTTTGGCATAAAGCCCTGGTCCAGCTCTGCCTTTATGTTCTCCACAGGGAGAGAAAGAAAGTTTTAGATCAGAAGTCTGGCTCGGGCTCTAAAATGCTGGCTGCCCTTCACATCCTGCAGGAGCCTGTCCTTTATATCAACCCCACTGGATCAGGGTTAGTATTTTCATTTAATACACATATGAGTACACACATTACTGCTTGATAAAGTGATTTTAAAGTTTCCACTACTGCATTATCTGAAAGACTAAAGTTTTTAGTGGTCTGGTGAGATACAGAAGCAAAATAAATTATTGTAAACTTTTTTATCCAATAAGTTCTTTGTTTATTAGTTTCCCTAATGTATATATATTTAATCATTTGGGAGAAACATCAGACATAGGACAGGAATAGGGGCCAAACAACTGAGTACAGATTGAAAAAATAGGGATTCCTTTTGAAAAGGGCATGAGAGAACACACTTTCTGTTTTTAAATTGAGACAACATTCAGCATTCTCTTATGAGGACCTAAATAACTGTGAGAGGACTTCGAAACTCACAATAAAACACTGATAACTTCTGAAAAATGAAAACATTAGGTATGTTACATATTAGGTGACACTAATTACCGTGCTCCTTTTTCATAATAATAAAAATCATAAGTACATTATAATTTTATGCAGCCTAGATGGCCTTATACTTCAAGTGCTTCCACATTTACAAATCATATAATTAGAAATGTGTTTCCAATAGGTGACTTTTATATCAGGGTTCAGCATTAAATTGTTTCGCTCACTCAACCCATTATCTAGAAAGTATTCTCCATTTTCAACGAAGAAGCATCATTTTATTATTCAAACATTCCTCTCTTGTAAAGACCACATGTTCACACAGACTTGCCTGTAATATGTGTACGTATAATACATTTTAATTGAATTTTTTGCGTTTGATGTCACAATAATTGCAAGAGGTGCCATACCACCTACCTCATATGTATTTATTAATTAAGCACATAAAATACCACATATTAGGTATAGTTTATACTGTTAGTCCCTTAATACAGTAAAAATCAGTTAAGTAGCTGAAAATGCAATTGTAGGAGGTACTGAAAAATCTTTTCTGTTAATTACATAGAAACAGCTGCTTTTGTCTCTGGAATCAAGAGTCACACAGCAATATTTTATAACACCCTGGATTTTTTTTGTTTTTCTTGCTACTATCTGGTTTTACTTTAAAATTGGCCTCCTCTAAACATCTTTACCTATTCTTAAGAGTTTGTACATTCTGTCACAGGCTTTAAATTAAACTAATGTAGCTGAACGTCATGGTTTCTTATACTCTGAGTATCAATATAATCTACTACAAATGTAAGTTTATTTTGGCATTGTTTTACTTTGTCTTGTTGAGTTTTGTGGTTTGTTTTTTTTTTTATTTGGTAGTTTTGGAGGTTTTTTGTTTGTTTTGTTTTGTGTTTTTTGCTTTGGAGGGGAGTTTGTTTGTTTGTTTGTTTAATTTTGTGACTACACTGTGGTACTACCTAAGAACTAAACAGGTTCCTACCTTGCATAGCAACTATTTCTACTGCTTTAACATACGTCTGTCTCTGGAAAATCTCAGACCTACCCTCTATTTCTTTTTCCTTTGTGATGTTATGAAGTTTGACAGCAAATAAAAAATTCAGTCTCATGTTATTTTGCTGCTGGCTGATACACTGGCATCAAGTCCAAAGGGCCTCTTGTTATCCTTCAAAGCCAAATGTGAGAACATAAATACATGGTCTGCTCTGCATGGATAGAAAAGCCAGAGGCACAGATCCAGACCCACCAAGAGGAACTAAAGGATTAGAAAAATATACACTTTTTAATCCTTTGAATTACTTCTATATTTTTGAAGCAATTCAAAGGTCTGGAGTTCACACAAAACAATGAAGAACTTAATCATATTTCTTTTTCTAATACAAGAAGTAAGGTCACTACTGTTAATAACTTAATCACATATATAATCACATATATAATTCAGAGCATAATATAAAATTTAGAAAGTTCAGACAAACAAGGACATGGAAAAATGACGTCTGTTCTCTAAAGCTTGTTTCAAAATGTCAGGTAAGGTCTAAAAAGACATAAAAGTTGAGAAATAATTTTTTACCAGACATAAAGAGAGGGAGAACTTCTGAATGAATAAAACTAGAGCTTTTCATTCTTTAACATCACAGAATCTGCATTCTTCACTTCTGCCTATGCAGATGAGAGCCATGAGCCCTGGATATTTTTCATTTATTATTTTCTCATTTATTCCTTTAGTCTTAGCTTTTTCTTTACAGGTACACCAAGAAAGTGACTAGCACTTTACTACTAGCTGGTTACTAACCTGGTAAGCAGCAGCCATTTGGGTCTGCTAATCTGACATGAAATAAAAGGATAGGAATAAGGTAACTTTGCTCTGCTTAAATTATTGTTAAAATTTTTGCTGATATTCTGCTCCTTTGATTTCTGCTATCCTTACATGGAATATATGTGGTCTACACTATGAACGTGCTTCCCTGAGCATCTGTTTACACAATCTTTCTTTGAACTGCCGATGGTAATGAATCCCCTTCCTCCAGCCCCAAATACTGCATTCAGTTATCATCAAGCACAGGCACCAACTAGAGCTCTAATCTTGCTCTGATGGATGGAATACTAACCTTTCACAAGATTAGAGACACAAGGTGCTCTAGAGATAATAAAATTCAAATAGGTTTATTTCAAAGGGCAACTCAATCTCGATTTTGTTCATGGGTCACTTGACAGATCATTTGCCAATGTAGTTTTTGTGTCCTCCTGTGTCTGGCTTCTGTGTAGTGCTCCAACTATTTCATATTTAGTGGGCCCCAACAGGCAG
The DNA here is from genome assembly GCF_001604755.1 of Lepidothrix coronata. NCBI lineage: Eukaryota > Metazoa > Chordata > Aves > Passeriformes > Pipridae > Lepidothrix > Lepidothrix coronata. The sequence goes on along the minus strand of NW_016690268.1, from coordinate 1,163,801 downwards.
AGTTCAGCAAGGGTCTACCTTCAGCAAAAATAGCAGGGTACTCATTCAGCATGGAGCTGGCAATTTCTCTAAAAGTGCATCTTAGACAGGCAGTGCTTGAATGGTGGAAGAGTTTTTCTTAGCGCTTTCTGGAAGGCATAGAAATGACAGTCATGATAAGCATCTTGAATATTTTGAATTTTAAACTCCTGTTTGATCAAAGAGCAAAAATCTTGCTAGCATCATGACAGCCAGCTGTGCAATATATGCAGTTGCTGTAAGGCAAGAGATTTGTAGCTCCTGAGCAACCATTTTTAATGTGTTTGTCAAGCACTAGTATGCAAAAGTGATTACAAATCAAATATTTTAAGTCAGGTCTCTACAGGCATGAAGATAAGACTCTTAGAGGTGCTTAAAGAAGATTCCTCTAGATGACAGTTTTGGTGTTACATACCTCAATTAGGATCCCATGAAGATAATATAGGTGAAATTTCCTGCAACTTCTAAGGTTGTAGCTTGCAGATATTAAAAATAATACTAACTGACCTAGCTCCGTGGCTTAATAGAGCAAAATTAAATGATTAGAACTAGACTACTCAGAGAACAAATATTATTGAAACCAGTAACATAATATCTGGCCTTCAACTAGGAGAAGGATAAAAATAATTAAAAGGCCCATATAAACCAGACAGCTAAAACTGCAGGTGTATCAATTACATACAAACTACAGCATGTCAATGAGTTAACCAGAAGTTTGGAGGCTGGTTTGTGTGTGTGGATGTTAGCAGTTGGACTTTTCTCCAGGAGAGAGGGGGAGACAGAAGCACCAGAAGCACGCATAAAGAGAACCAGGAAAGCTTGCAGAAAGTCAGAGGGATGTAATATGCTCAGATTCCAGACAGCACTGAAAAAGTGTATGTTCTAGAAATTAAAAAAAAACAAAACAACCAAACAAAAAACCCCTCAAAACAATGAAAAGAAAAAAATTGCTTAAAAATACTAAACCCTGTCTTTCTTCTATAGAACTTGCTTCTTGCATATTTATATGAGTCAGAGTTTAGAATAACAAACTCTTTGGAGGTAAGATTGCGTGCTTTTAGCTTCCCCAAACAAGGATGACTACATTGTATTTAAAATTCAGTGGTTGATGAGTTTGCATGATAACTAAGTAGGACAGATTTCATGGTATATGCATTTAAAATGTGTACTGGACTAACTCTGAAACCTGGAAACTGGAAAATAAAGTTCAAGTTTACTGTTTTTAAAGCCTTAGAACAACATGAAAAATGTATTCTCATTTTGGATGTTTTAGCTGTGACAGCTCATAAAGGAGTCTATTCCTAGAATTGCAACTGTATCTCTGGAGTCCATTTACAATGTTTAAATTTCATAATTGAGTGAGTTCTTAATATTTCAAAAAATGTTTCTGTTTTCATAAAGTTTTCATAGAGACAGATCACGTGCCATTGTTGTCCTTTAAAGTAAGAAGCTCTAGAAACTAATTTCATAGTACACATTTTTAAAAGTGCCAGAAATAACTCACTACATATGAATCCTGTGATTGATTCAAGAACTTATGCACTTACATGTTTCTTTTTCTTGCTTCAGTACTAAACGTTAGGCATTAATTTTCTGGAAATATATGTGAAAGTAATCTTTAGGCATACAAGGTGGGAAGATGCCCATCCTTGGGGAGTGAAGTCTTTTAGTTAGAGGATGTGAATTTTTCAGGTAATCATCTGTCTTTGCCACTTCACTGCCAACTCTAGCAACGATGTGTAATTTTCTACCCATAATAGATGCAAAACCACCTATGAAATTGCCACAGGATCATACAGGCTACATAATAGAGAATTAAGATCTGTGTTAGCTAAATTGTTCACAGAGAAGAGGACTACATCAAATCAAGACCTTTCAGGAGTATCAAAGCTCCCAATCAGCTGCTGTGGAGATGGGTACGACAACTAACAACGCAGGCTGCAGACAGGTGCTGTAACTCTCCAGCAGTCAAGGGCTGGGATGGAGGAAGGAGAGATGGGGAAGCAGTCACTGTGATCAGCCTGGCAGACTAATCATTGACTTGTCTCAAACTTTCAACAATGGAATTTTTTACTGTTACATTTCATTCTGAGAGCATGTCTGCATAGACTTTCCTGTGGGCTTTGAAATCTTCAGTCAGTATATGTGAGTGAGATAAAAAAGCTGAAGACACAGAAAGCAGGACACGGAAGTGTGACTGTGGAAATAATTTAAAATTATTTCCTGAACAGAGTGTGTATTAAAACTTGGAAGATTTTAGCTTCTAGAAAAGCACTCATTCAAATAAACCAGATGTTTCTACTTCCAAATCATACACATAAAGAAATAGTATTTAAGTGAAAGTCAAAATATGCGACATAGAAGTACGAATACTAGTCTGGTAGGCTTTCAGGAAACATACTATACCTGTAAACAGAAGTAAATACCAAGGAGTGCATCCTCTAGATCAAAGACAGGGCTATGTGTCTAGAAGCATGAAATCTAACATCAGACTTAGTTCCAAAGCTAACTGCTAACTGCTCAATAACCTTTTTGATAAGGCCTGATCTGCAAGCACACATAAAGAAAAGTCAAAAGATGTAATTTGATTTAAATGCAGCTGCCCTAATCACACAGAGGAACAACCATGATAGTCAGAAATAGTCAGGCTAAGCTCTTTTCTGAAGAACAGCACTTGGCCTAAAACAGGTAACATTAGCCTCTTCACCATTAACTCCAAATTTTCTTGCTTTTGTGGGATTAAGTCAAACCCCTAACATTATGTTAATGTAGCTTTTTGTGGTTTAATTACAAGGTTTCCTCTAGAGTGTAACATAATAACAATTAATCAGCTACTTCTTAACTTCCACAAAAGGAACCCTCATCTGTTATTATCTGCTACTAACCCACTACAACGTCAGCAGAACTAAACACAATTATACCACAAAAGCTACATGCAAATACTGTCTGCAGCTAAAACAAATGAAAGCCAAAATCTCAGACTCAGCCCCAAAATTTTCCTTTGTTCATTCAATTTTACATAAACAGCACATCACTAAAATTATTAAAATGAATACCAGGCAATAGGGATGCCCTAGCAACACACAGACTGACTGATGCAAGTTGTGGAAAGTCATCTAAACAGGCAGCATTCAAAGATGATGCTATTTCAGGATTTACTGCCTTCTTCCATGATATCTAGATGTAAATTATCTGTTTTATTTTTAGGTCATGCTTATTTGCAGAGCCATGCTGATTATATTTGGCAGAAAAAAATCATTAACGGATGCAGATAGCAATTGATGTGATAGACTAAAACAATGCTTTTTAAATACATGAATGTGAAATTCAAAAAATGCTTTAATAAAAAAACGAAGGCAGGATTTTGGAAATTAAAAGCAAAGGAAGAAACAAAAAGTCACTGAGGGCATTCAGCATTTAAAAATATGAAAGACTCAATCCCATCAGCAGTGAAATATTCCCAGGTTACAATTCTCTCCTCGGTATGGACTGGGTACAGAGATAGAAAATATTTTCATGTATTTTGATGGCAGTGGGAAATGAGAAGTGAAATTCTGCTGCTGTTATTACTTTTCTTCTTCTAGAAAGTAGTTTTCTCTAGGGTGCTGTTTGACTCTTAGAAGTCTCCACAAAAGATGGCAGTTTGAGTCAACAGATTTGTTCAATGAAAAATATGTTCTTAGCACTCTATAGTCCTGTTAGCCCTGAAGCAATAACATGACAGAGGGGGGCAGAGAATGTCCTAGTAACTTTTAGTAGGCATGAATGCATGCTCTCTCCCTAAGAAAAAAGAAAACAGAATGAGTTGATTGAGCTGGAGAACTATGGGGATTCCAGGAACTGCTTCCCAGTCCTAGGTATAGCTTCTGCTATCAATGGCTGTAACAATACCTGTGGAAGCAGTTTTATAGAAGGTTTAATTCTTTTAGACCATTTATGGTCGTTACAATTCATTATACTTCTTTTTCTTAGTTAGGTATATCTAAGCATTAGGTGTGTTTTTAAAAAAACTGTTCACAAAATTAGCAGATTCCTGTAACGGATGGACCATAACACCTGTTGTATTGCATTTTTTATTTGTAGCTATAGTAAGGTTCAAAATTGCAATCTAGTTAATAAATTCAGTTAACATTTCCCTAACACTAACTGGTTACAGACACAAAGTCTAGCTACAGCCTTTCTGTGATTGTGGACAGTTCATACCAGCTTTTCAAAGGTATTCCATCCCCTCTCTGCTGCACAAATCACAAAGAAAGATAAAACTCACATTCCAACACCAGCTATCACTTCATTTATTAGTAACAAACACCTATAGCAATAGGAGCCACATACACTTTAACTGGGTTTTCTTACACCTTTAAATTGCTTGCCATCATAAAGAAATGACAGCAGTTCAATGAGAGAAAAGTAATGCAGAAAGAAGACTGAGGCCCATTGTCAATGTTTAATTGCCATGAAAAAAAGCTAACACGTGATTAAAAAAATAAATCAAAAGTTTCCAGAAAGACTAAAGCACCCAGTCACTTTTACGGTTTCATTTGAGCTAAAAAGATGTTATTATACATCCATTTACAAAACAATGAGCTCTTACTGTTTATGAAAGTTTAATCTCTTGGTTTATTGCTTTAATATATCTAACATTGGTAAGGTTTACTTTAAAATGAAGTGTCTGACTATATGATGTCGATGTTATTTTTTACATTCAGTCTGCAGATGGAATGAATAACATAATAATTGTACTCATCTATGAAACAATTAAAGTAGGGGTAATTGCTGCTTCTCTCATATCTGCATATAAAGTAAAAGAATTAATATTTTATCATCTGGCAATGCTTCTTGTTAGCACAATATTCTCAGATCAATTTTTTGTTGTCCACAGACATTTGAGTAAACGCTGGAAAAAGTTATGCAGAGCCAAAATGCACATTGATGGTAAACTTGTGCTTAAGGAACACATCACCTTAGGCTCATATGTCTGGTAAAATGTGGACTGGTCAAATAACATCAACAATAGCAAAAACAAAACCAAACCAAAACCCAACCAACCATCCAAACGAAAAACCCCTGCAGCCCCCTGCCCCCACATATTTCTTAAACTAATAATGTCATAATTTAAGAAAATAAACAAACAAATGAACAAATGTGGATTTGATGATAAACCACTGCCACTCAAATGATACGTCGACCCTAGATTGAACTACAAAATGTCAAAAATTCCACTGCCATCCAGCTACATGATAACAAATAATTGTAGCAGTAGTTATTAAAGAGGATTTAAAACACAGGTTTAAGAAGCTCAGAAAACAAACTGTGTAAGTGCTGTAAACTATTTCATTTCTGAAGGAAGCCAAAAATCATCCCAAAACTATTTCTTTTTCTTTCCTATCTTGTCCAAGAATATATTGATCTTCGCATTAGAATTGATTTTTTTTTTTATCCACTATTCAGGAAACTGCTAATGACATGCTTTTAAATTCCTGAGTCTTAATGATGTGATGTGGGAGACTGTCTCTCATACACCTTGAGGATTAGCTTGGGGGTGAAAAAGAGAGGCTCTGAAGATCAGAGAAAGGAAAACGGAGGTGCTGATCCTCTGAAGTGCCAGAACTGTTTCCTACCTTTCAAAGCTGTCAGGTCTTTTACTCATTTGCTGTTCCATTTTGCTACTCATTTGCACAAGTCCTGCAACCTGAGTTTCCTTATCTTTAATAGACATGCTACAAGGTCAGTAATACAATCCAAAACTTCTGTGGTCTCTTCAATTCACCACGTGGACATAAAGCAACAATTACAGACCTCTGTCAAGATGTATTCTCCATGTAACTACCAAGACAGAGTTTCACTTCACCATGCCTCTTCACCAGAAATGATGGAATTATTATATGGGAGTATTCAGACTAAGGGCTACTACATCAGCATAGTAACTCACATACACATATATAATCACATATACTATAATAGAATGGTTTGAGTTGGCAGAAACCTTAGCGATCATCTAGTTCCACCCCCCACCCCCACCTCTGCCATGGGCAGGGACACCTTCCACCAGATCAGGTTGCTCATAGCCCCATACAGCCTGGCACACACCACAAGCGTGGTTGATCAGATGTGTGTTAGGGATGTAGCCTTTGATATCAAAGGCTGACCCTCTTCTTATCTAATTAGACTCTGCATTGAAGACATAGATCAAGAAAGGTGTGGGAAGAGAAAACATTCAAAAATGGTGAGCTTATTGGGCCCATGGTTAAAAAAAGACATCACATATCAAAACATATTTTAAAAAGCACCAAAAGGCAACACTTGGATACATTAATCCATAACCTCAAATTTTCTTAGCAGCTTTACTAGGTTTTCCTACTAGTCCATTAATAAAACACACATAATAATACACATTTTGGATAACATTTTTTAAAAGTTGGATTGTGTTAGTAACTTATGTCTAGCCAAAGAACAAATATGATTCCCTTCTCTGTTCCTTTTTATTAAAATCTTGCTCCAGCAAGCTCTAAGAGCAGTGTCTGTGAGTTTCTGAATGAGAACAAACACCTATTTCAGTAGAAAATTCTTGTCAAATGTGCTTAACTGGTTATATTACTAGCATGGTCACTTTCAAATGTGATATAAAAATCAGATACTATTTATTTTGAGTCAAGCATACTGGGTTTTTTCCCCAAAAATTTTGCTAAAAATGTTCATAATGCAAGCTGTTCATAAATTAAAGGGAAAGAAAAAAGCATTCAGAAACAAAATACAATGTTTATATCAAATTATAGCAAGAATATGACTGACATAGTTCTTTTGGGTCTGAAGGTCTGGAACCTTGAATGGAAGGTTACACCCACCACCATCCAAAACAATGAAGATCACCACCGAGTAAGAGGAATGATGCTTAGTTCTTTTAATAAGCATGTGACTGACCCTTTCAAAAAAATACCCCCCCACCAAAAACCTATGCCACAAAAAAACAAACAAACAAACAAAGAGAAAACAGGAACTGAGGAAGAGGCCCAAATCAACCTGAACTGTGCAGACTCACAGAAATCAAAGCAGTTGATTTTTTCTCATTTCCCACTCAGTATGACTTCTAACATGTAACTTACTCCAGTAAAGTCAGTGGTATAAGATTGTACTGAAGACAGTGGTATAAGATTATGTGGCTCTAAAACTTCGGGGAAAACAGATAATGTGGTAGTTATCACCCTAACATTATTATACATCTTCCATGCATGCTCTCATGTGACACATGTGCTAGAAGACTTAAATTTCAAAATCAATATTATACATTTTTATACACGTTAATGTACTTAGCCACTGCAATCTTTAGTAAGTAAGCATAAAAATACAGAACTGTGCATTAATTAGAATATTTCTAGATCTTTTTCACAAACCTTCAGAAAGTAATAAATCTATGACTGTTCAAAATAGACATGATTACTGATTCATTGACATCTTTTAAGACTACTGTTATTTGGATCCACATTTATAAACTTTAAAGTGCAAATCTATTCATGACAAAATAAACATAATGGTAAAAATCTTGACTTAAACTCACCACCCTGGAATAACATGTATTGTAGACCTCTTCTAAGTGTATAGACTATAAAATTTAAAAATTTATTCTTTTCCATAAAAGTGTCTAGTTGGAAAGAAAATGTTTATTTCTACAAATACATCATCAGAATTTCTGATTGAGCAATTATTTCTAGATAGCTACTTTTCTTCATTCATCAGCATTGACAGTACTTTAAATTTTTGTAGTCAGGGACTAAATGTTAAATCTTTATTGAGTTCTTAATCTCTTATGACTCTTGTTTCCTTTTTTTTTTTCCTTTTTATCTGAATGTTTATTTTGCTAATACAGCACTTCTAAACTATCTCTGGAGGAATACTTAATGAGTGTAATAGAGAATAGCATTTCCCTATGCGGATATCTATTATAGTTACAAAGAATTTAGGTTACAATGATCAGCTTGTGAACAAACAAACAAAAAAATGGTAAAATTAATAGGTGTAAAAGCTAGTAAGATTTTCTTTGTTTTAGTGATAAAACTAGTGAAAACCTCACAAACTCTCATTTCCCTTCCCCTTTCGTAGTAGAATTTACCCATAAAGAGGATAGATTTAGGTAAGATATTAGCAAGAAATTCTTCACTGTGAGTGTGGTGAAGCACTGGAACTGGTTGCCCAGAGAAGCTGTGGATGCCCCATAACTGGAAATGTTCAAGGGCAGGTTGGACGGGGCTTTGAGCAACCTGGTCTTGTGGGAGGTGTCCCTGCCCAAGGCAAGGGGGCTAGACTTAGATTTTCTTTAAGGTCCCTTTCAACCCTACCTGTTCTATGATTTTATGTTCAACTAGTGTAAACTGTGCCACACAGGAGCAAAATGTGCATGGATATGGCATGTGTGCCCACTTTCACTGACAAGGAATAAAGGTGGGTGAAGCTTGTGCTAAATCTGTACAGTTCATTAAAGACATGGTTGCTCTCCAGTATAGAAACTCTATTTTCATTACTTTTTCACAATTCATGATACAGAAGCACAGATAATATAGTATTTACTTTAACAAGTCTGTGTTTATACTGCAAAGTAAAGAGTGAGTTTGGGAAAAGCTTTGATTTGTCACTTAATTATTTAAAAGATTGGATTCATGTCACCTAATCTGGGATGCTGTTGATGCTGATACCTGTATCCAAACTGGTCACAGCAGAGTCCCTTTTTAGTTAGTGAGTAGGCTTAGTACTTAGAATACAGATGTGAAGTGCACATTAGAGACATATAAGCTGCACCTTGAAGTGCTTTTTTGTTTTAATTGATTATAAAAATACCAAGAGTGACCAGTACAGATGTTTACAATGTACACAGTCATGTGAATTGCACTGTTTTCCCTCTTCCTAATTCAAAACTAGGTTGTGATTATCTGTCAGTCTTCACACCTTTCATTTAGTTGATTTGTCCAGAATGCTCTGATCAACTATTGCCTGATGTTAAAAGTCCAAGTGTTCCCAAGTTTTCCCCTCCAAGACGGTTCTGAAGCTTCATGCCAGTTATATGAATGAGAGTAGAAAAGAAATATTAGGCTACTAAAACTGTATTTTTGTCCATACATTGTCATTTCTTATTATCTGTGTCAGTCGCATAGTGTAAGATGTTTAGTCTACATATTGTACTGAAATTCTTCTTCTGCCTAAACATAATATTATCATGCATGACTCTAGCCCAAATAAAAGTAACAAAAATTTTGCATTTATTTACTGCTCTTCATCCAAAGATCTTAAAGTACATTAAAAGGTGTTTTCAACTATGGGAGCTTCTGAAGCATTTCTATAAAGGAAATAAAAAATAAACCCCAAACCAGACAAAATCTTAGCTCTGGCAGTTGTGTTTGTTGTTTTTATGGCATTACCACTGGAAGTTTTATTCTGGCAGTCACATTTCTGGTTAATAATTTTAAAAAATTACAATCACAGTCTTGGCAAGTATGTCTACAGAGGACAGGACACATTGCAAATCATGGGAGAGAAGAAACGCAAGTAGGCATGTGTTAATTGGTTTGATTGACCAGCAAATCTACTTCTATGACATGAGCCATTATCTTCAGGGAACAGAAACATTGCTTCTAACTTCAGGCTATTATTTTGGGGATTTCCAATGGAACAGATCTTGTTGACTTGTAGCTGAAAAATACAGTGGGTGATAGCAATTTGGGAAACAAACTGTCAAGGAATTGTTGTACTGGAGCTGGATAAAAATAAGGTTAAACTTGTTGTACTGGAGTTACATTTGTGTGAACGGCTCTAGTAGTTGCTGATTCAATGGCTGATAAAGAGAAAAGAGTCCCAGTGGGCAGCAACAAACTGGTGAATCACAGCTGCCTCCTGATATTCTTTTGATTATAACCACAGCTTATGAATGTCATAATTGTGCAAGGGTTATTTGCTATTTAGGAAATCCAAATTTCTATTAAAATAAGGACAGGTAGAAAAGTCCAAAGGAATGTGCAGTGCACATTCACTGCAAAGGAATGTGCAGTGAATTGATTTCATTTATTTTTGGTTGTCTTCTCAGCACTTTGAAAAGAAATATAACAAATCAAACATATCAACAAGGGATTCATTGGTCATTTTAATATGACCATTAGGATAATCAAAAGAACAGAGAACCTGTCATAGCACAGAACAGTAAAAGAGCATGTCATGCTTAACCCAACATTACGAAGGTTGGGGAGGGGCCAGACGTGATTACTCTCTAGTACATATGAGTGTTAAACACCAGGGAGAAAAGAGAGCTCTTTAAGATGACAGCTAAAACAGGTATAAGAACAAAAGGCCATTAATACAGCTTGTCTAGGAATTAGATGATTTCTATTAAACAGAGAGTTTCTGCATGGAATTTCCAATAAAACTAATGGGACAATAAAGCTGAGGAAGGCTTTTAAGAAGAGAAGTTTGTTTTGTAGACCTGGAAGACCTATTATATTTTGATTTACACTGAAAACTGATGAATATTATCTATACAAAATATTGCATTACAAATGGTTAAAAATATAATATCCTCACCCATTAATATAATGATGATTGGACACTGGCAACACCATATTACACACACACAAGAAAGACTATTTTGCTGTCTAGTTACCTTCCCTTGAGTTATTAGAAGACAGGGATCCCTTAGCAGACAAAAACAGACAGTAGATTTTATTACTCATTAAATTGAATTTGAGAAATGTTTTTCCGTTTCTATAAATATTTATAAATATTTTCAAAATAAATTATTTGTCTATGACAAGGCATATACACAGAATAAAAGTGAGCCAGTTTTCTAACTTATTACTTATAATAACACAGACTTTGTTTACACTGATAATTGTCCTTATTTTATAAAACATATTTCACATACTTGGTTCACAGATAAAATAAGTTACAAGAAAGAGCTCCACATTTTTGTAGGTATAACTGAGGCAAAATATATTTTAGAAAATTTACCATTTCATAAAATATTCTGTAAAAGTACTGATTAGTTTTTCAGTAAGGTTGCATTACCATCTTTTTCTATTGTCTTTTGCAGGTAAGATTCCTCCTTTCCTGCCCTACAGTATTTACTTAAGCCACTTTCTGACCTAACAGTTACCATATTGGCAGCATGCTCAAGTGATCTCATCCATATGTGGTAGGTGACCTACGGATCTTACTTACTTTTCCATCCATCTGAAAACATTGCTACTTGTAAGAGTTAATACTTGTGATAATCTGGTAGATGACAGAAGAAGGAAGTTTGTGTCTGTCTGGGGACACTATTCTTTACATTTCAGCAGGGAATCTACATGAGATGTTTTAGTTTGGATCAGCACGCACTTTTGATGCTCTTTCTTTCACACGGCAGGATGGTCTTGGACTGTGCCACTGGAGTCCTTTGAAATGAAACCAAACCAGATGATGTTCTCTGTGAGCATAGCTAACCTGCTCCAACTGCTAATGAGATCTCAGCCACGAAAACAGCCTTTTACATTTTTTTTAGCTATGCAACTGAATTTGTTTACTTCAAGTACATTTTTGCTGGAAGATGTAAACCTAACCACAGTATGCAAGAAAGAAAGATACAAAGAAGTCGCAGTAGGAAAAATCATCATTTAGCTTCAGGAACTGTGAAAAACGTGTAATTAGGATTTACAACAGTGTGACACCCAATGAGTGTCAACAGCAATTGTGATGCAGCATCTGGTTCTTCCAAAGAAATGCATCCCAAAACAAAACCTACTAAGAACCAAAATGTAGACAGAATAGCAATGAACAAGATGGAAAAGAGATATGGATTAATTCCTGAATTCTACTGTTTGTTTGTGGTTCGGTTTTTTTTGAGATTCTTTTTTTTTCTTCTATAGCACAAAGTCAAAGCTTAGCACAAGAAATGTCTAACACTATGCAAATTTTCTCTTTTTTTAAAATAATTTTTAAGCTTAGTGATGCATGATACCCACTTATCGTTACTAAGTGTCTCTAATATACTATCATGAGAAGCCAAAAAGCCCAGGTCTCTGACTATGTGTCTAAAACGAGAAGCACTTAGGCAGCCCATGTAAGCAATAGTGGTTCAAAATTTAAGGCAATGGTGACAAATAGCGATTTTGTCTGAGAAATCAGCTGTAACTATGGAAAGGCCTTTTATGATGAGATTCTTTATTTCAATTACCATTAGTTCACTATCTTTGGAGAAGATAGTGACTTGCTACCATACATAATAAGAGTGAGCAAAATCACAGTAATCATATAGCAAAAGGCTCTTTCTGTACACTTCTAGAGCATGTATTGACCATAAAAGATCATGACTCATCCCTTTAATGCATGTATGTATGGGAATCCTATTACATAATCCTATTTTATATTGTTGCCCTTCAGTACTAAACGATTATTGCTATTGCTGCATGTATAGTAGCAAGTAAGTACCTCTGTCTTATTTTAAGTAACACTAGAGAAAAACAATATCAGGTGTTCATGTAGCCTCAAATGTAGGTGCTCAAGGCTGAAAATCTAGTTCTTACTCTGATTTTCTCTGCAGCTGTGCACACAACCTCCTACAAGCAGAGACAAATGATGTCTGTCTGCATTCTGGTTCAGCGGATGCTGAAGTGAAGTACACTGACTTCTCCTAAAGATCCTACTGAGGAGGCTGTTTGTTGGTCCAGCAGTGTGAGATGTCTGCTTGCAAAAGATCTATGCATAAATTTATGCTGTAGTTCCTCATCAGAAAAATGGGGCTAACCAGATTGTGCATGCGTCAGAGAGGATTTGAAAGCTTTAACAACATACCCAACCAGTCTATGAAGTACTCAGGTATTATAGTGACAGAAGTCATGAAGTATACTTCGGGAAGGTAAAAGTTAAGAACTATAAAAACATTTACTATAGCTAACCTTTAACATTTTTAATATAGCTTAGGGAAGGAACAGCAAACAAATTTGGGCCTTGGAATAAAATGCAGCACACTGCTTATGTGTTTCTTTTGTTGTAAAATCTAACAGAATTGGATTAAACATTATCACTTGCTGTTTAATCTTGGTTTTACAAGGTGTTGGTTGCTTGACCTGATTTTAAAGGATTTAAAACTCAAACCTCTTATCCTTAACAGTGATTCTGAACTTCATAGCTTTGAAGGAGGAAGAAGAAATAAGATCTGCTGCATAGTCATTGAGATTAGCAGCCTCAGCAAGTATTCATTCCTGTCATGTTCAGAAAGACCTATATGGCTACACGCTGGGAAGCATTACATGCTGTTTGTGCAATTGAAAACTGAGAACTGAACAGGTAATTAGGAACTTAGGCTGTCCTGCTTGAATTTAGATGAATACAACAGTAACAACAGACAGATCTTTAGATTCAGGTTAGATAACTGCGAGAGGATAAAATAGAATACTTAGCCCAATATTTTCTGAAATGCTGGTTAAAATTACTGTGGGGAAATAACAACCCTGTCTTGACAGGAATCTTCTTTTTTTTTCATTTTACTCCTACTTAGTAATCAGAAGCTGAAAGCAGTGATTTAGGACTTTTGTTCTTAATAAGAGGGGTTAACTGCACTCCAAGGTGAGGGGAATTGTTAGCACTAGCAACAAAGATACATAATGACTAAGGCTTCTTTCAAGAGTCTTGTTTATTTATCAAAAATGCAGCAGCTTTTTCAAGAACCACATGGCTCAAAAAGCAGAGAAAAATCTCTTTGCTTAGAGAGCTAGGTGTCTTTATCCAGTCACCATGTCCACCTGAAAACCTCTTTCTCAGCTTTTAATCTGGACTGTACACGTTTCTCTGCAACCATTAGTGCCATCTTTCCCATGTGAATCTCTTTTAAAACAGGTAATTTTCCCAAGTTAATATCACTGTCCTGTGAGGATTTCCCCATCCCTCTAAAAAGCACCATATTGCAACCAGCTCTGTTAAGTATAAAATGGACATTCCTACTTCCAGTACAAAGTTTGAACTGGTAACTAATTCCAGGCACATTTCCTGTTATGTACATGTCCTACAGTAATTCTTAGCTCTTAAATATACAGACCATTAATCCTCCCTTCTGATTTAGGAGTATACATAGTGGATAAGGACCTGTCCTAGGTTTTCAGTAATAAATTATTGAAATGTCACTGTGTGGAGTTGACATAATTTGAAAAGTTTTGAGGGGTAAGGTAGGGAGTATAATTGCAGAGCTATCACAAATACTGTGTGAATGGGGTAATTATTATCAATCCTTAGCAAGAATTGTATCACTTCCTGTGAAGGATCACATTAGTCATAGGAAGCTAAGTGCTTCTCTGGGACCTGCTGGCCAGAAATTGATGTGAAGAACTGAAAACCGGGCTAGCAGTGGCAAAGAAGAGTGTGTCCTCTCTCTGGACATAATGGTGGTGGCAAAAGGCAGTAGGAGCTGGCTTCTCCTGTGAATATTACCAGGGAAAACTAGTCACATTCCCATTTCAGCATTTGACTGGCTGCTCATTCAAGTTCTCCTGTTACTATGCAGAGGCATCAAGCTTTTACTATGAAGGATAAGAAAGGAGGGAAAGAGGTAGACAGTGGTAGAGAAGACAGGAGAGAATTGTAAGGACAATATGCCATGTAGGGAGAAGCTGACAAAAAGAAGCAAGAATTATAGGAAATTTAAGATCTGGAAACAAAAACCCTGCAGAATATTAAAAAATTTTCTTTTGAAATCTACATTAACCCCCTGACTGGCATGGGACACCTTGAGGCTGTCTCAGTCCTTTCACATGAGGAAATGCCCTGGCCAAAGCAGCTTTGCTGGTGCATTTCACTCAAGACCCCTGCAATGGCCAATCTTCTCCGCCTGCAGCAGTGAGGCTGTGAGGCTGCTCCTCACTTGCTGGAGCTGGGTTCTGCTTTCCTCCTGTGTGGTAGAGAAAATCCTTGAGCGAAACCATCATATCCTCTCAGTGATCATCAAGCAGCAAAACTTGCTCATTGTCCACTTGAAGGTGCTTAAAACTTCATTGAGAACTCACTTCTGGACAGGCCAAAAAGTCATGCAGCATTTGCTAAATCCTTAACCACTGCCCTGCCTTTTTTGAAGATGATTGCTCAAAGGAGAGAAAGAGGAGGGGAAAAAAGGCTTTTCCTAATTGTTATGTCTGATTATTTTTTTTCCTACAGTAAATCTATAATGTGGCACAGGAAGAGGTAACATGATTTGGCACACATTCTTAAAGTGAGACTAGGAAAAGAGTATGTCCTGCAGTAAGGAAAAAAGGGGGTTGCTAGTCTTGGATATTGCTACTTTATTTCTCAACGTACAGAGGACTGGTGCTGAGATATCAGTTTTTCTGGACTGTAACCTCTGAACAGTCTTCTGTATGCTACAAGACATTATTTTACAGAAACATAATCAATATTCTTAAATATAGAAATGTGAAGGAAAATGCCAAAAAAAACCCAACCCAACCGAGTTTGAGAGTTTAGGTTTTGAGTTGGCTCCATATCCAGAACACTTGTATTGAACACTATCATATATTATTAGAAACTTCTATTTTTGTCAAAGTTCTGAAAACTGAGGGCCATTGTTTTAACAACTAATTTCCATGTCTTTTATGGAAACACGATTTTCCAAATGTCTTTGGGGTTTTTTTGTAATTTAATTTTTTATAATTTAATTTTGCACTTGTTCAGCAGTCAACAAAATAAAATTTACATTATGCCTCTTCCCTCAAACTCTTGAAAGCTAACCTTTTCTTTAAAAAAATCAATTTATATGTAAATTATCACATTTTTTTATAGCCCTAAATATTTCTCCATGCAAACCTTTTCAGCACAGATCCTTAGTGTACCTGAACCCACTCAGAGTGCATTGTTTTCGATAATTCCAGTTTTCCTCATTTCACCAACTGCAAGAATTCCTGAGTGAGGGAAACAAGTAAGGTTACCAAGGGGAAAAAAAAAAAAAGAATCCCCTCAACATCTTTTTTTTAATGTAAATACTGCTGATATGCATCTACAGAAAGAAGTGAAATGGACACTAAGCCCCCAATATAGCTATTGATACTAGAATTCTATGTAGTAGGCAGCACAGAAGGATTCTCAGCTGCATATCCTATCCCATGTCAACCACTGAATGACAGTCAAACTTGATAGCAAACCATCTAACCAAATTGCCCTGAAATGAGCTACTGTGGCAGTGGATTCAGAGGATTCAGAGAAAAGTGTCAATTTCTTTGATTGCAACTATTCAAACTCCTCTTTCTAAGGATTTGAAAACTTGCAGAAATAGAATTTTTAGTTGTGGTAAATAGATACAATATCACATACCAACTTTTAAATACCTAAATACGTAAATGCAGACACGTAAAGTCTGGAATTGAAAACTGTTCACAAGAACATACTGAAACTGTCTAATATTGCTCTAGCCTAAGGAATGTCTTTTCTGTCTCATGTAAAGGCTGTGCTATAGCTCAAGCAGCAGACGATGGTCAGAGGTGTGATGTCCATTAAAATCCTGAGGTGGGCTTGAGTATTTTTGTATTATTAGTGTAATCAATTAACCCAAATGAACCATTTCCACCAGTTATACCTTAGTTACTTGAAACATCTCTGTAAACTCATGCTGCACATCAAACAAAATACAAAGCTTTCACTATAACATTAATAAAAATAATTCTGGTATGATGGACTGTGTTACTCTCCTTTCTTTTCCCAAAGGCAGGCCTGACCTGTGTTTCCCTCAGTCATGATGATTACATAGCAAAAGCCACGGACAACAGTAACACTACTGCTAAAGGGATTTTTTAGGGAATAAGGTATTATTTTTCAAATGCTCTGTAGTCCTCCTTTACTAAAGACACTGTAGTAGTTATCAAAATAAATAATCTATATTCTATGGATTTCTGACTTGAAGATTTCCTATTTGGAAACTGACCTTATTTGCATTGTTTTTAATATTATCTCTGTTCTGATTAGGCCTCCAAAAAGCATAAACCCTAGATCTCCTCTCTTCTTTTAGGCACATTTACAGAAGATCTGGTCCAGCAGTGATACTACTGCACAAATTATGAACCCTTTATACTGATAGAGAAACAAGTTTTCTAAAATTTGTATAAGCTGGGTGGACAGGACTTGAGACAAACCCTCCTTGCACCAATCCAATCATACATTCCTCGCCTTAGGAGTGCTCCGGGTGAAAGAGCCTCAGAACAGGAGGATTCTCTTGGCTTCTAGGGGAGAGAAAGGAGGTTAATGAAAAAAAACAAAGTAGGATGTGGTTATTTTGTATGCTGCCTTTATAGAGTTAGAAAAACATGTTTTTTTAAAGGGAGATGAGACATACATTGTTGATCTTGTTTTGTGAAAAGAAGACTAATATGAAGGAGGAAAATTTGCAACTACCAGCACATGGTCTTCAATAGCTGGGGGTGAATGGTCCACCTACTCTAAGGCAGCAGTTAACAACACTGGAATGAAAAATTTAGATAGCAAAGGAGTGAGAGAGAAGTTGCTAAAGATGTTCCTGTAACCTGAGAAACTGTCTGATACTTCATACTACGTATACTCTTAAAAGAGCTGTCATAACAGAAGGTGGTAGCCCAGCTGCCAGGGTTTGCTGGTGCAGGTAGAAGAGGAAGAGAAGCAGAGCAAGGCACAGCCAGCACACCAAGGAAAGGAGTATATGGCAGCATAAGGCTCTGAAAATGTCAACTTGTGGAGGGATAAGCAGTGCAAACCATGGCAAATGGGAGCCACTAATGAAGAGGTGGGAAGGGCTAGAAAAAACAGATCATGCCAAAAAGTCTATTCAGTTTAAACTGTGCTTTGTGTACCAGCAAAACTGAAAAATCTTAAACTTGAAGTGAAGGTTGCAACAAGGAAGGAAATGCAATCAGCCAGCTCAAAGAAAAGGACTAAACTGTCACAGTTCTGCTTACAAGACCTAATTGTTGTTACTCTTTCTATCAATCTCATTGGAATTTCCTTCTTTAAGGAAAGTGTTGTCTGTTAAGCCATTTCATTGATATTCCTGAGTGGGTAAAAGAGTTTCACTTGTTACCAAGAAAAGTTTATGGGTGCAAGCTGATATTTTAAGGAGATACTTATCAATTTGAATATTTCCCTCACTGCTGTCAATCAAGTCTCAGCAGAGAGAGGTTGTAGATAGCAGATGCTTGATACAGACAAGAACTGAGCTGCAAGAGCAACATCTATTTCTATTATATTAATGTTATGTGATATAGCATTTTATGTACATTAATTTAATGTGTTCAGTCTTGGATGTCAATGTGTTTGCCTGCCTTAGAGTATTCAACTTCTTGATACATGCTTGGCAACATTAAAAATATCTACAGCGTCAAAAGGTAAAGGCATAGAGTAGTACTTGTTCAAGGTTCAAACCAACTGTTCTAAAAATACATGATAAGAAAAAGTGCTTGGCAGTGGCCTTCTTCAGTCTGCATCTTCATTTCATATTCATCTCCTTAAAAATACATTTAAGGGGATGGGAAGAGCAATTAAATGAACATTGAAGAGGTAACCCACTTAAAAACAAAAGGAAGTTGTTTTACCTGGAAGCATTTCCTTGTACTGTCTTCCTTATAAGTAGTTCTTCACTGCCAACATACAAAAAAGTTTTTAGTACTAAAGCTAGTTTGATCCGTCTTCAAAAGTAACACTGAGTGACCTCTACCTTGAAAAATCTAAGCAATCAGCAGAATGTCTCCAAGGCAACAGAGATTTTGATATTCTCATCAGTAAAGTGGACAAGAGAGGAAAAAATTAATTTTAGTAACAGGTTTTCATGTCTTAATAAATATATGATGTAAAACCACAACTGACTGAGATATTCAGGAATAGTATTCACATTAAAGAATGCCTCTTGTATGTTTATCATGACAAAGCATTTTTGACAGATAAGAAGGGATGCTAAATACTACTTCTGGTTACAGTGTGGTCAGGTTTCCCTCCATACAAACTAAGTTTATTTCTAGCATTTTATTTGAAAAGAATGTCAGCTATTCAGGCTAAAATGTAATTAGATTTAAAATATACTTATCAAGTATGAGCAACTACCCTTTCTCAAAAACAACCCAAAAAACCAAATCCTTAATAAAAATCCCAAAGGTAGGCAAGCTGATCATAGTGGGAACTTCTGTTCTTTAGCTCTATGGAATATAGAATGCTGGGTCTTTGGAAGGTTACCAGAGTGAGAGAAGTGACACCTCTGGTAAACGATATGCAAAACACATATCTGAGTCACCTTAGCATCAGGTTAATCAATGGCAAGCCCAGTGGGCAGTATTTATCTCTCATTTGAGACACCTGAGACAAGTCCAGAAGACAGAGTACAAGAATTCTGGAGATGCAGTGTGGTATCTGACGGCATTAAATATTACACAAGGACCCTACAGTTAGGCAAATATTTCCCACAGTAGAAAATGTTGAGGAATGAAACAAGGCTGAAATTTCACTCCTTTCCTTGGCTTAGTCTCCCAATACAAAGGTTCTCTCTCTGTTTTCTCTGTGCAATCACACACCTTCAACAGAAGAAACATCAGTCCCCTGGTACTGAAACATCAATCTCTTCAGGACCTGAGCAATACAGAGCTCTATCTGTGTATATGAAAGCAGATACAGAAGCCAGGTTTTTCTGGGAAAGTGCTTCAGCTACAAACAGCTACAGCAAGAGCACTGCAATGGCAATTACCACTGCTTCTGCCTTCCATGTAACGAAAGGAAAAAGAAATCCCTATTGTATTTTGTGAGGAACCACATCCCAAGGTTGCATTAGCAATGCTCCACAAATAACCTTTACCTGCAATTTCTGGTGATTTGGAGGACTATCCATGTTTTGTGATTCTGATTTGATCCATGCTGTTCTGAGTAGTGTGGACGTGAAAATGTTTAAGATCAGAAAGTTAGGTGTATGTGATGGGAGCTCTATTTCTCCAAGTACAGGACAGGAAAATCACACAAAACTTCAGAACTACAGTTTTGAATGCACATGCTTGAATGCTGTCCAAATTCTTTGGATCTTGTTTTTTTTAAAAAAAAACACCTTGCAAGACCTTGCATCTGGCAGCTGTGACTATTCATATCTTCTATAAGTAGGCATAGGATGGTCTAATACACTTTCACCAGTGGGTTTGTATCCTCAAGGGAAAATTTGTTCTTATTTTATATAACACCATTAGTTTAAGAAAGGATCAGTGTAAAATAGTATTATGAAAGAGTTCAAAAGGTATAAGCTGTTCTTCATAAATGTAAAAACTTTTATCAAACCTGAGGAGCTTCTTATGCCTCTGAGACCCTCTGGACCTGTAATACAGTCAGTGGAAATGTCAGCACAGAGATTAAGCACGGTTTTGTATTTCAAAAGTCTGCTGCCAAACTCTAGCATCTTCTCTTTGTTCTCTTTTGTAATGGGTCTAAAAGACATATTTAGTCTGCTCATTTGTATTTCTGAAATATCACTTTTAGCATGGAAGCTGAGACAATTTTTAATAAAAAAAATTAAAATTTAGTGAAATTTACATTTAACAATATAATCCATAGGATTTCATTCCTGTATTAACAGGTCTGTCCAAATGTTTGAACTCTCCTACATCACCACATGCATCCAAAGATTGAAATGAACACTTTGGTTATATAAAGTCTTCTATAACAGATGAGTCATTTTCATATGATCTGTTGTTATTTACAAAAATGAAAGCACTTTTCAGTACTTCCTAACAATGTACATCAGCAGGAAGCTGATTTGCTGAATTGAAAATATTTTACCTGGACTTAGTCTGAATGGCTCAGAGGCATATCAGAGCCTGAGAAAATACACATTTCAGAAGTTAACCAGGACAAAAGCAACACTGTGTTTCTGCACAATAGGTAGTTTTGAATTGCCACTCATGAACAACAAGTACACATAAAATTCTCTTCTGCATAAACTGTTTCACCAGCTTACAGTTAATTACTAGCTGCAGAGTAATTCCTAGCTGTGATTCATACCCCAAAAGTGCAAATACTGTACAATTTTTAAACCCCCTACCCTGAAATGCTAGCAGTTGTTTGCCTGAGACTGTTTCAGGTCCCAAGTTTCAAGCTTTTATCTGTCTTAGGGCATGGCCATGAGAAAACAAGATGAATTTTTTTAGTAAATAGAATAGACTAGACTATTTCAATTGGAAGGCACCTACAATGATCATCTAGTCCAACTGCAATTTTTGTATAGCTGCAAGAAGCTTTTTAATTCAATGGAAAATTTTACTCCCAGAATAGAAAACATTTTAAGATATTAACCAAAAGTTGAAATTCTTTCGTGTGAACATCAATATAGGCTCAGAATGATTAAAGAAAACAAACAAGCAAAAAACCAGCACTAAAATAAATTCTACTGTGGCCTAGTCCTGCCTTCTAAAGAAAACAAGGGTCTTTTTTTTCCTTACCATAAGACTACTCATGTACTACTCCTCACTAACTGAATTCCTAATAGAATTCAATTCCTGTTCTTTTTAATTATTAGTAATTTAGAGTACTCACTTTATTTAGTTCTGAATAAAATGACACTGGCTTGTTTTTACCTTAAAGTTATACTTTGCAGCTGATATATGATTGTTACTCCATGATAACAACACAGCTTTTGACAGTGATGCCATAAGTTATATCTACAATCTCTTCTAGAAAAAAACTAATTACCAGACTAGCCCTAAATGTCCTCTTGGACCAAATCAGAGTGTACATTCATGAAAATGTGCTGTAACTCTCAATAATCACTGTTTTTTACAGAACAGTAAAGAGTCTTCTCACGGAGGTAAGGCATTCAGTGTTCAATTTTAGTCTTATTTTTTCTTTTCTCTCCTTCCTCAGAAACTCCTGAAGTCTAGTTTCCTACAATGAAAAGTGAAGACTGAAAAATATGAAAACATGTAATTTTGTCAAAACCCACATCTTAAGTCAGCGATGCAAATGACAGGCTGTTTTCCCAAAACTTTAACAGACATAGGAAAAGAGCTGGATCTGAACAGTTGCATTAAAATTGGTTATTTGCAGTATGAAGACCAAACACAAAGCTTCCTATCTTCCTATAAGCTTTCATGGAATATAATCCCTTTAAAATCACACCATTCATAAACTACAAAAAGACCACTTCTATCTTGGAAGGCTTCTCTTGAAAAATTAAGCATTTATACAAAACTTTGCTTTCTACTTTGACATCTGTTTTTAACTTTGTTTCACTCTTCTCTACATCCTGATCAAAACCTCTATGTACAGAACCCCTGTGTCAATCATACACAGACTATGCAAG
Source organism: Lepidothrix coronata (assembly GCF_001604755.1). Classification (NCBI taxonomy): domain Eukaryota; kingdom Metazoa; phylum Chordata; class Aves; order Passeriformes; family Pipridae; genus Lepidothrix; species Lepidothrix coronata. The sequence continues at coordinate 1,141,504 of NW_016690268.1, read as the reverse complement.
CATATTAACTGAAGGGACCCTGACTTTTCAGTGAGAAGGTTTCATTTTTAATTTCTTCCTCAATCATCATCCAAGGAATTTTAAAACCAAGTAACTACTAATTTTCCAGACAATTTTTATTTCAATACTATATTTTCACCTCTCAGCTACTAAACCAAACAGTAAAAGATTCCTGAAAATTATGTAATTTTCTGTTATATGAAGCACTGCTTTAACTGTCCCTTTTAAGTCAAAGGTCACCTCCAAAAGATGACTCTGGAAAGAGATTCTGAAAGCTTTTTCTCAGTTATTTCAAACTGAAATCTGAGAAGTGGAAAACAAAAGACCTTGTGGGTAGCCTCAATGTGAAAAATTTACTGTGTATGCAGGTCACAAAATCAATGCAGCCCACAATTTAATGCTCTGAACTTTCACTCATTTAACTGTTGTGTTGAGACTGAACATTCATTAGGGATGTTTTAGTGAATATAAAGATTCCTGAAAAACAATGGAAAACAAATATATTCTTTCAGCATTCTATTCTTACTAGTTGTCTATTCAGAAACCTATTCATTTACAGGTGAAATCTAGTCAGATACTAACAATGTTCTAATGGCACATTTAATTTCTCCTTAAAGTTCCATCTTAGCCTCATCCTGGGGAGTAGAGAAATACTTACTGTTTTTTCAGGACCAGGCTTCAAAATTGTACCTTACGCTGTCAATCATAATGATATCATAACCAAAAATTTGCAAACATTTATCATTTGAATCCTATAACGCCTCCTACTGTTTTGCCACCTTACACATTCTTAAAAAAAGGAGTAATTCAGACACTATCATCTTCTGATTTTCACTTAAAGTCTCGGCTGACCTCACCATTTCTGCTTTCCTAGGGTGAGAACAACTGAAGCGCTTCCACTGACCTACTGCTACCTACACTAGCCATGTGTTTTTATGACTATACGCAGTTGCTCTCCTTTCACTCCTTGCTCTCGCTCCTCTCTAAAGACTACTGAAGGAGCTTCAGTATGTATTGCCCAGGGAGTAAGCACTGTGGTTTTGACTCATTCAGTGTTCTTATATGATGCTCTGCTGATATCCTCTGTATCTCCTCTGTTAGAGGTCTCTCTGCTAGCCCTATTTCTACGCATAATCTAACATCAAAAAGTGTGCCAGCCTGGTTCTCTCACCAAGCCCAGTCCTGTGCTACCACAGATTTTCTCTATTAAGTTAAGTGAGGAAAACAAACTTAGACTCATAACAATTTACTGTGTTGGGGATATTCAGTCACAGGTATCCAAAGACTTAAGTTCTTTCTGTTTATGTTTTTATTTTTCTGAGTCTGTGTTTCCATTAGAAATTTTGCAGATCAGCAAAGTTTCCAGTGTGTCTATGTGAAGGTGGTCACTGTGGTTCCTGCAGAGATCACAGCTCATTAAAACAAATTACACAGTCTCAGATATACATTTCCTCCATTTGCTTCATAACAATGTAGGTAGAAAATGAGGGGAGACAAGAACAAAAATACCCATGCACAGCTACCAAGCTTGTCTTTTTCTCCAGCTGTACCATGTTTCTGTGAAGGCTGCAGTTTTGGTTAGAAACTTGCTTCAATTTTTAATGTGTGAAAGAGAAGGATTTTAATCCTCCTTTCCGTGAAAACAGAACCTCAGCTCCAGAGCTGTGGCCTAACTTCTATAATCCTTTGGGTGTATATACTTCTATTTTTCTGAAAGGAAAAAAATATTTCCCTTCAGCAGAAAAAAATTCTGAAAATACTTCCTTAGGTTGGATCATAAGAAAATGTGAATAAGATAGCACTTGAAGAAAATATTGAGGTTTTAGAAAAAGAAAAAATTCAAACTTTTATGGCATCTTTTGCTAATATTAAACTAAAAAAATGCTAAAGAAGAGACAAAACACAGTATATACATAAAATGAAGCAAGCCTTCAGTGAGTCTTCATTGCAACTAGTGTCTGATCATGTTTTTGTGTTGCTGAAGCACCATTTTTGCTACTGTTTATTTAGAAAGTAATTAAGAACACACTTGCATGATTAGGTGACTTGGCTGTCTATCCTGAATTCATTCATAATATGCAGGTTAATGTGCCAGACTGACATGGATGCCCACCCACACTGTTCCTGTCAAATACTGCTTTCTCAATGGGAGATGCTTTCTGAAGCATTTCGTGTTTACAGGTGGGGTGTGATATATTTCAGTCCCCTTCAGTGCAAAGGCAAACAGCTTATTTTAAATGCTTTTCAGTTGAAATCTTCTACCTATTGGAAATGGCTAGGAGCAGCTTCCTAAATAACCAGTTATCACTCAAAATAACCAGTCTGACTTGCACCAAATGGGATCAAAGCACTCTTAAGACACTTACCAGAGATGGGATTTATCTCATCCACCTGTAGATCTCTGTAGACATCTACAACAAATTTAGTTTTCTAGACCGCCTTTACTTGTGGTAGTGAGAAGTAGGAACCTTTAGAGAGCTATTAAAGTGGTTCGTACCTAAGAAATGAGGGGAACCACACTCTACAAGTGCCAATTCTTTTTGTATAAAGGAAGCTTGAATGACTGCTTCAGATACTGCCAATACACTAGAGATGTCTACGTAGATGAGATTTTTGTTGAAAGAGCAAAGAGAGATTTTTGAAGTTTCCTTCCACTCTTTCCTGAGTGAATGAGTATATACAGTACCCTTCACAGCAGAGTCAAGCAGGTTAATATGAACAACTGCTTTCAGAAGCTGCTCTCACTTCACCAGCAGCTTGCTATCAGCACTCCCCAGCTGACATTGGGGACTGGAAATTTCAAAGTTACTGAGACTTTAGAATTGATTTCCAACCTACCTTTACTCTTCACGCACTTGTCTTTAGCCTTAGCATGCACCTGACTGTCATACCAGAGTACACAAAAAAATCTTCGTGCAACTTGGACTCACCCATGTGTGTGGACACACCCCATAAGCCTTTTTTATTAGGAAGAAAATGTCTAAAACCAAATAAAGATGGTAGTGTTCATACTTATGTATCATGACACTCTCTTCTATTACTACAGCATCACTTCTACCTTTTAAATTAGACCTGAATAAAGGGTAAAACTAATTGTAAAATAAATATGAAATTGAGAAATGATTATTCTCATAACTTTTTTTTTGAGTAATTTCTGTTTGAATTTCTTATTCTGGTTCTGCATTTATGACTAGACTTGTACTAAATATGTACAGACAGAATATATTTTAAAATCACATGCAAGCAACCAGTTCCTTCCACCAATATAATACTACACTGGCAACTTGGGAATCAAAGGGAGTCTAGGGTAATGATCACTTAGTGTTGTTTTTCTTTTAGAAATGCATCTCTTAATTCAACAAGGGAAAACAGAGACTATGTGATGAATCTCTATGTTGGTTTTATTTGGCTTATTTATTTTTTTATGCAGCCTTCAAGTTGATTTATAACATTACATTAAAATAACTTGGTGGTGGCAGTCCTTGTTGCAAAACAAATGGATCAAATTAACCATCCTGTGTACTACAATCTTGGACAACAAAGTGCCAAACAGTACATGGGTGGGTTCAGCACTTTTAAAATGCTCTGTATATACCTTAATGCTTACTTCAGCCATTGATTGATTAGACTATAGTTATCATGTAAGAGGATCAGCTCCATTACAAGGAAAAAAGCCAGCTATCAAGTACGTGGACCTCTATTATTATCACCTGAGAAACATTCAGTATAAATGAGAGCCTGAAATGAGGGACAAAGGTGAATTTTTTCAATGCTAGTAATTAATTCTTGCTTTGCATAGGGTAATTGAGGGCAATCACAGAATATTGCATGTCATTTCATTACTGGGCCATCAGATGGACTTCTACTTGCATACCCTAGTAAATGTGTTAAATCTCTGAGTACCATGTTGAAGATAAAAGAGAAGAAGATAACCTTCCTGTCATTCCCATCTACTTTTTCTATTTTGACATTTCCCTTTCCTTTGCTTTAATATGAAAAAGATTAGGAATAAGTACAATAAAAACATTCCGGAACAGCAGTAAATATGAACTAACATTGTAATGAAATTCCCTGCCTGGGATTTCAGGCTGTTGTGGTCACTGCTGTCATAACCCTTACCTTCCTTTTCCTATGCCTGTGCAAATCCCTTACCCAGCTGCCCAGCACTCAAAAGCAGGCTGTGATAAAAAACAAAGGCAGCTGCTAGGGTAACAGATACTAACTAGAAAAATATCTGTTCTATCTTGAAAATCAACAACTAGGATGTTCAATTCTTCATGAATTCCATGAACTCCCCTACAACATAAAGTACAATTTCACTGTTAGTTTAAATCACTTGTTCTGCAAAGTTTGACATACACTTTTTTCTTCAGGATAATTTGCGGGGCATAGAGATATGCTTTTTCAGAATTCTGACACCAATCTTATGTTCAGTATGATTAAGAGTACCTTCAGTTAAATCCTACAAATTATTTCAGTTATTATAACTATGTAAGTATGGGTCTTCAAAATAGATCACTGTACAGTGCTACCAGATTCACATACCTTCCTTTTAGTAGTTTAAATGAAGAACATCTGTAGACTTCTTGTACAATATGGATTTTTCTGTAATCTGTTGAAATATAAGATCTTACTCACTGAAAGTGTATCTCTTTCTGACTTCTATATTTTGGTCACATGCCTAAATTACATGGAATAAACCTAGGCTTCATTGCATCAATGAAGAGAATAAGGATTCTTATGAGTAAAGTCCATCTAAAATAAATATAACCTAAGTCCAGTGCTTTGAAAAGTTTCCATACTGTATGCAGTATCTTGTAGTGCTGTTCTATTTATAATCATGCCAGGCAGCAAATGGTGGTGGGATCTGACACTTATAGTTGATATCACAGATAATGAACAGCAAAATGCAGATAAAGCATGCCCTTATTTGCCATTTACCAACAAGAACTTTTGTCACAACTTTTGCAAATATAGTGGTTAGTATTGGAGCATATGCTTCCTTTGTGCTCTACAGACACAAGGCACAGCCTTTGTCACCTGAGATCACAAAATCCTAGACTATCCTGAGTTGGAAGGGACCCACAAGAATCATCGAAGTCTAACTCCTGACCCTGCACAGGACCACCCCCAAGAGTCACACCATGTGCCTGAGAGCATCATCAAAACACTTCTTGAACTCTGTCAGGCTTGGTGCCAGGACCACTTCCCAGGGGAGCCTGTTCCAGTGCCCAACCTACCTCTGGGTAAAGAACCTTTTCCAAATATCTAACCTAAACCTTCCCTGACACAGTTTCATGATATTCCCTTGGGTCCTCTACCACTGGTCACCAGAGAGAAGAGATCAGTACCTGCCCCTCCTCTTCCCCTCGTGAGGAAGTTGCAGATTGCAATGAGGTCTCCCCTCAGTCTTCTCTTCTCCAGGCTGAACAAATCAAGTGACTTCAGCTGCTCCTCACAGGGCTTCCCCTCAAGGCCCTTCACCATCTTCATAGTCCTCCTTTTGACACTCTCTAAGAGCTTAATATCATTCTTATATTGCAGCACCCAAAACTGCACACAGTACTCACGGTGAGGGCATGGAGCAGAGCAGGATGTGCAGAGATGTTCACGTTTGTGAAAGCAGCAGGTAAATTCTCACCCAAGAAAGAATTAAAATAGTTGTACTGGTGAGAGAGCCATAATCACAAAACTCTATTACCACCCTCCTGCCACTATCTCGTGGGTCTCTGAGTTGGGACCTTCTCATAGCTGCAGCAACATACTTTCTACATAGCCTTCGTACTAGACAGCAGTCCTCTCACCAAGGCTGAGTGGTTGATGCCTTCAGTTTGGTCAAGAATAGGCAAAAGAAATTTCAATCAAAACCAGTCACAAGATACTCCCATTGTGAGGTGGGTATTTTTGCATATATTGCATCTTGTGCTGAAAATGTCAGCTCTACAAATCACACTAAATGTATCTCTACTCTCCATGGGTTTGGATGGCTGCTTTGCAGATGGCACTCTAATTTCATTTTGTATATACAACTGCATATTTACCTGCTGTTTCTGTGATATTGTGTATTTTACTATATAGAATACTTTGACACATATTAGCAAAACAGCATGATACAAGTACTAATAGATTCAGCTTGATATTTGATAACAAAAAATTCCAAACAATCAATCAAAACCACTCCAGACTAGTTTATTCCTGTATTCTTTTCACATCCCACAGGGCAGTTTAAGAATAAAAAAAGCGTCACGACTAAGAACAGAAAATGAGCTCAATGTTTTTAATATTATCAGCAGCACATTTGTTTGATCTTCAGTTAAAATGATGTCCATTGTTTTCATATAATGTTACAGGTCTTTTTGTTTTGTTATTATTTAGCTTCATAATTTCATTATGCAAATTAAAATGAATAATTAACTAAAAATATTTTAGCAAATTTCCCAAAAGGGAATTATTTTTGCAAAATGATTAACATATCTTACAGTTTGATGATTCTGGAAAGGGAAATGAATTAGCTTCATTTTCACCACTGATCTTTTCTATTTGCTTAAAAAATTTTCACAGTTTTGAAAATGTCAGGGAAGATTAACCCACTATTAAAGCAGTCATTTATCACAATTAGCAGAGAGGAACGTTTCCTTGCTATAACCGACTCACTATTTTTTTCCTTTTTCTAAAGGCTGTTCTCCTTAGGCCTCACTAAACATTCCAAAGTATTTGTCTGGTGCTTCCAAATATAAAGTATTATCTAACACAATATCCTGTATTCTCTGCTACAATTTTTATTATCCTTCATTCCCATCAGATGAATTTTCCTGTGCCACAGTGATATAGCCTAATATACTACCAATTTACCTTTTTTTCAGCCATAATAATGCTATTGATTTCAACAGAAACCGCACTTTTTGAAACAGAAAACTGAATTTAACACTATATGTTTTTCCAAGAAAAGAAAAAGTTGCTACTTCTAAAACATGACCATCATGTGCATTTATTTGTTGAATGGCATCATGTACTTCCTTAGTTATGCTGACCAAAAATGGCTTCTGTTTGAATGTATAACAAAGCAAAACATGCCTTTATCTCTCAGACTTTTAGACTGTGAGGGCTTATAAAACCATAATACCACTAGTACATTAAGTTGCTGGGACAGACTGTAGTTCATACACTGGTGAAAGATTTTTTTATTTATTTTTAAACTAAATTTAAATCCATTATCAATGAAAGACAGCAGACCAGGGGTAAGACTATTTGATTCAAATTAACTTTATATCATGGGGATTTTTCTGATGCAGTGCTGGTGTGTATCTAGAAGAATGCAAAAAAATTTCCAAGCATCATTGGCTCTGGTATGCCTCCCTTTTGTAAATTATACAAGAAATCAATACTGAAAGTAAGGCTGTCAAAACTGCCTAGCACTAGCATACAAGTGACTCTAAATTAATCACAGATTATTGATCATCTTATGGCTGGAACAGCATTGGTGGGGAATAACCAACTAGTTTGGTTTGTCATCAGTTCTGAGAAATGAAAAACTGGAAAACACACCTATCAAATGGACCTTGAATATAAATCCTTTCTGAGGACCTGCACATTATTCTCAGCCTGACAAGACCACCTTGGCTGAAGGATTTATAGTATCTGCTTGCAGCAGATGCAATGGACCATAATTACCTGGATTGAGTGTTGCTCTAAAATAGCACAATGGGAGGATAACATTTATGAATCACAATTAGCATGAACCTTTCCACACAGGTGGATCATGAGGCTGCTGTTCAGCAGTGCCACAAAATAAAGAGACAAAATGATCCACAGAATATTGCAGGCCCTCTCCCCAATCTGAGAGAAATAAGAAAAAATTAACAGAATTCTCGTTGAAACCTAAACTCTAAATTACACCATTAATTGAATGCCAGCATTAAACCTATGCTACTGTTGATAGGTATTTTTTAGACTGTTTAGGAGAAAAGGGACAGTACCTATCACAAAACATTTATTTCCCTGATATCAATGCAGCTTCTCAGACATGTGCATGGATATTTATATGTGCATGCATATATATCTGCACACAAATATGTATGTATAAGCACCATTTAGTAATTAAGAAATTGCAATTCAGACATTATAAATGGAATTAGAAATTCCTCCAAAGGTTGTCTTGCAGTGTTCTTTGAGATCACATGGGAGAAACTTATCAGATATCCTTTTCTAGTTACCTTGCATAGGAAGCAGTGACAAAAATAGCCTGGGAGGAAATAAATATGTGCCCTTCAGCAACGGCCAGAGGAAAGATGGTTCTGGCAGCAACTCAATCTGTCATTTGCCAGAGGTGTGGTGTCTGTCTCAGATAATAAATAATAAGTAATGATATTACTGCAAAGATTGCATATACTCCTTCATCTGTGAGAGTCAAAAGAACTATCATCTGTCCCTGGCTCCCCACAAATTATCTAAGGAAAAGCTTCACCTCCCCCTTTTATTCTCTGTAACTAATAATTCCATATGTCAAGAGGCAATGGATGTCATAAGAAAGTGATGATTTTCAGGAAACTTCAGGAAAAAAGATAATTAGAAACTGTATGACAGGGCATAACTGAACTTTAATAAGCAGATGCAGAAATAGTCTAATATGCTGATTACACAACCTCTGTCAGTTAACTTATCTTAAAATATCAGTGTTTGAAAAGGCAAGAAAAAGAAACCAGTTGTTGCTCATAAGTCTTGTGTTCACAATGCTAAAGGTTATCAGAGAGAGCTAGTTAAAAAGGTCCAAAACAGATCAGAAGACTGCCCTAAAAAATAAACGGCGAGGATGAACAGGCTGATTTCCTGGGTCTCTTATTTAGCAACATAGGTATCTTTGATCATGAGGGCTATGTCTAACAGCATTCACCAACAGCATGCAGTACTGTGAAACAGAAGAAATAAATAATTTTTCCATTTATGTAAAGTTGGATGTTTCCCAAACAAAACAAGAACCAAACTGTATTTTAGTCCAAATTTGATCAGAAATTTAGCATTAGCCATGGACAAAAATATGTAAAATAAACTTAAATTATTTTTAAAGAAATGAGCTCAATTGATTATTTTTATTAAATAGCATCACTTTTCATTTGTATGGAGAGAAATAATAATAAAACCAAAGTAATATCAATTAAGAAATTTTAATTTTACTTAAAAATATTTTCTGTTTCACTTCATTCTTTTGAAGTTGAAAGGACCCGTTTTTTAACCAAAAGAGAAACTTTATACTATTTGAACCACTGTGACTTTTAGTACTGTTAAACTACACAGAAGTCTTCATTGTCCTGTTTTAAAGGGCCAAAGCTCTCAAAAATAATAATCATATCTTCCTACACAACCTGGAACACTCTAGGACTTCTTCTAGCCATTGCCTTTACACAGCAGTGTACCTTCAAGAACCATAAAGTACTCACTTCGAAGGTAGCAATAGTAGCTTTAGCTCTCAGGATTAACAGCCATTCCTCATTATTCCCATATTGAGCTGCACTAACGAGTCACCATTTGGGTTAGCCTGAGACATCTTCCACAGTGACTTAAATTAATACAGCTGTTTTTGCCCTGAAACAGAGTGGGAGGACTCCCACAAGCTGTTATTGGGCCTCAGCTGCGGGGACTGTAATGATTACCCAGAGAAGCAGCAATAAACAGCTGTGAAAAGTAAATTCAAACTGTTCTAGCTAGATCTTGTTTGTCTCTGCACTAACTTAATCAGCATCATCCTAAGCACAGACGAGTTCTTAGGATTTCATTCATCCAAAGACTGAGGAGGCTGGCCTGACCTTTCTTAGCTTGTAAAGCACAATGAGATCCCAGTCTATTGCTTCAGGGGAAAAATAGCAAAAGATTAGTTCTGTGATGGAGATGTAATAGTTTTGACATGGCCATAGGGTATACCAGGTTTCTAACTTCCATCTCCAGGCCCGTTTTGTTCTTTAATAGTGGGCAACTATAAAAGTAAATTTTTGCATTTTAAAGTAAAGGAAGATGTGAAGCTGCAATAGCAACAAGTTCCTGGATGTCCATGGAGAAGATTTTGGAAAGTAACATGAATTTCTTAATTCATACCCTAGAGAAATCCCAAACCCCAATGTTTTGAAACCAATTTGGTTAACTGCTCAGAGAAACAATAAACCTCAGAAGGGAGCAAGTAGCAAGTTGTGAAACTTTAACAAGATCTCCAAGGAAGCTTAGACAAAAAGGTAAAGAATCGATGTTGCTAAGACTTTACAAAAACAACAGAGATAAAGTTTCATTTTCATGAGCTTCATCTGAACCCTGGATAACCTGGCCAAACTCTTGAATTCTCAATAAAATATCTTTTCTTAGTTGGACAGTTTTAAAATGACTAACATTTTTTAGAAGCTCTATTAGTCAGAACTTAGAAAAGTAGAAGATGCTATAAACTGAAATAACTGAATTCTGTATAGCACTGTATTTTCTTTCATCATTACCACTTTAGTTGATTTTTTATACAGTTGTCTGTTGTTACTGCTATCTTATGAAAACTGTAAGGCTTTCACATATAAAATACATGAATCCACGACACAACTACCCCTAGATGTTATGCATACTTGCAGAGTTGAAAGAATTAATCCAGTAGGTTTAACCATTTAATCATTCCACTAAAAACAATCTTTTAATTGTTTAAAATTAAAATTAAAAAAAGAGTATGTTTAAAGTCTGAGAATCAATTTTTTCCTCCTTCCCCCACCTGCCCCAAACCAAACCTACTAGTGCCTGGTAATTTGTTTGCATTAGTACAGTTAGTAAGACCATGAAATTCAAATGAAGGGGAAAAAAGACAAAAATATCTATCCCTCATAATAGTATTTTACATGCACTTCAGCTGCTAGAGCTGCTTGCCTAGAAATACAAAGAATAATACATTCAGATCCAAATTTATGAAAAAGTAAAAATCATGTTGTACTATTTCTTTAGGATGTACTAAATATTTTGTGACTGGAGCTTTGTAAAAAATACCTGCTGGCAAATCACAGGAAAAAATGAAAAATCAGTTTTTACTTAATATTTTAATCATTTTTAATCAAGTAAAAATATATTAATTTTGAAAGTAAGATCTGATTTAAAAATCCCACAAATTTTTAGTTAATAAAAATAAAAAATTTAAATAAAAAATAATCTAGAAATGAAAACTGAAAACAGTTCAAAATGTAAATTCTTAGTTTAGGATCAGCCCCAAATTCTGAATCACCTTAATAGTATATTATCTACAAAGAAAATAACTGATTCCATTAAATTACTAAAGGAACTAAATCCATTCTGCCATGTATGTTTAACCTGAATGACTTTTTAAAATTTTGTTTTATTTCATTTTATTCTATTTTATGTTATTTGTTAAGGTGCTTTTCCTGAAACTCTGCATAGAAAATCCTATTTACTTGGACAGGAAGGTTGGCTTAGAAAACTTTTGACTAAATTTCCATCCACATTCACATAGGTACAAGGAGGGACTTTTGAATGTGTTCAAATTCTAAAAGAGTAGAAGGTAGTTAACTCCTCCTTGACTCGACCTCTTCCATTTTTCTTCTTGCTTTTAAATCTGTATGCAAGTCCCACTGGTTTATGAAAAGTTAAACAGAATTTTACCAGTATGTCTTGATCCACTCAGGCTGAAGGAGGGGGGCTCTGATTTCCAAAATCTCCCTAAGAGTTTCAGACAGTGGAAAAGATCTGTTACTCACTGTGAGTGTGGGCAGCCTCATCTTTGGGATACAGAATAACAAAAGGTTAAAAACACACGTTTTCTTTTCTTAGTCACTGCTGCCTGCTTATAGCAACTGAGGAGATGTAATGAGGGCCCAAAACAGTAATACCCACACCCACAAATAGCTTTCCACATGTAAGACTGAAACACGGGGAGCAGAAGAAACAACACTTGAGAGGCTTTTCCTCTTGCATTTGCTCTTTGCGAAGAATTGGCTGAATCAATATTGCTTACTGCACTGTTACAATGTGTATCCTCATGCACATTAGGCATTCTCAGAATACTGGATTTCTTGATTTATGTCATTTAAAAGACTTGCATTGATGGACCTTAAATGTAGAGAGAAGCAACAGCAAAAAAATACATTACTGGAGCTGTAACATTTTTTATACTTTTCTTCAGAAATCATCTTGCAGGGAACTTATTTTTAGGTAACTATCTTATCATTTTTTACCAGGAAAATCATGTTTTGCCTTTCAGTTAGACATCTGCCTTCTAAACAGAGCAAATAATATTTTTTTCTCCATGTATTACATCTTAATCAGTCAAACATTTTAGATTGTTATTTAGCAAACACTTTGTTCAGCTACTCTGTAAAGAAAAAAAAAGGAACGTACTGTTTGCTCTCCCTGCTTCATCTTGTAGAAGACCTCTATCCTTTCTCATCGTACCTCTCCTGTGTAATTTTTTTGTGACTCAGCAATTCTATATGATGTCTCTAAACTCCAACTACCCAGTCAATATCTAAGTGATTGAAAGATTAATTTATTCCCACTGAGATCAACTATGTCAGACTAGCAAAGGCAAATTACAGACAAAAGCTATCATGGAGTGGTTACTTCCAACCTCCTGCCAAGACGAATCCCAAATGCAAAGAAAAACAGCTTCCAGCTGAACTGAAAAGGCTCTAGTTTTAGTACATCCCATGCAGTGAGCATACTGGTATCACTTATGAATTTTTCCACAGCTGAAGGATATGCTCTGCTGAACTGCCTGACTCATCTTGCAAGCAGCAGCCAGCATGTATGGTGCCCAAAACAGTGGTGATGCGAAGTCGAGGGTAACAGATGGCACATCAAACATGTCTTTGGTACATGAAGGAAACAGAGGTTGTCGAGTAATTGTGACTTCAAAAAAACTCTTTTATGCCCTGCTTGTTGACAGCTGCTATTATGATATCTAATCTATAGTCATTATTCGTGGAAGCAGCTCAGCCAGGTTCCTGCAGTCATTCTGCTAAACCCACTTAGTGGATTACCTCGAGCTTTAGTTCCCAAAAATTCAACATCTCTCCTATTTTGTTACATGAGAGCAGAGTAAAAATCTTTATCAATGACTGTCAGTAAAAATGCCCCAAAATACTGAGAAAGGAAGGAAAAGAAATAATGTTGGGGGCATAATATGTGCCAGCAATCGTTATTAGTGGAGTCATTGCTGAAGGCTGGCAAGGCAGTGTGTAGGGATCCTTATTAAACTGGTAATTTTGAGCAGTGTCAAATTGAGTTGAGTGTATTTTTTGCTGTCTCAGGTGTCATGCATTTTTATCTCAAATTAACTTCTCTGCTTCAGCCCTACTGCCATCACTGCTCTGATAGCTGGAGGATGTGTCATTTTCAGCCTTCAAGATGCTCTGAATAATACCAACATTTCCTGTTTGCTCTTGCTGGCTCAAGTCCCTTTTTTTTCACTCCATTCACAGATGCTCCATTTGATGAAGTTACTGGTTTTGGATCTTATTTATTATGTCTGTCCCTTTTTGAAGAACTTCTACCTTGAATAAGGTAGAATAAAATTATTAAGGATAAATTCAGTAGGCAGGGGAGTTACATTGATGACATTGATTCATCAAATAATATATGATTAGGCACACAAAGTGAAGCAGCTCCAGCAGGAAAATCTGAAAAAGACTAATCCAGAAAAATGAATAACCTATTCAATGTGGCACTCTCTTCTCATGCCAGAGACCACAACCCTACACATTAAATCCAATTTCTCACTCACTACTGGTGTTGAGCAGGAACTTCACTGGGGAGCTGAGGCAGCTTTGCCAGCAAAAGACTTCTTATAATGACCCTAACCAATGATGAGTTTCTGTTTCAATTAATTGGATTTTACAGCTAAAATAAACAAACAAAACTTTGTCATGAATCTCTTGGCCACTTCTACTATGCACAAAACAATTCCTGGACCAATTCCATCTCTATCATTAAGGCCAGATACAAGTTAATGTATCAGTTTACTGAATTCATTCAAGAATTAATTCACAAACTTCAGTAGTAGGTTTGAAAGGTACATTGCTCAGTCATGTTGTAACATTACCCAAATAACTGTGTCATTGCAAGTATGTATCTTACCAGTAATTGTCACAGTCCTTGATGAGATTGTGAATAGCCTATTTTCCTGTCCTAGATTCTGAGAAGAAGGAGAAAATCATCTAAAATTCCTTTTCAAAACTGACCAGTTTCTTTTTTACAACATCAAGACTTGGAATGAAAAAACTACTTAAGGATTCTTCAGCAGTCCAAGCCAGGCCATTCACTGAATAATAACTAGCTGAAGAAAACTCAGCTTCTGTACAGATTAACCTTAAGATACCATTGCTAGAATGAAGTTCTGAGATGCAAATGCTGTATGATAATGGCTGGTCCCCTCAAAAAAAAAAAAAAAAAACCCAACCACGAGATTTTTCACAGGTACAGGTTGTCTCTTTTGTTGCTAATGTGGGGTTTGTTCAACATGAAATCTGTGACCTTACAACCTTGACTTTCTCAAAGATTGCCCAACTGAGATTTTTAATACATGTCTAATAGAATGTAAGATGACTGCAGTGTAAATGAACAATAGTCAATTCTTTATGCTTATCATAATGTGTGATAATTTACCCAAGACTCACATAAAAAGATTTGTATTCAAGCTCTGTAGGAGAGCTTGTAAACAAGAAATCCATTGATTCACAAATATTTACAAAAATCAGGGTGACGGGACTAGGTAAACAAAGAAAAAGCAAACAGAATTCTGCCTTTCATCAACTGGAATGCTATATTGTAAGAAGCAGGTATATGTGGTTTAGGGAATGACCATTTGATTAGAACTAATTACTAGAAATAGTGCCTCTATTTAACAATGTTACTGTGGTGAATTTCTATCAACTGTATAATGGAAAACCAAGCCTCATGTCAATTCAGAGAATAATTAGACAAGCTCTCTATTGATAGGCACTGCAGTTACTCAAACACAAGTTAGAAAACAGAATTACTGCTTTTCCTCCACAAGAACAAATACCAAGCCTGATGCTATGGGTACTCTCATGTATGCCATCTTAACTGAACATCGCAATTTTATTCACTCCATGTGGTTCTATAAAGTCACAAAATTCAATTCCAAGAAGTGTAAATATTTTAAACTTATGAAAATGCCACTTTATTTTATGTGCAATGGACAAAATAGCAAGAGGCATGTAAATAAAGTCAGGCAACAAAATGACAAATATTTGGATATGTAATTCAAGCCAAACAATGGTTTGATCCAGCAAGCACTTCTGCCAGTACAGAATCTGTATGTGTGGGTTGCTGAGCTGAATTCAATTACATGTTTTTGGGCATTAGAGATTACACACATTGAAATCCGAAGGACAGATGTCACCATTTGCAATACAATACTGCTATTTTAGGGTAGCTTTTAAAATCCATCACAATTTGAAATGCTTAATACTTCATTCAGTTAATGAAACAATATGGATAGATTCCATTGGGAGTCAGTTTCTATTAATACACATATATTTGCCTTGGTTTATCTTAATGACAAAATGTGTGTAATTTTTAATGCTCCAAAACATTTAATTGAATTTTAAAGATGGTAATACTAGTCTAGATCCTAAAGTGATACAGAATAAGACAGTTCTGATGTTTTAAACTTCCAGCTGAAATAATTTCATATTCTAAAAATTTTTATTTGAAAGATTTTCTTTTTTTAATGTGTTGAACAGAGACAGTAGTTTTATATTGTAGTCTTTTTACATTACTTCTGTCTGGGACCATGTTTTTGTATACATGATATGAAGTCAACACCAAAATACTATCCTTCAACAAAACCCAAACCAAACCAAAACCAAACAACAACAACAACAAAGCAAAGAACCATAATTTTAGCTATGAGTAGCTACACATTTATACAACTGGCATGCATTTATACTGAAATGTGTGAAAAGATACCGCTCTACACCAGTCATGAACAATACAATTGTTTCAAAGAAATAACAGAAGTATTAAAAATGTTAAGGTTTATTTTCCATCTATTTATAACACTGAACAAGCATCCAGTAAAGTTTTTGACACCTTTGCAAAGTGTTTAAAATTGATAATGAAAAGTAAATTATGCATTACGGTTGTTACGATTCTGTCAAAATTGTGAGACATTTATAAGTGTAAAAATATAGCCTTTACCATGAAAGGAGACGTAAGCTGGGGCTAGTATGCTAAGCTAAAGCTATGAAAAACATATGCTGAGGGGTTTTTTTTGCTCTGTTATAATTCTGAGTGATAGTCATTCACAGCAGAAGGTGGTTTAGAGGTCTGATGGTTTGTTCTGATCAGAACTGTCACAGAAAGAGATGATCACTTCCAAGCAAAACCAGCAAATTATACATTCCATTCACTAGTGGGTGCAGAATAGACAGTTTTTCCAGTGGGTCTTCCAGAAATAGAAATAAGCTATTACTGATTCTTACTTTTTTTTCCCAAATTCTGTTTTTGTCTGTTTACTGGCATAATAAAATTTGTAGTGAGCCAGAGATTCAATTATTTAATTCATTTCTAAGAAACCATAAAATTTGTAATCACTATTTACCTTAAAAATAAACCTTTTTCTCTACGGCCTGGCTTCTGTCTCTTTAATTTTCAACCCTGGGCACTCTCAAAAAATATTTTTTTTTAAATAGAGATAATTTTCTCTCTCAAAATCAATCATTTCTAAAAAGCCCAGTTAGAAATCCTTATTTATCCTTGGACTTTACCACGAAAAAAGTCTTACCTTATAGATTTCACCTTATTCATAACTCTTACATGTCTCCATAAAACAGAAGGAGTCTGATACCTTAATGACAAGGCACTTCAAGTTGTTGAGATTTAAGGCAGTGATGCACAGGAAAATAGAAGGACAGGGTGCTTCTATAGAGTGAAACTTGGATGATGCAGCTTTTCATGCTTCCTTTATCATTATTGATTTTACAAAGAGAATTTAATACTGCTTGCAGTCGGAGACATAATATCAAGGAGAGCAGAAAGACCAAGTGTATTCCTAAGCAACTCTCAGCCTTGCCTAGAGAGGAATTTGATCAGCTGGGGTTTCAAATAGCCCTAGGGTCTGTTTGGGGAAGAGCTAAAAGCTACATTTAATTCCCAGCAGACTCTTAGCCTAAAGAGGTTCTTAAAAAGGTCGTGAAACATCTTGTCCAGAAATAATTGACTTTTTTTAATTTTCTTTTTATAATATTAATCTACTAATGCAATGACTAGGAGTATAATATATATCCAAGACCCACTTCATAAAATGTTTACAGGTAATAGAAATAATAATTCAAAATGCCACAATAATTTAAAAAAATAAATTAAGGATGTTGGTGGTCAATTTCAGAGTCTCTCATTACCTATTATTTGGAGGGGAATAACAATTAAACCACTTCTTCTACACTACAGTTACAATTCTTCCTCTGATAGTTTCTTTATAACTCTTCCAGGTTTCTATTAGCTTTTTTTCTTCTCTGGAAAAAAATCTCTTATACCCCTTCTCTGCATTTTAGCAAGTCCTCTGTTTGGACTTGGTTGCAAATAACCCCTCCAGGATCCAGTGAGGTATATCATATAAAGTAATTAAAGACTCTTTCATCAGTCCATCTCTATCTGCAGTTGCCAATGGGGTTTTCTCTTACATTATTTGAGAATTCTCTGCTATTTTCAGCAGGGGAATTATAATGGCAACAATTTTTTCCGGACTTTTTGCCTGTCAAGGCAACAGACTTCCTGCAGGACTTGGTGGCATGGTGCCTCAGAGTACAACTGGGATATTATTCCAGGTGTCTTCTTCCCTCTCTCTCAGCTTTACCAAGCATTTCTCTGTTGGCATACTTCCATCTTCAATTCAATACCTAGGGGCTGCCATTATGCTGAGTTCATGTCAGTTTTTCATTGACCTAATTATAATGCTAAACATGAGCTTATATCTTGTTCAGTAGTTTTATCTCAGATTTGGTTGGATTCTTTCCCAGTCTTCCAGAGAGACTACAGAGGAAACGGCGTCCAATCTGAATTTATTTCAATGAAGCTGTGGAGAAATTCACAGCAGAGAACTAAAGGAGACTGTATTTTTGAAAAATTATTATTTTAGTTGTCCAAGGTGACAAAAAACCCCAACTCATCCACTTGCATGAAGTAATTTGTAAAGTCAGTCAGCAATTACAGTAAAAACCAAAGCTAAATTTTCTACATCTATCACCTAGTGCCTATGGAACATATGTACTGTGGAAGAGAAATTACTAACTTTAAATTGATATCAAAATATAGGATCTAACAAGTGAACAAAATAAAAATGGAAGGGAGTGTATCAGTCATCAGGATTTGCAGTCTGGCAGTAATAGAATGAGAGTTATCAACAGACCCTGCCACCTCCTGGAGTTTCTTCTCCTCTCTTTCCTCCCACCCAACCTAACACTGTTCTTCCTCATCCTCATGCTTGGAAATGACCTGACCAGATAAAAACAGAAAAGGCATACAGAGGATATCTTCACTTTCCCTGCCTCAGTCAAATCTCCAGCTTTATTTGAAATGCAACACTTGTGTTCCTAACATCACTTGCTTTCCTTTATCCTTTTCATATTCACTTCATATTTCTTATCTTCAGTCCTTTCCAGTTGCAGAACCACACCAGCAAACCTGAATATGTTTTCTATCAACATGAAAAACAATGCATTGGAAAACAGACCTAAAATTTAAGTAAAACAGGAAGACAGAAAGAGATGACTAGAGCTGTATTTGTACAACTGCATCCACCAACTCAGTTACTTATTGATGTGATGAACAAAATCCCAGAGTAGGAATAGGCTTGGGGGCTAGAAACACTCAGCATATTGGGTTGTGGTTCTTTCTAACAGCCGAAATACCTCTTTTTCAGCTACCACAGCCACATGCTAAGTGGTCACACTTTGTTAACAGGCAATGTCAAAACAGATGCATTTAGCAGATTATGAGTTCTAATCCACTTCATTGCATGTCTGCTAGCCTTAGCTGCTCAAAATGTTCTATTTTTGTTTGATTGTAATAAGTTTATCACTAGAAAGGCAGCTAAAGATAATATCTCAAACAGTTTGACACTGCCACAAGTTTGTATAGTGTCAAACTAGCTGACTAGATTGTCTGTAATACCTGTCTTTCTTTCAAAAGCTATGATGCACCATTCAACCCTGGTCACTGAGGCTGTATTTTCTGCTCTGACTATCTGTTTTTCTCACTTCTGAATCTGTTTGATTTATTTAGTCTTCAAGGAAACTAGACAGGACTGGAGTAGTGAAAGGTGCTGTCCTTTTCAGCTAACTTTTTACAGTAATGGCCATCAGCGTTACTGCCTAAAAACTGTGGATCAGAAAGGATTTTTACTCTAGAAACTCTTTAGGACATTAGAATTGCAAGACTTATTGAATATTGTGCATTTTCAGCCACTTGAGATTTTTTCTTCCCTTTTTTTCATGTTTAATTAAAGGGAAAAAGTGGTTTTTATGGTGGCAGCTTGTAACACAATCTTTGTATTTGAATCTTAAGTGGGTGTAGCTGTTCAGTTTTGTGGGAACAGCTGTGTAAAAAACAGTTTGAGGCTGAGCCCACTCCCACTATCAGAAACTATGTGGCATCTTCTCTTATACTGGGGACTTCTGCTCTGTGTCTATCAAGTATGCTGCCTAAAAAGCTGTTATATGTTCTGCAATATATTAGCATGATGAGGGCTGTAAATCCCCATCAGCTGCACTGGGCTTAGCCTTTTTATGTTAAGACCCTTCAGCCTTACACAGACTAGTTTGTGTCTAGAGTCTGAAATCAAGTTATGCTCCTGTATTTGTGGTGTCTCAGGTTACCCAAAGGGAAAACAAACCTTGTCTGGCAAATGCGGATTCACAAGAAGTGTTTTGAAAGATTAGCACACTGTTACCTAGATATTTCATTATATAGATCAACCAATGTGTTCAACTTCCTCAGTCAAGTATGGAAGTGGAGACAGTCATAGCTTAATTTAGAAAAAATATTTCATAAGACTGGTTTCAAAGCCAAACCTGACCAAACAAACCAGTAAAACTAGGACACAGAGATATTTGGAAAATACTTGAAGGCTGGAATGCTTTCTGTACAACGTACCAGGAGAGACAGGTCTTTCACAGCAATTAAGAAATCAAACATTTTACCCTGACATACGCTACTGTGTCCTGCTGAGAACTCCAAGTGTAGAAATGTAGGAGTTAGGATCCATCCTCCACTTGTGATCTGATTATAAGAAAAGCTGTGAAAATATTTATTCTTACATAAAATCCTATCATACCTATTAGAATCAAAGACAATCTGTGCTTAGCTTTTTCAGCTCACATTTCTACACATGGTTTTGAATTCCTCCACTTAATTGCAAAATAAAAAAAATGAAAGGTATTTTGGTTAGTGCATTTGGTGATTCTAAAACCTTTCAGGTGGGAAATTAAGGTGAGGGAAGTGCTAGCTGCAGGTGAGAATGGACTGTGTGATCACTTCTGCTGGGCAGTGGGTTGAAAACGGTGTCTGAAGGTTTACGCATGCAAAAAATGTTAACAGGGTATTAGCTGCTGCACAGCAACTATTCTCCAAACCTATGGTAAAAGGCAGGTAATTCAGTGTTCTGTTTCTGATATCACTGAGAGTGAACCTTGAAGATCCAGCTCATACATTAGAAGGGAGACATTGGCTCTGATTTCTTCTTAGCAATTGTATAAGTTTCGATATTACTAATAATTATAATATAAAAACAATATTATTATATTAGATAATAATATTATTATTAAATAATTATAACGCTGATTTCTCTCCCTTTGTTTGATGATGGTTATCCAGACTGTGGCTGTGTGTGCTGACAGCTAAAACTTGCCAGATAAGCAGCAAGGTCTAAAGAATGGAATTTTTCTGTCTCATTTTTCTTCAAGGTTTGCTACTGGGGCATGTACAGTGCACATTTTAATAGCTTCTTCCTGCAAACACTTATGCACATGATTAACCTTTTATGTGAGAATAATCTGCAGTGTATTACTGGCAATAAGTATCAAGTCCTATGGATATGATGGTCTAAAAAGATCTTTAAGGTCCCTTCCAACCCAAACCATCCTATGATTCTATGATATGCAGGTACTTTTAACAACTAGTAGTCACAAATTTCCTCTTATGGAGGAAATGACACAGAAAATGTGAAAAATTGTTATTACTTTCTTTTTTTTTTTTCATCTTGCCCTGCTTTTCTTCAAACCATAAAAATATTCTGTAGTTGTACTGGATTAGCACAAATATCAGCTGAAACTTCAAAGGCCCACTAAGGTATAACTAGTGGGTTTTTTCCTCCAAATATATCTCATAAATGGTATTGCAATTAATTGTTTAAATAAAATGTTTGGAAATTTTCATTATTAAAGATATAGTTTAATCTGCCATTCACTAAAATGGTGCAGTTGGTCTGTGAATATTTGCAGGTTTTCATACATACAGAAGACTGCATTTAATCTTAATAAATACATTTCTCAGATCAATATAGCCATAGGGTCAGATTTTCTTTTACCTTTTCACATGGAGAATGTGAGAATGTCATGTTCTTCCTACTTTCATATTTCTACCTCACCCACTTCTTGCTGACAATCAACAGTTTCTAAATGCAGCATATCTATCTGCATGCTTAAATGTACTGCTCTTCATTTTCTGCTGAGACTCAAGAAATATGATCAGATGACTTTTATGTCGAAGGATCTGCACTGTATTCTGCCTCTGATGCACAA